>NW_025335568.1:52908513-53047428 GCF_004798865.1 Varanus komodoensis | reverse complement strand
TGGTACTTGGGTTTCAGATCAGGAAAGACTGAGCTAGACAGGCTGAGGACACATGGCCCCTGGCTGCGGGGTGGAGGGCTCTTAAATGTGGCCTATGTCATCTCCTCCTCTTGAAATCGCCTGCCCACCCGTCAAGACCCTCCTCTCTATCTACCTCCTTTTGCTGCTGGCAAGAAGATGGAAGTGGCATTTGCCACAGGCTGTAAGACCCCAGCCTCACTTACTGATGAAGAAAGAGGAGGAGGGAGCTGAGGCGGCCGGGGTCTCTCCACTCCCTGCCTGCTTACTCTGTGGGGAAATAAGCAAGTGAAGAACATCTGCTTATTTGAATACGTTCACTGATTAAAGCCAAGCAGTCATGTGTGCGGCTGTGGGTGTGCGTGCGTTTAGGGGACTGTTACTTCCTTTACTCACTTTCCTAGGCGAGCAATTCATGTCACAGCTGAGTCCCTATAGATTTTAATTTTGTTTAACAAACAGCAGACTAGAGTTACTTGCAAATTCCAGAAATATCTCAGTTATTGCTGCCAGATTCTAATTATATCATCTGCCCCATTTGAGACAATCAGCTGAAAATGAATCCAAAACATGTTCAAATCAGGCTTCTGAGATGCCCCAGGCCTTTATAGGGGAAGGAGTGTGGCTCCGGGGACAAGCACCTGCTTTGCCTCCGGAAGATCACAGCTGGATCCCGCAGCTCAGGAAAAAAAAAAACCTTTCCGGAGCACTGGGGAGCCAGGGCTTATGGGGAGCCATATTACTGGCCAATATGGACCAGTGGTCTGAGTTGAACTAGGGCAGCTTCTTACGTGCCTCATCTGTGGGGGAAAAAGAGGATCCAGGGCATAGTCCATGGAATAAGCAATTTGGCATCCAAAGTGACATCCAGATCAACTTTTTGAATATTTGAACAGGAAATTAATCCAATTATATGAATTTTTTTCTGCACTAGACTATGAGGAACTTGACCCTCTGTACTGATGAAGACTCAAAGAATCCCAGGTTCCTGTATTCAACAGAAGGGTTGTTTAGCATAGGGCATAGCCACCACCTCCACTTTCTTCTATGGACAGGCACATAAGGTAGCCTTGTGGTTAGACTACTGTAATATATTTTACATGGGCTACCCTTGATGACTGTTCTGAAGTAACAGTTCGCATCCTGCAGTGCACAAATTACAGGGACTTCTGGGGAAGACATTACGTCAAAGGCCTAAGGTAGGAGTGATATACTTCAGGCCCATGGACAAATCCAGGCCACCTGGGTTCATAATTTGGCTTTCCAGGTTTCCCCCCAATGGGCCCTACTCCCTTTTCTAGACAGTCATCATTTGCTGCTTTTTTGCTCAGTTTTCCCCCATTCTAAAAAATGGAAATGCCTACCTTAAGGCTGAGGTACTGGAAATAAGGCCTTTGAGATGCAAAGGAGAGGAAAGATTTTGCACGTTTGCCTTTGGGGTGTTCATGAGTCCCTGCTTCTGTACATGTGTAAAAGACCATCCATTCAATTGATTTAGGTTGCAACTTTATAGAGCCTTGGACAGGAAAAACCCTACAGTTCCTAGCTACAAAGGCTGGTTGTCAAATGCCAGAAGTTGTATGATGTTCTTCTGTCAAAACATGTATAAGATGGCATCTGTTGGCTCCACCCCATAACTGCTTATCTTATACATTGCGCTCAGCTGGACTGACTTCAGAGCAGACATGCATCCGACTGCCATGCAAGAATATTCTAAAAAGGAAACTAATGGCACAATCTACTCAGAGGTATGTTCCACTGAATTCAGGTCAATTTGTGTAGGACTGCTACCTATCTGTCTCAGAAAGCTGAATGAATTCTCTGCCCAGTGCCACACACTGCACTTTCTCCTTCACTGATACGAAATCACCACATACGTACACAGTCTTCAAATTAGCAATTAGTGAACAAAACTAACATTACCCCAAAGCTTTAGCAAATTTGTGGCAGCTGTTTTCTCATTATGAGGGATCTAAGAAACATGAGTCAGCCCTTCCTACAACTTTGAATTTCTCTGTTCCTTTTTTAATCAGCATCGCTGAGCTATAAAGAGGTTTGCATCCCACATGAGTGGCCTGGCACAGTCTGTTTTCACCAAGCCTCTTCTCGGAGCGCCTTTCAGGCCATGGCGTATCCTCGGGCAATGGAATGGGACCGCTGCTCACTCTATAAAAGCTTTAAGCCACCGAAGCTGCTGCTATAGAACCTTCTTTGAATTAAGTTACCTCATTAAGACAGTCTCTTAAACTAGATGACTTCATAGAACTCATTATGTTTAAGAGGTGGTTTAACATGTAATAAAAAAGAATATTACATTACTGAGCAATTTGTTCGGTCATTTAAGATGAAATGTAGTTTAGAAACAGATAGATTTGCCAACAGTTTCCCTTCTGAGACTCTGTGCTAGGACACTGCCCTATGCTTTTTATTGATCAATCAATCAATCAATCAATCAATTTTACAAAAGATACACCCCATCTTATCAGCAATTGTTTTTAGAGTGACTTAGAACCAGTTAAATGAATCATTAGAACAAATGTTTGAACACACACACTCATACATAATGCAGGATAGCACTAGGTTTTGAAAGTCTGGAAAATTAAAAGTCACAAAATAAAAATGAACTCATCCAATGTTGTCAAAAGCTAGATTAAAAAATATAAAGAATCTGGTGACCAAAAGACCTACAAAGACAGTGGCTATATCAGACCAAAGGCCCATGTAAACACAGTTTCCTGTTTCTGACATTCTGAAGGCCATAACTGGACATGAAGTCAACAGACCTTCCCACCCATATTCCCCAGCCCTGGTGTATCTAGGCCTACTGCCTCTGATCCTGGAAGGAGCATGGAGCCATGATGCTTAGTAACCATGGACAGCCCCATTCTTCAACAATCTGCCTCACGCCCTTTCAAACCAGGAAAGTTGGAATCCACCACCATATCTAGCGAGAGTTTATTTCGAAGTCATGGTCATGCTGCAGTCCTCAGAAGCGCTTCCTTTTGTCTCATCTGAAGCTCTTGCCAGTCAATCGGTGCCTGCCAATTTCTAGTATTAAGCCAAGGAGCTGACCCCGTGCAAGCCTGAGTGAACCCATGCAGAGACAGGGCTCGGCTAACAAGACGGCCCTTTCGCTGGTCACCATCCACATGGCAGAGGGTAGGGACCCCACATGGAGGGCTTGTGATAATGAATGCCGTACCTGGTTGGGGAGCTGTGGGAGCAAGTCCAGAGCTGAGGTTTCCCCAGGCTGGTGGCTACATTCACACCCAAAGAAAGACGGGAAAGCTCTGGCCAGTCCTAGGAGTCAGCCTAGCCCCTTACCCAGCCTTACTAGGGAACCTCTACGAGTGATGTGCTGCCATCACAGCAACAGTCCTTGGCACACAACAGAATGAAATTCAGCAGGGGCGGACACCAAGTTCACTTAGACAAAGAGAGAGAGAGAGAGAGAGAGAGAGAGAATCAGCTGCATCAGGCTGGGGAATACTTGGCTCAACAGCAATGAAAAAGACCTTGGAGTTGTTGCAGTTGTTGTTAGTCTCACAGTCGTGCCTGACCCATCGCAACCACATGGACAACATTCCTCCAGGCTCTCCTGTCCTCCACCATCCCTCGGAGTCCGCCCAAGCCTACAGCCACTGCCCCAGTGACGACAACCAGCTAAATATGAGGCAGCAGTGTGATTCAGCAGCAAAAAAAAAAGGCAAACACTATTTCAGGATGCATAAATAGAGGTACCACTTCCAGAAAAAGAGAAGTACGCATTCACCTCTACCCTGCACTAGTCAGACCTCACCTGGAATACAGCATTTGGTTTTGGTCACCCAGGTTTAAAAAGGATGCTGAAAATCTGGTGAGGGTTCAGAGGAGGACAACAAAGATGATACAGCTCTTGGAAAATAAATTTTATGGTCAGAGGCTGAAAGAACTGGGCCTGTTCAGCCTCTCTTTTTAGAGATGTATCCTGAGCTGCCATTATTATTTTTGCAGCTCCAGGTGATAGCTATTTTGTCTACCTGGCCTTTTAAGGGGCACACAACTCATCCAGCCAGTCTTCCCTGTGATGCTCTGGTGTGCTGCATTTTACTTCAATTATAACAATTGTTTCTAAATTTCCACATATCAATATGAATTTGCATGGGCAAATGTTATGCAAGTTGGCATCTTTTTTTGTCCCCTTCCTTGATGTTGTGCTTTCTCTTTTTTACTGATGTATAAGTGGCCACCCTAGATAGCACCACAGGCAGAGCAATCCTATGGCCCCTAAGTAGTGCCTAAAGGGCCATAGGATCACTCAGATTTCCAGTTCCAAGGTCAGAAAACTGCTCCGGCCTCAGATCTGAGGATCTCCATTTGGATCCCCCTCCCTGCTGCAACTGGAATGGAAAAGATGTGTTGGCTGCTTCTCCAACGTTGTAACAGTGACCTCAGAGAAGGGGCTTAGCAGCTGTTTCAGGGATGGAGAGGAAAGGAGACTGGCACCACCAAGATTTGGCATATCCCAGGGGCACCTCAGCCTCCTTCCCTGCCCTTCCAAGGTGCAATGCTTGCAACAGTTTGCAACAGCTGTCTTGCTGCTTTGCAGAGACGAGGAATATGGAGGCAACCTCCAATGTTGCACTGTTTCTGCTC
This sequence comes from Varanus komodoensis, assembly GCF_004798865.1. Classification (NCBI taxonomy): domain Eukaryota; kingdom Metazoa; phylum Chordata; class Lepidosauria; order Squamata; family Varanidae; genus Varanus; species Varanus komodoensis. Next base: position 53,042,775 of record NW_025335568.1, on the reverse strand, counting down.
TATGTAGGGTGCCTGCATTTCCCTTAGTTTGGAGGGGGAAAGGTATCTCCATTGGACTGCACCCTCATTTGTGTTTCCCAGCATCTCACATATGGAGACATCTTGCCTCTGACACTGAAGGTGGTATACAGGCATCATGATAAATGGTAATTTTCAGCCTTCTCTTTCAAGAATGCTTGTCAGTTTGTTGATGGTTGTATGTTATTGCTGTACTGGCATTTATGATGCTTCTATAGTCATCTTTTTCCCAAACTGTTCCTAGCATCTGTAATGATGAAGGGTGGTTTAAAACTTCTAATTAACAGGCAAGGGGTGGGTGGGTGGGTGGATGGATGGATGTGCTTATGGTTGTAGCAATAACCACGACCCCAGACTGGTTTAACGTTGAGAGTGGACAATCTGTGCCGTTCCAAATGTTGTTACCTTGCAACTACCCAGTATAACCAATGATAAGGAATGATGGGAGCTGTAGACCAACATCTTTAGATTCACAAATTGTTCACCCCAGTTTTAGGGCCAAAGCACAAGTGACATGAAATGCCCAGGAGTGCAAGTGCTGATGTGCAAAAATATCTTGGACTCCAAGCTTTGAATAAGGAACATCATAGGCTACTATCAGAGAGCCTTCCTTACTGCTATACATGAGGGGCCTCTCTGGAAGCCCTGGAAGGAGCAGGACTTTGTAACATTTAACAGGCAGTTCAAAGTTTATAGATTCACCAGGTCAAGGAGAAGCCTGGTTGGTTGGCCAAGTGGTGTGTTGCTCTTGGACACTTCAGTCCCAGTCAATGTTTGAAGCAACATTACTGCTGTGTTGCTCCTTGGCCCCATTTTGCCAGCCTCAGGGTCTCTAGACTGGAAATGCACACACACTCCATGGATGAACTCATGTATGGTGGCTTGTGGCCTTGACCTGCTCCTACAAAAAGGACCCCTGCAGAAAGTTTGGAGACATTGTCTGGACATAGTCAGGATGCAGGTGCACAAACTGAGGCTCAATCCAATGCACCTGGATTTGAATCCCACGCTTGTTTGAATATTTGTCTCTTTATTTCACTATATAAAATTCAAAGTCTGGGTCTCCACTGCACAAGTTAAACCAAGACCTGCCAGGAATCAAATTTAAGAAGAAGCCAAAAATAGAAAGTTCATCCATTATCTGTTATCCTTTTCCAAGGTTTACTAATCAAGGGTAGAAGAGATCAAGGCTGCAATTCCATGCCCACTTCTCTTAAGGGGACCAATTTCTCAGTAAAAGACATTTATTAGATTATAATGGTAGAAAATGTGGCTGGCCTCTAGTTTCCTGGAGAATCCTCCACCCCCATGCACTTATATACAATCCAGCAGTGCCTATTGATTGGGGACCTTCTTGCTTTTATTCCACAGATCAATCACTTCCAATTTTTCTTTATTTTTCCCTCTTGGTCAGATTTTAGAAAGTGTTAGTGGTAGAAAACAGATGTGCACCAAAGTTGTCATTCTTCAGATTTCATAGACAATGAGTGGAGGACTGCTGAAATGTGCTCTACTGCTTTTGTACATAAATGTGCACAATTGAACATTAATGTGCCATGTACACTTTGTAGCTGATAAGCACGGACTGTTAATCCTTGCAAGTTATGCTAGTTTTAATTTTGCTTTCTTTTTAATGCACTCTCTATTGGCTATGTTCATATGTAATGGAATAATATGGATGAGAATTAAAAAGGACAGATTCAGGTTACATGATCCCCCTCCTGTTTCCATCTTGCCTATCTGTGAGAAGGAGATTGGAAACACCTGCTTTCATTTTAAAATAACCACAGTTAAGTGTGTCAATAGCTTTTTAACAGATTGGCAAATGGTAAGAATTAATTAATTAATTGTCCAAACCCTTAACTATGGATAATCTTAAGTATACTTTCTTGAAACAAGCCAGGTTCATAAACTATGGTTTGAAGGTGGCTAGTTTTCAGCAAACCATAGTTGAGAATATTCATAGTTTATTTAGGTTTGGATGTTACAACAAGCTTTGGTTAATCTACAACGGAAGGAAAAATTCTGAACTCCTTATGGCCATGTGCGTGAAGGAAGGGGAGCTCATAACACTAACCCAGTTAGGCTGCAATATCCTGGGACTGGATAGGCTACTATAAGGCATTGCTGTTGAATGAAGTGTAAAGGTGAAAGGTGAAAAGAAGGTGAAAAGCCATCTGCAATATGTAATAGGCAGTGATCCTTGGTGTGAGACTAGGAGCACTGCAAGCAGTCAAACATCTAACAGTTCATAAGACAGACAATACAATAATATACCATAAAATGTTCCCAAAATACAAAAATTTAAAAACAAATTCAAAACACCTAAAATAGCACTTAACCTTGGAAACTAAGCAGGATTGGGCTTGGTTGAAATCTGGATGGGTGACTTAAATGTTGTAAACTGCCCAGAGGGCTTCAGCTATGGGTGGTATAGAAATGTAATGTTGTCGTCGTCGTCATCATCCTCATCATCATCATCCTGTGAAACAGCTAGGATGTATACTCCTCCCAAACCATGAAATATCCTTAGATGCCTATGCCTCAGCATAGAAGGCCATCTTAACCTGGCACCAAAGGAGTGGGGAGATCATTCCACAGTAGGGGGACTGCCACTGAGAAGGCTCTCCCTTTTGCTGCTGCCTGGCAAGCCTCCCCTCGGAGTTTACACCCGGTAGAAGCCCTAAGATACTGGGCTAGTGTCCAGGTAGATTACTTGGAGTAGCACTTGCAGTCCCAAGCCTTGTAAGGCTTTATAGGTTAAAACCAGCACCTTGAGCTGGCCTTTGAAGCATACAGTCAGTCAATGCAAGGGTGCAGGTGTCTACATGTTTTCATGTCTTATAAATTTAGATCACTGGGTCCTGATTATTAGTCTGGCAGCCACATTTTGCACAAGCTGCTTCCTCTGAACCATCTTCAGGGGCAGACCCATGTAGCATATATTGCCATAATCGAACTCTTAAAAAGTATTTTTAAAAATTGTAAACTCTCATAGTCATGGGTATGGATGGGTTCCTTATATACAAAGGAAAAGAGGACCTTAAAACAGAAAACTTTCTCTCAGCATGGCCAAAACTCCTGTACTTTTTGTAATGATAACGAAAACAAACAGCAGTTCTTCATTCCTGCCTGCCATCCATGCCCCACTGTAACTTGTATTCATTTTCATCAGTGCAATCATGAACATCACACATTGCACTTTTCCTGACTGATGGATAGGCATAGCATTCTCAGCATTATGCAGAAAAGCCCTGAGCGAATTCCACAGGGTGATGGAGCTCATCATAATCATGATTACTGCCATCGTGCTGATAATCCTCAGGAAAATCATTCATAGCAGAAGAAATAGCACCGCAGAACCCGCAATACAAAGAACTCTCCCCTCCGCTTGACCACTGCGACTTTGCCGTATTGTGCGGGGCAGCTAATCTTTGCAGCGCTGTTGTTCTATTTAACCTGCCTTGCTGGCATGTTTACTTCCTGGATTGAATTCTAGTTGAGCTACTGCACTAATCCTTAAATAAATCTTTTTCAGTTTAACTCCCTTCCCTTAGCCCTATCGGCCAATGTTTACACTAATTTAAATGGGCAGGATATTAGATTAACGTTAATTGATGGAGTCAACATACTAATCCAGTTTCTTCAGGTTTGAGCCTTTGAAGAACATATTAAGCACAGCCACATAAATTACCCTTTCTCATAGACACAGTGGGAGAGAAGATGTTTAGAAAGAGGCCTGCTATTGCATTTTGGAAACCAAAGATGCTGGTATTGTGTGCTTTGCAGATCTAGTGTAATCTAATCCAGTCACATTGTTCAGCTGAATTCAGTTTCCCTCACACAATCTGCTGCCTGGAATTTCAGAAGGTCATTTGAAATTAGTCTGAGCACCTTTTGCACCAAAAATGACGTATTTCAGAAACTCTCCATCAGTTGCTATTTTTGGTGCCTGAAACACAGTTATTCAGTATTTTAAAAGATGCACAGAAAAATGCATTCTGTGCACATAAAGGGAAAGGGCCCAAATTAACCTTCCCGCTTGGTGCCCCTGAGATGTTTGGTACTACTACCCCATTACTTCCAGGTAGCATGGCCCAGGGAGTCCAAAACATCTGGGAAGACTCATCTCGTGGCATCGTGCAGTTTAGAGAGTCAGTGACTGGCCCAGAATCACTGTGAGGTGCATGGTCAACAGCATCCTAGAACCCAAATCTCCCAGGTCCCCAGTCCAGCAGTATAATCACTTACAGCACACTGACTCTCATTCTAACCTATCCCACAGGGTTGTTGTGAGGATAAAATGGGGAGGAGGGGGAGGACTATGTGAAAGGGTCCTTGGGCACCTTGCAGGAGGAAAAAGGGCAGGATATAAATGCCATCATCATCATCATCATCATCATCATCATCATCATCATCATCAAAATAAAGCCACTCACCTCCTAACTAGAACACCAAGGCACTGGTTGCCAGTTGAAGTCTGGGCCTGCTCTAAGGTGCTCACTCTAACATGTAAAGCCCCAAACAATTTAGGATCTGAATGTCTGATGGAATATCTCCTCCCACATACACCTGCCCTGATCCTAAGATCACTCTCAGAGGGCCTTCTCCAGGAGCCACCTCTGAAGGCCACGAGGAGGACCTTCCCAGGGTCAGATACATGGTGTGAATTCAAGATTAACAATCAGTTGCAGAATGTCAAGTTACCTTGGTAAGCCCATATTTTGCTGGAAAGTGCTAATGAAGCTGTTGAAGACATTTGAAAGGAAGACTCTGTGTACATCTGTGGGGGGAAATGATTTTCAGCCCTCTCCTACTTGCCCGTTTTCTCCTGCAGTTCAGAGACTGCAGAACATTGGCTGACTATTGGAGGGATAAAGTCAAAAACTGGGGAGGGGGGTGAATTGAAGAAACCTGGAAGTGGACATGGCAGGGAGGGCTGGCTGACTGCCTAACACCCTAAACCTGGACCCTTCAAGAATTTCAGTTCAGGTCAAATAACTTTTGAACATGCCCGAATGTGAATACAACTGCAATTATCAGGAAAAGCTTGCGCATTCTCAAGCTTGCAATTAATTATGTCTGCAAACTAAGTCCTTTAAAATAAATACAATTCTTTCAAAAAGACACACTTTCATGTTTTAATCAATGGGGGAGTGTGCATTTGGCTGTTTACTTTTAAAAATTACATTTTTCCTTTTTGAAAATCTGCACTTTTTATGTTTTTTGGGGGAAAAGATGTTTGCATTTGGGAATAAGGCAAATTGAGCATTGAAGTGGAAAATGAAGAAACTCAATTATGCTTGTTCTTCCCCTCCTACCCTCAACTACAGATGCCAGAGACTTTAATTTGTTTTGTCTTTTAAAGCAAACCAACCAAATTTGCAATTCCTGGGCTAGTATGCAGATCAGAATACTGTTGACTATTGGACTGTGTAGTTCTCTAAATTTTCCAGTGTGGGTATTAGTCCAAAAATGCATACAGAAAAGTGTATAAAATAGAAAGAGAGAAAGAAAATGAATACAAAAGACGTATCTCAGGGAAAGATGCACAAAAAATATGCTGGGAGTAGGTTGAGGAAATAAAGGCAACTTTTTATGCAGTTTTTGAAAAAAATCGGAAAATGAGCAGAAAGAATGAATTTGTGATTTAATACATTCAAGTGAAATGGATTGGATATTGACTGATTTGCACCCTGCAGAGGAAAACCCTGCACTGCAACATCTTGTCGCAGGCTGCAAGTAGGTCCTGCTTGGATGACATAAATTCCACTGTAGAACAAACCCCTGCCTGACTGAATGTTTAAGATGCAGAGATTATCAATGGGGAGGGGCTGTTCAAAGGGTATGTGAGCCTGTATTTGCCTCACTTTGATTTCCTTCCAACATATGCTCTGCAACTCAGCGGAACCATTTGTATATCAGCATAATAAAGTTAACAGCTTATGATTAATTCAGTTGCAGCCCCAACTGGTGCTTTGTTGTTAAATCCAAAGCAATCCAGGATCCAGGTTGTAGCCTTTTCCCTACAGGGTAGGTGTTTATGGGCACGGTAGCACCAGAAGTTTTCCTGGAGCCCACAAACCTAATTTTGCGATGGCAATGTGAAATGACTGACTCAACACTCCTGTAGCAACACATGTTGCAAGAAGTTGTAAGAAGACAGATGGAATGCTGAGCAGTTTAACCACAAAGGAATGTTTGGATCTGATTACCCCTTAACTGCTAATCTGATGATCATCAGTTGTGGCACATAATGGCAGCCAAGCAACCTTGTGACTGCTCTGGTGAATCATGCTACAGGGTTACCAGGAGAATTCGCATACACTTTCCCCTGAATTCAAGGGCCTACAGATTTTAATTAAGAGGACAATTGGCGCTTGTTCTGCATCTCAGCTTGCCAATCAGCCAGCCCTTTACTGTGAAACCATGTTCTTTCAGTTAACCACAACCGAAGTTCCATTCACAAAAACTGTCCCTGTTTACAACACTGGCCTTCGTCTTCTGCTATTTTGTCTGTGCCTTTGTGTTTGGGGACCGCATTGTTAAAAGTGGCTTAAATTAATTTGCTAGTGGGCATTCTTCAGAATTCAGATCCCTCCCCAGAGACACTAAAGTACATGAAAGTTTGCATAAAGAAAGCTATCAGTAGGTAGGTGTGTGGGTCGTATTTCTAGTGTATGTGCCAAGAAATGCAGGAGTATGATCCTAGTGGGAGAGTAAGACAACTCCTTGGTGCGCTCAGAGCATGGGGAAAGGAGCGATAAGGCCCCATGGGCTGGCCCTGCCTCCTTGTCGCCGTTGTGTCAGGGGCCGCTGGGCCCTGCGTGGTGGGCCCCTGGACCACAAGCAGCAGCAGGGCCAGACCTTTCCTCTGCAATCGTGGCTGATGGCGCCCTGCAGTTTCTCCAGGACAGTCACGCAGAAGAACGTCAGCCGCTGCCCCTTGGTGCACATCCTTGGCCATCCGGGGTGGCCCTCCCTGAGCATGCTGCTCACTGCAGAGGAGGGCATCATGCCCGAGGGGATGGCAGTGTGCTCCATCCTGCACATTTGTGAGATGCAGGGAGAGATGCTGGACCTGCCAGAGAATTACACTGTGGTGGTCGATGCCGGCCCTCCCTTTGTCCTTGGGGCCCGCCTGGGTCCACTGTAGTCAGGCACATGGCACCAGAGAAGGTCCCGCAGCAGGGCATGGGGCAGGGTTGGGGGTTAGGGCCCGACAGGCAGACGAGTCTCCATGCGTGATGGTGACAGTGCAGTGGGGAGAGATGCTTCGGAGGGTGGTGTGTGGCTGCGGGCATGGCAGGAGAAGTAAGGGCCCAGCCTACCCCATGGATGTTCTTCGTGTGAAGGACCACTGGGAATGCATCAGGTGATCGATGCCTTTGTGGATCCTGCACAAAGTGAAGTATTGGTAGATCTTTAGTAATAGGGGGGTGGGAGGCTTAAAGAAGCCTTGACATGGAGATGGCAGAGGAAAGAGGGACGTCTAGGCATGCATCTACTCAGTGGACCCTTCAGCTGAAGGACATGGGAGGGAACGAGGGATGGGGCTGCTAGAGAATAGGCACAGGGAACTGTGCAGAACAACGTGGAAGAGGCAGGTGATGCTGGCAGGAGTGGTGCAGCGTTGGACTGAATTTTGGGCAAGGTGGCTGATGGATACAGCAGATGGGCTGAGCACGAAAGGTAGAAACTGCACTAGCATGGAAACTATGGGATTGTCAGGCACATCCATGCAGAGAACCGCAAAGTTGGAAACCACATAGGGCTGCATACCATGACTGGTGAACGCAGCCAGTGTGTGAAAAGCGCTCATGTGACATCAAGCCATACATATGGAGAACCAACAGCCGTGCCCAACATCTCGACAGCAGGGGGAAATTGAGCGATGGAGATTGCCAAATATTGTGTTTTTTTCTTCAGTTTTTTTCTTCACACCTCTGGTAGTTTCTCAAAAGTTGACTGCAGGCTGTGGTAACAGAAGAGTATGCTCACAAAATCTGGCCAACATGAACAAAACTCCTTTCCCTTCCTGTTATTTTTCCCTGGTCCAATTGTCAAGAAGGCACTCCATGCTGGCTGCCTCATGACTTGTTTTCTTTCTTCTCTTAATGGAAAGATTTCAAACAGCTAAGCTATAACCCATTTGCCACAGCTTAAAAAAAAAGAAACCCCCCCCCCACACACACACAGAAACCAGAGGAAAGAAAGCTCTTCCAAAAAGAACAAGGATAAAGGACGATAAAAGCAAAACATTTCCATTCACAGCTTACTCTGCCAAAAGTGTGTATCATGACCCCACTTTTAATTACAAGGTACAATAATGAGCTTCATCCAGAAGTAGCCTGTCTAATTAAATCTTTAACTGCAGCTTCTATTCACCCTTGGTATTACCTACAGGAGGGAAAACACGCAGAAGGACTCACACCTGCATCTTCATCTGCTTAACCACAAAGAGACAGTGGGGCATGTTCCTGAGCATGCATGGGGGAAAGGTCCTCCTTGGAGGGTCAGGCTGATCTGCCGTGCAAAACCACTGCCACCAGGAATGGCATCGTGCTTTGTGCAGGGAAGAGCGAGAGGCAGACTGTGCTGTTGCAGACCCCTCCGCCCCCGCCATGGCGCACTCCATGCAAGCAGACATTTAAAACTGGTGCCTGCAGCAGCTACGAAGCACCTCAGAAGCCACGGCAGCTCTCTGTAGCATTGCAAAGTGCTTTCAGCCCTTGATTTATTTAATTTTTACGCTGCCCAATAACCAAAGGTCTCTGGGCAGTTCACAAAGCCCCAGAGAATGCATTCCCAGCAGGGGTAAAGGGCGGGGGGACTGGTCTCTGAAACTCCAAAAGACGTCCACCCTGAGTCTAGCATCAGAGCCTCTGGGACAACGCCAGCAGTATTTGCCAGCGTAGCAGCCTTTCCGGGGAAACTCATCACGCTCCGGGTGCTGCAACAGAGGTGATTTCTGCTAGCGGAAGGTCAGTGATGTTAGTGGGTGCATCGCATCAGATGCTGCACTAGGTTCATGCAGGTCCTACTTGCTGATGCCTGCCTTTGCTTTCTGTAGGATCACTTCTCTGTCCTTCCACAGGAAATACAGACAACAAAATACCTGTAAGATTAAAAGCCTCCACTGCCCCACTAGAAAATATGGTATTGTGTCAAAAAACATAGGAGGTGGCTTCCTTTAAAAAGAAGGAAAATGCCTGCAACTTTGGCTGCCATCATAAAGCTGCTGCAACCTTGTGCAAAATGCTGATGGTTCCTTAGCAATTCTTCATATACAGGAATTTGCTGCTTCGACTTCTATGCTGCCTTTCCTTGGACAGATAACCCTCAAGGCTGCTCACATGAAAATCCAGATTAAAAACAGAAAGCTTTTAAATTAAAGCACAGCATAAGAAAATTGAAAAGACAGCCATAACATAAATTGCACCAACCAATGGAAGCTCATCTGCTTAAAAGCCAAAGGCATGAATGGAAATGCAGGCAGGAGGGCGGCAGGGAGGGCGGCACCCTGGCCTCACAGCAAGGGCTACAGAGCGGGGGGGAGCACAGCCTGGACCCAGGCCATGTAGGGCTTTGCAGCTCACAGGCATCCAATGGGATTGTGCCCAGAAGCAGATGGGCAGCCAGTGTGGCTGCTGCAACAAGGGGGCCACGTGCTCCAGGTAACTGGTCCCTGCCAACCGTCTGGCTGCTTCCTTCTGGGCCATCTGCAATTTCTGAGCATTTTTGAAAGGCAGCCTCCATAAGCCAAACTACAGTTGCAAAAGCACGTTTAGCAGCATGCAGGCACACTTTATGTGCTCAGCGAGGCAGCGGTGCCATCGCTCACCGCCTTCTCTCTTAGTGGAGAGAAAAACCTTCCTATAGGCCAGAAAAGGGGGCTGCTTGGGAGTCTGCATGAACCAGGTTGAGGTTACATGGTTAGATGACACAGGATGGCATATGGTGGTGAGGCCTCCAGCCAGGGATGAGCTCAGAAGCAGAACCTTCCTCCTCAAATGTCATTTGCTTCCATTTTTTAAACAAACAAATGGTTTTAAAAAGCTGTTCACAATTTAAATTATTTAAAAAGCAGTTTGTCTTCAAAGGAGCTGCAAACCAGATGGTCCCCTGCTACTTTTTTTTCTTTTTTTGGTGTCCCTGTCCCAGATTTCCAGGCTGACTACAGGCTAGAGCTGAACGGCTCCATTCCCCTTGACAGCATGCCAAGATAGCTGCCATTAAAGTTGCCTGTGTGTGCCATTTTGTCTGCACCGGTCCCAAGCTAGCAATAGAAACATCCCTTTCTCTCCAAAAAGACTCTAACTCAGCCAGGCCAAATTTGGCTTGTGCCTGAAAAACATCGCTTCATTTGTCATAACAAGTCATTTGACATTATTTAGCATTTACCCATTCACTCAAGATGCTAATATAATTTAGTGTCCTTTGCGTAATGTAATCTTTGGAGTTTTAGCTGCCTTTTCTAAAAAGAAAAAGAATAACTCCCTGGAAAGATGTTTTCTGGTTCTGATTTGCTTAATTCTTTATTTCACCAACTGTTGTTTCACTTCAGAAATAAGGTGAGTGGAAAGAATCTTCTAGACCACCATTGTATGTCACGGGGAATAACAAGAAATGCATTAGTAGTCTAGCATAAACACCCAGCCTTGTGTATTGACCTAAGGTAAACAGCCAGTAGCCTGTATAAACAGTTGGCAGTTAAGCCTGTGCTAAATAAAGCCCAAAAACGATCTTCAGGCAGCAAGAACACAAACATTAATACAGATATTTTCAAGTTGTAACCTGTTTTTTTTCCCTCCCTTCCCAGAAGGATTCCTTAAATCATTTCTCAAAGTTCCAAATGCTGGGCTGCAGCCAATTTTCCAAATGAATGAGGTGGTGAGGAAAGTCACAAATGGAAAAACAAGCTGGAAATTTGAGGTTGTCAAAGGTTTGGGGCTCTTGGCTTTTCTCTCTCTCTTTTTTTTTTAAAAAGCAGCATTTCCAAATGAAGTAGGATCATCTGATGCCTTTCAAAAGGTTGTGTCACATTTAGTGCACTTTCTCTTCTTACAAAAAAAGCATCTAGAATTCTTTCTGCCTTTTGGACAGAAATGGGAAAGGTTTCCATGAGGCATATACCCACTGCATCACATGCATGAAGTGTGCACCAAGGTTATAGATGAATGTGTATTTTGAGACCTCTCCATCCTTCCTTTTCACTAGCTTTCCATCCTTTTAATATTGCCAGGGGCTGGGACGCGGGTGGCAGGAGACGACATAGAGGTACCAGGAGCAGGGCAACAGTACTTGAGCAAGACAGAGTCCAAAGTTCAGCAGTGAAGTCCAGTAGCAAAGTCCAGGTCATAATCACAGAACAGTCTGAAGTCAAGAACAAGGATTATGCATCAGGACAGAACACAACATGGTCGTGAATAAGCCAATGGCCAGGAACCAGGAAGACAAGAAGAGGCGCAGGTACCTTGAGGCAGGATAACTTGCCTCAGGCAAGATGCAGGAGCTGGACCTCAGCCAGCAGGAAGACCTGCATTGCTGAGGCAGCACAGCAAGGCAGGACGCACAGCGGGAAAACCTGTGCTGCTAAGGCCGCTTCTGGAGGAAAAAACCTTCTTTTATATAGCTCTTCCCCTGGGGCTCCTAGCAGGCACTCTTCAAGATGCTGAGAACTCCAGCAAGGCCTGGGACTGGTCCTGCAAATACTGAGATGGGCTTCTGGTTCTGACCCTGAGGTGAAGTCCCAGAGCAGCTCAAATCCGTCTCGTCCTGGAGGAGATCCTCTTGACACCCACCCTCTTTCTCACTATCGCTCCTACAGGACTGTTGAGCGAGCAGACAGGGACTGAGCGAGCAGGCTGTGGAATCTGCGGATCCTCCTCCTCGCCATCATTATCTGGGCCAAAATGAGCAGGTCACAATGGTACGATGAAGAAACAAGTCCAGTGGGCCGTTGTCAGTGGGCCCTACAGGAATATGAGCCCTCAGCACATGCCCACGCCTGCCTGCCCTTGGCATGGGCTGTATGCATGAGTGTGTGTATACCCACACAGAAGGGAGGCTAGTGACTCCTATCCATGGTGCTCCAGGGTGGTGAAGTTGTTTTGGGGATAGAACTTGGCACCATGGATGGCTTCTATAAAGTTCAAAATAAAAGCTGCAATGGATGAGGAGCCTTACCTATATAGAAGACCTCAGCTGCTTTGAGCATACAGAAAATTCATACAGAGAGAGACGGAGAGAGAGAAATATTTATTTATTTATTTATTTATTTATTTATTTATTTATTTATTTATTTATTTAATAAGCTTCTATGCCGCCCCATTCACCGAAGCCTCGGGGCGGCTCACAACAATAAATAAATACATATTAAACATATAAAAACAATATAATTGGAGATGTCCTGGCCGAAGATATAAAATCAATAAATAAAGCTAACAATTAAAATGACATTTAAATAAAAAGGTCTTGGCCTGGCACCAAAAAACAAATAACGACGGTGCCAGGCAGACCTCTCTGGAGAGCGCATTCCATAGATTGGGCGCCACTGCAGAGAAAGCCCTCCTCCGGGTACTTACCCTCCTAATATCCTTCACAGAGGGGTCCCGGAGAAGGGCCTCTCCCGCTGATCTCAAGCAGCGGGAGGGCACGTATATATTCCCTATGTGCCTTCCCACCCCTTAAGTTCAGAGGTGGAGGTCCTTCTCCGGGAGTCCCCTTGAAGGAAATTAAGAGGGTGATTACTCAGAGAAGGGCCTTCTCTGCTGTGGCACCTTGATTATGGAATATGCTCCCCAAAAAGGTATGCCTGGTGCTGACGCTCTATTCCTTTGGCACCAGGTGAAAACCTTTTTATTTTCCCATTATTTTAATGTTTTAAGGTAGGTTTTATTTACTGGAAGTTGGATGCAATGCTCTATTTTATTTTGGGTTGCTTTTATTATAAAACCATCCCAAGACACTTGTAGTGGATGGTATATAAATTCTTTAAATAAAGAAATAAAATAGTGAAGAAACGGCCAAGGAAGAAGAGTTTGGAGTGAGTAGGTGACATTTATCAGGGTCTGACCTGGGAAGTCCAAGCTACGACCTCAATACTATCCGTGGGGGGTGGGAATTGTAACTAATGAAGAACATGGTTGAAGATGTCTGTAGAATCTGATGGATCTCAATTTCTGAAAGCACAAAGTGCAGCTGCAATGTCGCCTCTTGCAAAAGCACACTGATTCCAGGGCTGGCATGGGGCATTCAGGGACATTCAGGCATTCTCAGTCTGTGGAAGGTCACTGTCTGGAGTGGAGACCCTTCTTTACCTGTGGAGACTCTCCACATGATCCTGAGCACTGAATTGCATATGGTGCAACAATGAAGGGAAGTAGGCTTGGCATGTACACTTTCTCCCCACGAGTTCAAGCAACATGATTTGAGAATGCATGAATAAGGCTTCTATGGATGTACACATATTTATTTGTTGTACAACCCCTCCCAATAAAATCAAAGTATTTTGACCCATTCTCATGTAAGACAAGGACTGAATATATCAGTGCTCTACTTGCAAAGCTCAAGAAACCAGAACTAGAGATCCCACTGAATGCCTTGCTGTTATTCTGTTTCCTGTTCAAGTGACTTCCGTGAATAGCAAAGAGCTGAACAACTATTTTGTTAAAGGAGCCAAGACAAAGCCATGTTCATCATGTGACATCTAACAGTGGTAGCCGTCTTACCTGAAATCCTAGCATAAGTCTAAAATGGAGGTCTTGATTATACTGCACAGCGCTCCTGCTCTGTAGCCTGAAGCATCCAGAGCTGCTGTAGAGTGTCAGACATCTAATAAATAGATTTCCCAAGATATAACACAGAGATGAATTGCATGTGATTCTTATTAAGTCTTTTAGACCCCGTGGCTGCACATTTCACCCAATACGTACAAGGATCATCTTTATCTTCTAACAAGGGTCAACACACCGAGTTGTAAGATCAATCAGTTATTAAGAAAACATGAGTGTAAATTCCACCTTAGTCCCTCGTGTCTCTCTCAAGTGACCCATTTAAAAATGCTTTACATGTTTTCATTGCAAACAATTTTCACTTGAGCAGAGGTGGGCTGTTTCTATAACTGTGGCTGCATTTTCTGTATGGATTTTGAACTGTTTTATCAGTAAAAATGTGTCATTGATTCTAGTATCTTAAATATCCTACATATATAGCAGTGGGCCTTTTCAGAAATGAAAAACATGCATTTTCTCACCTCTGTGCCAGCAAATGAAATCAATTTCTCAGCTTGTTTCATTAGTCGTGAAATTCAAGAACATTCCCAGCAGATTCATAATGGAACAAGACAGATTTCTTACACTGAACGGGTGTTGTGCGTTAAATGTAAATGGGCTGTTCTAGATTTAATGTCAATACTCCCTTGAAATAGGAAAAATCCTATGCAAGTTCAGATTGAGAAAAAGGCCTACAACTCCCAGCATGCCCCAGGAAGCCAAAACTTGCATAAGATTATGCCTTAAGGATCTTAAGGAGACCTAAGTAGGAATGAATGTTTCTGTCAAGTCTGATTTCACTCAGGTTCTGCTTTGTCCAGCATTAGTTTTGTTCCATACCATATTCTTGTATATTTGTAAGGTTTTTCCCATGAAAGTCTGCACCAAAAATATTTTGGTGTGCATTTCTCCCAAGGCACACAGCTTTGTATGCTCTTCTTCTAATGCACACATTTTTTGAAGTTATTTCCACCAACATAATGTGTTTTTGCATGCATGCACCCCTATTAGACACATTTTGCACACACCTCCTGTCATACCCATTTTTGTAAGCAATTTTTGGAAATATACACAAAATGTGGGTATTTCTATAAAACTGTGTTCTGGTTCACATGTAGGCTTGTAACATGTGAATGTAGTGAGTTTATCCTGGAAGGCAAATCATATAAATTCCTGACCCATTCCTAGACCTAATCTTGCTTACTAACAAGTCTCCCATTGAACGATGAGACTTACTTCTGAGCCCACAGCCGCAGTGTTAAGCAACTACTCTTCTGTATCCCCAACCACATCTGTAATTTGGGTATAAAATACTGGGCCGTTAGCAAATAATAGTAATATGACATGATGCATTTTAGTCACTTGAAATGCACTATGTAAACATGCTGGCACAAGCATGCATCAACCCTACAGGTAAAGGAGCAGTATAAATAGTAGTCAGTGCAAACCCATTTTCATTGCCATAGAGAATCCAAGGACATGCTGGGAATTCCTCCACATGGCCTTTCTGTAGTGATGTTTCAGATCATGTCTGATCATGTCCAATCAGAAAAAAAAGATGTGTCCTTAGGTCATATTGCGGATCAATCCAGCTGTTGTCTTCCAGATGTTTTGGACTACAGCTCACAGGCTTGGGGACCAGTGACCATGCTGGCAAGGCCTGAAGGAACCCCAAACGACCAGTGAATACCAGATTGGGGAAGGCTGTCATTCTGAGTTCAAGGATGCTTAAGTGTTGCATTATTGCGCCCAGGTATCTGGCCATTGTGTTTAATGACAGTGTAAGAAAGAACATGTATTGAAATTCTCATAAATGTAATTCCTGTAATTCTGACAAAAAGCAGTGAGACAGAAACTTGGAAAATAAAATAAGCAAATTTTCTTTGGAAATCAACTAGTGCAAGAACAGAACTTTTTTCATAGAAGAAATCTGTTGGACACACAAAATGGATTAATTCAAGCAGAAGTTCTAATCTGGCTAGTAAAATGAAAATATTTACATATCAAGTCTCTTTTAGTGTGTGGAATGTTTCTAATTTGCATAGGTAATCCTTTGAGCCTGAATGTGGATTATGCCAAACATATGTGTGGAATGCATGTCAGGTGCTTTCGATTATGAAGTAGGTACTGTTCATCTCAAACTGTCTCATTTGCAAGTAGCAATAAATAAGGACCATCCAATTTCCATTCCTGGCTTGTTCTGACTTCTCACACACATGCACAGCACCATCACCTAAACAACTGGTTTTCTTTCTTTTGGTTTTTTTCACAGTCAAAG
Source organism: Varanus komodoensis (assembly GCF_004798865.1). Taxonomy (NCBI): domain Eukaryota; kingdom Metazoa; phylum Chordata; class Lepidosauria; order Squamata; family Varanidae; genus Varanus; species Varanus komodoensis. Next base: position 53,026,704 of record NW_025335568.1, on the reverse strand, counting down.
CCTGGCACCTGTACAAATGTGGAGTCCAGTTGCTGATATGAAACTTTTAGCAATAAAAGGAAATTAAAATGATAGCAAGAACAAGAAATTACCCTTTAAAAGCATAACTATCTACCAAATAGATCAGCATTTGGTACAGTCCTACTGAATGGTGCTACCTAATAGTGAGCAAGAAGAACTGTGTTTCCTGTCTACGCATTCCCAGTACCCATGCAAGTCATTCCTAGTGCTGTTTGAAAACATTCAGCTGCCTGAATTCATCCATGCAGTAGTTGCTCGCCACACAGATTAACACTTCAAGAGGTGCTGGCGCACCTTCATAGCATACCCTTTGACTGCTTCAATCCTCTTTCTTCCACATTTCAGAATGGCCCTGTTTTTTCCAGTAAACAGAAGCATACAGCCTGCAGATAACATTAAGCCGGGGGTAATTATTTCAAGCCCCTAGACCCAAGAATATGAAAATCATGTGAGAATTTGCCTTTCAATATCCCTCAGTACATACCATTTAGGTGTCACACGGAACATATCAACAACCCCCACTGTTTAGTAACTTCAAGTAAAAAAAGATGAGGAAATGAGCAGCACCAATCATGTCCGCTACCATCTGTGGTATTCCCAGTCATGTAATTCCTTTGTACAATTAAGAACGTAAGGAGAGCCCTGCTGGATCAGAACAAAGGTTTCCCCAGTCCAGCATCCTGTTCACACAGAGGCCTACCAGCTGCACATGGGATCCCACAGCTGCAGCCGGGGGTCAGACTAGATGGCCCGGGAAGCCCCTTCTGACTCATTATGTTTCTATGTTTCTAAATAGTCCCTGGGTCATGTGTTGCCCACATGTATATATCCAAGGCTAAGCATTTGTACAAAGAGTGAGACTTATGCAATTTGTACATGTAGAAGTGGTATATGTAAAATCACTGGAGGCACACAGAAAGAGAATAAATTCTGAGGAAGACCATGCTGACATTGAAATGTGGGTCCAAGCAACATGATGTGAAGATGAGAGCTGTTTGGAAAAAAGGATGGTACAAAGGAGAACGCGACTGAAAGAAGGAGAAGAAAATAAAGCATTTGATATCAGAGATGGTTGCTGCTTCCATGCACATCACTGTTGCTTGACAGTATTAACAGGAGGGGTTGGTAGCCAAGACAGGGCCTTTTTGGTAGAAGCACCCAGTTTACGGTGCTCCTGCAGGAGGTAAGACTGACTCCTTTGTGACCGTGCTTTAGAAAACAATAAAGAAGGGCTTTTAATGTTAGCTATTGCAGTTTTATGGCACTCTTCAAATTTAATTTAATTTAAATGCTGCTCTCAGATTTAATGTTACTATGATTTCTGCTGCTGTGTTTCTTGGTTTTATGATTTTTAATTGTACATTCCCATGGGAGGGCAGAGAGTGAAATCTATGCATGCCATAAATAACCTCTTGTTCAACCCAGGAATGTTCTCTTTTCTGCCTGCTTCCCCTTTCACATACAGTTCCTTATCAACAAAATGCTGTCCCTCTCTTTTAAATTTAAATACTCAATTCACAGCCGGTCACACTAGTTTATTTATTTATTAAAACATTTCTATGCCGCCCCATTCGCCGAAGCCTCAGGGTGGCTCACAACATAAAATTAAAATACAACAAATAACAATATAAAATAAGTCGCCCTGGCCAGATAAATAAGCAAATAATATTAACAATTAAAATGACGCACACTAGTTTCTCCCATTTTACCCTGCTTTGCCTTTCCTTTCCTTAAGGTTTCTTATATTGATCTTTATACTGTCAGCCTATGGGCAGAGCCTGTTATAACATTTTAAATCATCATCAACATGTGAGGAAATTGAAATGTTTATGCCATAATGAGGTCATGCTCATGGACAAACCCTTTAAAATGGGCATTGCAATTCGACTGAGGCTGATGAAGAAGTGGTCATCATTTGGAAACACTTTCAAGAGTGACCCAAATAACTGTGTATAGATATTACATTGCCTTTTTATGGCCTGCAATCCAATTGTACAACTTGTTAAGTCTGTGGAGTGACAGGAACCCAACATTAAAACTTCCTTATGAAGTAAACAGCCAGCAGGCATGCGTTTATGGATGGAAACTTTTGAAACATTGGGAGAGGAGTGATGATCTGTGAAAGTCAGGACTCCTCCACCCAGGCCTCCCCAAAGAGACATATCTGTGTTGGACAGCATCTTCATGCAAATCAAACATACCCAGCAGATAAAGCGTGTCTTTTTAAAACAAGTCCACACTTCAAAGGCTGTTTGCACACTCACCCCTGCGCCTGTCGGTCTGCAAGATGGCAGGCTTGGTGCCCTACACAAGTTTGGTTAGGCACTCATGCCCTTAAATTCTTTTGTAATAATGGCCACAGTCCAGTCTAAAGACTGAATCAGTTCTATTGATTTCAAAGGGATGACAGGGCAAAACTATAGGTGCAGGCAACAGATCCTTGCATTTAAGCCCAGCTCTGTCCCAGGTAGGTGCAAAGGGAGCATCTAACGGGCCATCCTGACATTTACTGGGTACCTTCTAACAGGATTATTAATGACATCAGTTGGAACAAAAACTATAGGTTGTCCTCCCTTTCTACTGCTCAACTCTTGTGGAAAACTGGGATCAAGCTGCTGTATGGAAGTAATATAAAAAGATACTTTTCCCTTTTCATATGAAATGGACTCAAATCTTCATGAAAACAGCTCATTTATTCCTATCAAGGTAACATTTCTTTTTTGTAAATTCAAACCATCTGTTGGGTGCTGAGATCTGATCAGTCTTCACGATTCTGGCCTTTAGCAACTGTGTTACACATGGCACTATCCAAGTTTATCTGTGCACGCATGTGTGTGCAGAAGGAAACAAGGAAGACATTTTTTGGGTAAGACAGGAGACATCTATACTGCCATTCTCACAAGACTCCTTAACCCTTGTATAGCAGATATATGGAATCTCAGGCCTGGGGTTGAAATTCAGCCTTCCGAGGATCCTAATCTGACCTTCCACAGATTCACAGCTCCTTCCCCAGGCCCACTTCACACTTTCTTTGGCTGCTGATTGTTTCATGGACTCCTGGCTATGGTATGTGTCCCTTGCACACATTCCAAAAAGTTGAAATGCCTCTCCTAAGACTTAGTTTTAAGCGGTAATTGCTTTAAGCTTTAAAAAGGGTTAGCATTGTTGGTAATCTTTTGTCTTCTGCCTGCCCACTGCTGGGATGGGACCCCTCAAAGCCTCTTTAGAATGGATGCCGAGCACCCCGTTTCCTAGTTTGCACCAGCGGTTCTTGGTGTCACCAATCAACAGCCATGGTCCACCTACACCATCTTTTCCTCCTTAATGGGTTTTCCCCCCAATAAGAGAGAAGGAGTGGTGGGAAGACAAAGCAGGGTTCTAAATAAAAGAAAAAGTAACCCCCCACACCTATAATTCCATGTTTGAGACAAGGCAATATGAAGGATGAAAGCCCTGTCTGAAGGTATCCAAGGAAATGGACTTTATCAGCAGGAAAACTAAAATGATCACTCAGAGTACAATCTTACTCATGTTTAGAGAAAAAAAAATGTCCTAGAACTCTCAACGTTTCCCAGGCAGCATGGAGTTCTAGGACGTTTTCCCATCTGAGCATAGGGAGGATTGTGTCCTAAGGCTGAACTGAAATCTTTGAGACTCAGTGTGGTGTAGTTAGTGTGGTGTAGTTAAATGCCCTGCAAGACCTGGTCTGGCCATGAACTCACTTGGTGAGTCTGAGCCATGTTCTGTTGCTCAGCCTCAGGTTGTGGTGGGGATAAAAGGGGAAGAACCATACATGCCATTGTTTATGTTCCCTGGAAGCAATGTAATACGTACAAATAAAATTAATCAATTTTTGTTATCATTTGATGCTGTATCCCTTTCCCTAGACAAGAGATTGGAAAGAGAGAACAACCACAACATTTTCAAAAAGAATCTATATTTGACATCAACATTTAGATAGCAGTATGTTAAGCTATTATTATATTCGCAAGCAAGGTGCAACACTCCTTCCATATATTTTAAAATCAGCATTAAATGCAAAATAATGTCTGTGGCTTGAGTGTTACAGCAAAGTCCTTGCTGCTTTTGGACAAAGAGATCACTCTATTCTCCTATGTCAGTCCTTCTAATAATTAACACAGATGGTGAGGACTGAAAGAAATATCTAAACGGGGTTCTAAGAAACAAGAGGGGATTTGGAAGCTTCAAGGGATTGCTCTGAAAATCAGATTGGGCCAATAAAGGAAGACATGTTTCAATAAGGCATTAATTTTTATGGGGCAGAGAAGCTAAGGATGTTTGGATGGAAATGGACTCAACAGCAAGGTGACCATGGGGTTGTTGTTTTTTTAATAAGAAAGAAAGCTTTAAGCAACAGCTTAAGGGTCTTAAGCAGTCCTAGGATGGATAAGAACTTCTGATATTTCAAGAGAGTCTCATGCCATTCTGTCCAGTCACTGAAATCATCGAGGTACTCTTGGTAGGCCTTCACGAGCCTATAGCCTGTATAGAGTCCGCATGAAGTCAAGCCCTCCGAATACTGGTTCTCTCCCCATGGAAATCCCTGCCTGTTGATGTCAGGGAGGCACCAACACTGGTTTGGATTGCGCAACTACTTGAAGGCATTTTTATTTAAACATGCTTTCCCCCACAAACCAGCCATGGCTGTATGGCCCAATCGGATTCACTGCACAATTCCTTGAGGATTCCATACCTCCAGACTCACAGAATATCTTGGCCATCCTAGGCATGGCAAGAAGAGCACAGTGGCAAATCTCCCCTAGTGCAAAAGACTCAGTTGGCCAATTTTGCCCATGACAGTGTTGTCTCCTTGAACAATGAGTAGAGACGTCTTAGGCACCACTGGGGTACTGCATAGGCTGGCAGCGCCTGTCTGCTCCCCTCCTGGACTCCAAAGCCCATCCCTGAAGTTGCTCTTGCAACCTCAGAACTACAGTCAGTGTGGTTCTTTCTGCACAGGCTGGGAAGGAGAGAGGCGGGCACTCCAAATTTGGTACCAGCTTTTTTTGAGCTCAGGCTGTGAAATATTATATGGCCAGCTAGACTCTGGGTAGTGGCTTTAATTCTGTATTTCTATCATCATCTCCCCTTTAATTGTTTATTGCTCAGTTATTTCATCAATGTAAAGCAATATATAAGGTGTGCAAATGAATAAATAAATAGCCTTAGTCTGTTTTTGACCAGAATGTACCCGGTTTGTACTCTGGAACCAAACACAGGTGGAAATTTCAATCTGCTGTTGAATTTCATGCATTTCTGAACTAACTGTATGACTTGCAGGGAAAAAGACGCCTTCTAAAAGTTGTACAATAGAAAAATGTTTCTGAAAGAATGTGCATTTTTGAAAAATGCATCCTAACATACTTGAGTCTGTGGGTGAAAAGGGGGCATGTTTCAAAAATGTGCACAGTTGATGCATAGATTTGGGAAAATATGCACATATTTTCATGTGAAAGGAAAATGCAAGGCACATGATCTGCTATGGATGCAAGACAGAATGAGCTACAAGAGAACTGTGACCATCATGAGAACGACATGGAGTGCCATTTGATGGCCACCTAGATGTGCACAGGATAATTCCAAGCTCCAGCTCTCACCTCAAAAATGCTGCCTGAGGTCAGAGCAGGGGCTCCAAAGTTCTAGCACCCTCCTCCGCTCTTGCAGCTGCCCTTGAAAGGATTGTGCTGGTTGCGAGTCCAACCTCAGAGATGATATTTTGTACATGTTCTGAGATGTAGGGTAGAGAGGAGACAAATTCCACCAGTACACATAATATCCTAGGAACATCTCAGCCTTGCCTCCTGGCTCTCCGACTTTGCAGGGCAGGAGAAGCACGGAGGTGACCTTCACCCTTGTTCCTCCTGCCCTTCGTCCGATGCCCTGAATCCTCTGTGTTCATAGTGGGAGAAGTTATAAGTAGCCACACTGGATTGCATTGGTGGTGTCATTCCCATGGGACATCCTGTCCAAAATTTTAAAAGGTACACAGGATGCTGGAAGGGAAACTAAGCCGTTCATTCACAGACAGTTGGTAGACAGCCAGTGAAGCTGCTGGAGATTTTCAGAGATGAAATGATGGAGCAGGCATTGGCTCAAAATGCTGTATGTCGGAGGTGCCCTGTCTCCTGTCTCAGGTTAGCAGGCTAGATTTCACTTCCCTTATGAAAAGTATATTGTAGGATTTCAAGAGGAGGACGTAGAAGATACAGAGGAAAATTTCTTCGTCCGCAAGGAACATTGATGTAACATCCCGTGAAAGGAAAGTGTTTCTGTATACCAGTCCTAACCATAACCATATGTGCTTTTGCATACAGGTTTGGCTATCCAAAGAGAGGCCATATGAAGACAGACAGAAAGGAAAAAAAGCACTTAGAAACTACACACTTTGTCAGCCCCTTAAGCCCGTAGTGGGAACAGAAATTGTCAAGCTGATACCTGTTTGGCATCATTTAAATTGAAATATGGACCGTCTCCAGTCTTCAAAGTAGTGGGCTTCAGATGATAATGATGGATTAACATTGAAGGGGAAATGCCATAGCAGCCTGTTATTCAGATTCTACACTGAACCCAAAAAAAGGGGAAACAAGAAAAAGAAAGAAAGAAATCATTTGGACGCACACAACATTTATCATAGATCTGTCAATTGAAGATGGCTGAGAAATACAGTGCCACGAACCTTACAGCAACATGACATTTTCCCCCGATCACAACATTGGAGTGGGGGCAAGAGCAAAGAGTCCTTTCTTTTTTGCTCTCCCTGCAAAAACATATAAAAATTATGTATTTCTAAACCACCAAGGCTTATGAGTTCAAAGAGCTGTACCCTTCACAGTCAATTTCTTACAGAATCACACAAGTGCGATTTACAAGGCAACTCTGCTGCTCGGAAGATTAATGCAGTGCCCTTTCAACTTGGATGCCATATTTAAATGTGGTTCCCATTAGCGTGATTGAGCAGTGCTTGTGGATCCAGGTTGGGGAGTGGAACTGCAGTAGCCTTCTCCAACCTGATGCTCTCCAGAGGAGTTTGACCACTGCTCTCATCAACCCACAGCCTGCTCAGTGCTGGCTACGAATGATGGGAGTTGCAGTCCAACACCTCTGGAGGGCCCCAGGTTGAGGAAGGATGATCTCTGTTTTGGCAGTCAGATCCTTTGCTGTGCATTTGTGGTTCATGCAGCATAGTCCAGTGGGGCCTTCAAGAAGATGATACATAGAAGACAGTTCTGAATGGTCAAGAATCTCAGATCATTTCAATTAGAAAACAAAGACACAAGGCACAATCCTAGACATACTTAGACAGGAAAAAGTCCTACAGCTCCCAGCATTCCACGGCCAGCTGATTGGGAAATGCTGGGAATTGTAAGACTTCTATCTAAGCATTCATGAAAGAACTCATTAAATATCTTAAATAATATAATCCTAGAATCAGAGGGGATGTTTTAGGCAATCTAGTCCAGCCCCTGGCTTAATATATGAAAACCAGAGCTCAAGACTCTGTAATAGAGGCCCTTGGTAACGGGCTTCCTTGTTTGACTGCTCTGTCATGATGTTTCTCTTAATGTTGTACCAAAATTTACACTTCTATAAAATTTACACTAAAATTTACAAAGACTTTTGAAGGTTCTCCAGTCTTCTCTTCTCTAGGCTAAATATACCCATTTCCCTCAACCTTTTCACACAGGACTTCTTTTCCATGCAGCTGCCTGTCTTCATTGACTTGTCTGAGCCTGCTCCAATTTGTGGGATCCAAACTGGAGACAGTACTCCAGAGAAGGTCCTATTAGTGTAGAATAAAGTAGGATAACTTCTATCATAATTCCTCTAGTAACAATTTGAGTTCTCTCCATACATGTGCAAATGTAGCCCAAACCACACCACCAGCATACACGAAAGAAGGGTCAGCAAATTTGGGGTAATCCTGAGGTTTGCAGAAATACAAACAATCTTTAGGAAGAATGTTAAGGAGCATTACCACCCTTACCACCACCACCAAACCAAACCTTGTATAATAATTAAATGACACAAAATGTTGGCTACCAGATTGGGATAAACTGTCAAGTGCATCAGAAGGGAAATAAAATGGACTGCTGAGAAAGAGAAAAGGGAGAAAGATACTGATAGAAATACAGAAAGTATAAAAGCAATCATTACATTGTCTGGATAGGTCAGTTCCTGGTTCACCCTATTTCAGAATGTTCTCAGGCCTGTAAGCAAGACATTCCCATGGAAATCAATTGAGAAATCCAGGAATTTAATATAACTGTGACTGGGCACAAGTAGTTCCATCTTAACCTCCAAATATACCACTCAAATCTAGTGACTAAATGAAGGGGGAGCCTCCAAAATACTCCAGCCAGGATGAAGCATGCTCAGCGAGGACAGAATTCTAAGTGACTGAAGGATAAAAGGAGCAGCTGAAACCCTACACACACTGCACTGTTTCGTTGCAAGGCCCAACCTGTTCCTTTTTTTCCATTATTGATTCAAGTCTTTCCATGTTTGTGGAATCAAAACCACACGACCCGCAAGAGGAAGATATTGGCAGAGCCGAGGTAACCTGAGGCTTGTAGCTTTGCAAAGAAAATGACGGAGAGGAGGGAGCCACCAAACCTCACCGAAGAAGCACTGCAGCCACACACACACGAAAAGGACCCAGTCGCACAGAGTGGGAGTGGAGTGGGAGTGGGAGTGGTGATGGCGGGGGGCATGGAAATGGCAGCTGCATGGGAGGGGAAGAAAAAGGGCAGGGCTGCGGGAGAATGAAACCTGGTGACTCCTATGGCTTCCCATCTGTCGCAGCTTTTCTTCTGAGCTGTATAGGAGCTCTCCAAGGGAGCTCAGTGCCATGGAAGTGCGACTGTCAGGGGAAGACACACACATGCAGCAGGAGCTGCATGGCTGCAGCATCAGCAAGGCAAAAGGGGCTCGGTCAGTCTTGCCATGTGCAGGCACAGGGCTTCTGATTGGCCTGACCCACTCAGACGCAATCTGAACCTTGCTAGACGCTGCTGGCCAGAATGCAGCTGCCCCCGGATGGTGCTGAGCAAGGCGCCTGCCGAGTGCACAGCCAGAACTGGACACCTGGCAATGAGCTTCCTCCTGCCCACGCACATACCCCACACCTCTTTGCTTTGGCATTGCTCAGCTGTGAGGCCTACTTATTGCTCTCTCGCCTTCCATCAGCCACCCCAGGACCTTTCTTCTCAAACAGGGATACTCTGGGCCCACACCACACTGACCTTCAGCTTTCTCAGCTCCACTCTGCTGCTGCCGTGTAAGTGTGCGGTCTCACTCTGTTTTATCAGTGGCTATCCCACAGTCCTTTGCAGCGAGTCAGGCTGTACAAGCAAAACCGCCTGGGGACTGGGATCTTGCACTCTGCACCTATTCCTCTTGCACTGTTTCTTCTAAGCAGCCCAAATAGCAACAAACAACAGCATACCGTGTGAGAATAGAGTATGGCTGGCTGTGCTCCTTGCTCTTTGCTTTTCCTGATCTTCAGGTGGCAGCAAGGAGGGTCTCTGCACAGTCATGCTTGCTACACCATCTGCAACCCTTCCTGAATTGGTCCGACTACACGACGGTTGCCCATGCCTTGGCTACATTATGTTTAGACTACTGCAATGTGCTGTATGTGGGTCTACCCCAAATTGTATCTTGAAACCTCAACTGGTGTGAAATGCAGCAGCTATTGCGTGTCTTGAAAAACCTGTCCTGGTTGCCAGTTGCCTTCCAGGTGCTGGGCTAGACCTTTAAATCCTGAAGGGTGCAATCCTATGGCCTTGCCGCATAAACTGGGAGGCCATAGGATTCATAAGACTCCCCCGCCCCCACCCAGTGGATGGCATAGAAAGGACAGCACTAGCCTGACCTCTGAGGCCACAGATGTACTTAGGAAGGGAGAAAACAGCCCTCTAGATAAAAATCTATGTGTGGGAGGCAGTAGCAAGCCTAGGATGCATGTAACCCTTTGCAGTTGGAGGCTTTTGTGCATTGATGTTAGAAGCAATTGGACGGCACGTCAAGAAACTGCCTGCCTTGCAGTGGACCTACCTGGCTGTTCAGATCTGCATCATTGCCCACCAATGCCTGTTCATCATGGAAGGACTTGCGCTGCTGCAGTGCAGCTCCTAAACTATGGCATGGGCTGCCTCAAGCATCATGACTGCACCACACACACACACACACACACACACACACACACGTGCATGCACACACACACACTCACACACTCCCAGTCTTTAGAAAAGGGTTTAAAGACACAACTTTTAAATTTAACTTTAATGTTAAAATACATTGCTTTAATGTTTGTGCCAGTGTTTTTATTGTGTTGGCATTTTATGTTTTAAACTGCTGCACGCCTTGATGGCTTATCACTAGATACGGAGGTGTATAAATCTTAAATTGCAGGCACGAACTCATGGAGGACAAGGCAGTTCCGATGGTTGTCTACTGCAGCAGGAGCAGAGGCACAACGCTCCTGAAAACCAGCGGAAGAGGTCTGTCGGCTTCCTGCGCCATGTGAGGTTTTCCCAGAGGTATCTGGTTGCCCAGTGTGGGAAGCACAATTCTGAGCCACCGAATTCTGCGCAATTTTTTGGCCTAGTCCAGCAGGCTCTTCTTAAGTTCACCCATTGCATATCAAAGCACATCTGGCCATAGTTCTAGCAGTAAAATAGTGGGAAAACATGAGTATGAACGTACACTGAGTTTCTGTAAGCTGGTAAGTATCCCGACAGATCCGATATATGTTTTATACACCAAAAGAAGGGTGCGCCATATGCATGTATACAGACGTAAATAAATCATCTGGCTAAGCAGTGTCTCTCTAGACACTGTAACTAATTCTGAAGGGAAAAGAGCAGTAATATAAACCAGGGACAAAGCCATTTGTAATGTAGTTTGCCATAAGTAATAAAATAGGAACAATGGGGGGGTTCTTTATAATTAAAGAGAACGGTTATTCAGCTTTTCCACTTCAAAGGACAGAAAGAGAAGACTTTTGTTACTCTGAGCAATGAAATGGGCGGAAATGAAACTCTGTGGCTAAGCCATGCATTAAGCCAGTGAACCTGAGATTGTTTTTTCTCCCCCTCCTCAACAAAAAGGGGGTGGGCAACTCTTCAAGCAAATAAATGTAATCTTCTGTTCAGGTGGAAAGGTAATTTCTTTTACTCTTCAGAGGTCAATGCCGTATAGAGTGGCAGGTGCACGAAAGCCAATCCCATGGTATTTTCTGCCTTAAGCTGGTCATTTTTCTAAGAGTGATATCGATCATTTAGAAACAAGACGTCCAGTCATGCTGTTGCTTACTTGTTTCACCAAAGTGCCTAGATAAGAAATGTGTACATAGATGGGCTAGGCAAGGGCCTGGTTGCTCTTTCTTGTACATTCCTACCATCCATTGTTCTCGATTCACCCTTCAAGTATCCTGGTATTTGCAAGGATGTATACTTAGAAAGCTCTCTGTATTTTACTATATGTCATCACTGTTTTAATTCATTTGCTTTTAAAAATATAAGAAAACCATTGCTTCCCATTGCTAATTTCATCATTGCTTCCCATTGCTAATTTTGCATATGTCACATGGCTCCTGCTTTCAGATATTACCAGAACTGAGATTGGCTCATAATGAAGATAATGTCTATATTAGGCTTAAAAGCCCAATATCAAGATTTCCCACTCCAGATATCTCAGCATTTGCCATCTCCATGTGGAGGCCGCCCACATATACTTCAGTGTGGTAGTGGATCCATGCGCTGGCCATAATATGAGCTTTGGCTTGGTCACAGGATGCCATCTGATCAAGGCTGAATATCCTCAAGAATGTGAAGGGGAATCTTCTTTATGATCGGGAATCTGCACATGAGGTGATAGGGGAGGAGGCTGCAAATACCTGTCATAATTACAGGACCCCTACAGAATGGTGCTCGTATGGAAATATTTTAGTGACCTCCATATATGGGCACTTTTGTTTGCATAAGCCACAGTTGCCACAGTGTTTCGTCCAGGGGTCCTCAAACTTTTTCCCCAGGGGCCAGTTGAAAGGTGCTGGTGCTGGGTGCGGGCCGGGAAGGTGGTGCGGGTCGTGCGAGTGGGCCAGGGGGTAGGGGCAGTGTGGACGGGTGCCCACGCGCATGGCGAGGGAAAGTGAGGGAAAGCAAGGTGTGGGCAGGCACGCACCGCATGGCAGGCTCCCAAGGCAGTGGCTTGCCCGCTTGGAGGTTGTTTTCTCCGAGTGAGCAAACCGCTGCCTCCTCATGTGTGGGGCGAGGTGGGTGGCGTGTGTGCCTACAGCAGGTCCAAATGGGCATGGCGGGCCAGATCTGGCCCCCAGGCCATAGTTTGGGGACCCATAATTTAGCCCTTCAGAGGAAGAAGGAGTTGGAGGAAGGAACGCATTTGCATGGAAGGCATCCTTATCCAATCGGGCCTAAATCAAAGCACTGGATAAAAACTCAGAATGCAGCTTCTATAAATTACCCAGCTTTACTTAGAAATTCTGGGGGTCAATGCTGTGTGGTGAATATATAATCTAGTGCCTATGTGGCTGTTTTTACTGGATTTTAAAATGTGTGTGCACACGTGCGCGCACACACACACACAATGAAGAAAGGAACTCTGTGCAGCAGTGCAGCTCTGTGTTTGGATGAATGCAAAAAGGAAAAAGTCAGGTAATGTGTGCTATTGTGTACTTCCATGTAGATGCTCACTTCCTGCCCCATCCAAAAGAATAAATTACCCCAAGATTACTGGCATGTATTTTTTTAAAGCTCTGAATGGTCACCAAAGGCCAGGAAATGGTGGGTACCCATGCCAAAAATGATAATGGAAACGTTTCTGGAAACTAAACAATTTCCTCCATTTTATCAATTATAAACATTTATAGACTGTGTTAATTGCTAAAATACCATTGAGATGGTCACAGCAATTTAAAATGCTGAAACCTTAAAACCTTTTTAAAAAATTAAAAATGCATTCAGACAACTACTTAATTCCAAAGGCTATATCAAAATGGTCTGCCATTCTGGGCACACTTTCTAAAGGGGAAATGATGGGGGCCAACTGTCTTCCTGGAAGGAGGCACTCCACCATGTTGAAAAAAGGAGACTATGCTATCGCATGTGCCTTCAGGTAAGGATGCCCACCAGAGGGCCTCCCCTGCAGAAGCTAATGCTCACTAGACTATGAGAAGAGCCCTGCTGGAACAGACCGGGGCCCTTCTCCGTAGCCCAGCACTCTGTTCTAGTCACACCTGGCCAACCAGCTGCCCAGAGGAAACCCAAGCGCCGGGACTACAGTATCCTCCTGCTCATGTTCCTCAGCAACTGGTGTACGTGGGCATACTGTCTCTGAGACTGGGGGTCGCATATTGCCAACAGGCTTCATAGCATTGATAGCCTTCTCCTCCATGAACCCAGGCATAACAAGACGGGAGGTTCCTTGCACAGCCAGTTCTTAATTCCATTCAGGACCTCAGAAATTAAAGACAATATCTTGAATTGTGCTGGGAAGCCATTGATAGCCAGTACAGGTGTAATATGGTACAGATAGCAGCCTAGTGGTTGCATTTTGTATCCTTTGGACCTTCTGGGTGGTCTTCAAGGGCAATCCCATGCAGAGCATTATGAAGTCTAGATGTGATATGAGAAAGTCGTTAATAACCGTTGTCAAATACCCTACCCTTGCTAGGTCTGGTGCATTCCTGCATGTCTTGGGTACACCTTTCAGTCCCGACAGCTTGCTCCTTGGCAGCGACATCTTCTCTCCTACTAGTTTCGTCTGGAATTAGCCATAATGCCTTTCTTCCCTTCCTGCACTTCTTGCTTTCAGCAAACTTCAGGTTTCAGAGTGGCACTGGAGAAAACCTGGCTGAAAGTACTGTGGGGTTAAGCTCAGGAAGGAAACAGGTTTTGCTCCTCTCCTCCATAGGCTTTATTTTGTGTAAGGAGAGGAACCCCCCACCACCCTGCTTTTTATGTGACTAGGGAAAATATGTGTTTCATGTATGTTCAATTGCTTCATTTGCCCAGTTTGGCCTTAAGACTTCAAATACAGAGAGATACAGAAATGCTGTCATACTGCTCAAGTTTTTTCAAAGCCTTCTTTGCTCAGTACCTCAACTGCTTCTACCAATTAACAGGACAATGTTCAGCGGTGACATAATATAAATGAAGGAATGTTATGATTTGACTGGAGAATGAGATGAAAGGAAGTGAGCCGGACAGGAAAATCCTATTGTTGAAACATCTGTAGATTTGCTGTAGATTTTTCTGCTTTTGATCTAGCACCTCTGATCTGCTCCATTGCTGTAGCCAAAACTGGAGACATTGGCAGAGCAGTCAAATGTTTAATATTCATCCTAGATTTGCAAATTAGCACACATGGTTCCGTGATCCAGCGACACTGTTAAAAAGATCATAGCTTCACAAGCACTATATATGTTGGCTAAATTTCCTTTGTCATTCATCAAGCAAGGCAAACTGGGGTCCTCCCCCACTTTTTAAGGCCATTTAGAAATGCAGAAACATGTGTGCCCTCAGCTGGATATTTAAGCCAATTTGGGGCAATTTCCACATGCTCTGAGACATCTCAGGGCCAACAGTACAGTCACCACATTCTGCTTGCAAGAGCTCCTGCTCATGTTTGTTACACTGAGAGCACTTTCCAACCAGATGCATTGAACACTTTTCACATGCGCATGTCCGTAAAGCTGTGCTCTACTGGTCCCCTGCAGAGGAGGACTCTAAACAGTTGCTTAATGGCCAAATCAACCCACTGGAGCATTCAAGGTGGCTTGCCAACCCACAAGCCCTGGCAGCTGGCCACACTCTTGGATGTTGCCCTTTGTATCTTTGGTACCCTGTGAGGTGAAAATGCCATCCGTGCACTAACTTTTGCAAAGTCCTGAAGAAAAAAAGCTATCCACGATGATTAAGCCCAGATGGCACTATGCTTCTTCCATCATCAAAGGCAATACGCCTATTGATGTCTCTTGCTGGGGAAGCAGCGATGGAGGTTGCTGTTACCCTCATGTCCTGCTTTTGGGTTTCCAGTGGGCAGCTGGTTGACTGATCCAACATGTCTTTTCTCAACTACAGCTCCCATCACCCACAGCTAGGACTGCCATTAGCCAGACTGACTGGTAAATGATGGGAGTCATAGTCCCTCATATCTGGGAGGTCTCAGAAGGGTGATCTAGTGGAGCCTAGCATATAGATTAGTTCCAGTGAATTCAGAGTTTCTGTGAGATGCCAGCAGATGTGGCAGGACTTTGGTTACTGGAGGCATTCAGCACATTGAGCTCATCTATGCGCTTATGGCTGCCACGTGGACCAGTGTGACAGGGTGCGTTTTTACCCAAGTGTTCCTCCTATGGCAACTTAATATGCATTTAGGTCCTGTGAGTTTTCCAAACTGTTGCTGATGGTTCCAACCTATTTGGAAGCAAATGTTCACAAACATTTGTTGGATATTTTTCTATACCGAGCCATTTTCCAATGTATCTTAGGGTGGTAAATTGCTCCCACAAGCAAACATGTGCCTATGGGGTTAGAATAAGCACATTATAAACTCCAGATATTAGGAAAGTATCAAAACTGTCAAGGTAAAATTTTAGGTAGGTTTTTTATTATCCAGATCTAGCATTTTGGGATATGCTGCAGTATATTTCTTACACCCATATAACAAATCCTGCTCTGGTAAGATAAATGTTCCCCAGTGAAATCCCATTGTTTGTGCCAACCTACTGAAACCCAGCATGCTTTAGATTGCTTTGGTAGGTCATTTTTCTTTGGAAAATCCATGTGACTTTTTACAACCCTGGGATGTTGCTTGGTTTTGAGGACATAGTGACTCACAAACAGTCAATTCAAGAGATTCTGGAGATATTTTACACTCCATATTTGGGATCTTTTCTAGAAAGAGAATGGTAAGGCTGAAATTTGAGGCTGTTTATCTTGCAAGAAGAAATGGATTTTCTGTGTATTTTGGACAGTGAAAATACTGACAGTAGAAGACTGGAAGGATAATCACCCACTTCCTGTAATTGAATGAATTGAGGACCTTATGATATATCCACAGGTGGTGTATAGATGCCACTTTTGCATGGATACTTTCTTGGATATTTGCTCTGCTTTGTTGAAGCCTATGGAGAGACACTAGAACATGGTTTGCATTCCATGTGTGTATATTTTTAAGAGACAGGTTTAAAAAAAATAGATTCCTGTCCTGGCTAAATCAGGGACCATTTAGGGAAGGGGTCTCTGGACAATGTCTGAGCTTTGGACTCTGCAGTGTTTAGAAAGAATATTTGACTCCGGCTGAGAGTTCTGCTGGGACTGGAGAGCCAAAGGGATGCAAGATCTGGTTTCCTTCCCTCCCCAGGCAACCAAAGCCCCCTGGGAGCAGCAGCCCCTGCTTCCCAGGACTAACCTCAAGTCAAGTGGGAGACCACCCTGGTCCATGCATCTCCAGGAAAGGAGCAGCCATCCTTCCCTCCCCGTGAAGGCGTATTGGGCTCAGCTGCCTGTGGCCCTGGGCTGGCAGAAGTGGTGGTTGTGGGGAAGGACACGCTTGGCCCCATCCATCAGCCTAAGGGGCAAGAGCTTCATTTAAGCCAGAATGTTTTCATGGGAAGATTGTCCTGCCCAGATTTACGTAGAGCACTTCTGTGCTCCTTAGGGCACAGTCAGAAACCTCGACATTCAGAGGTTTCTGAATTTCCCATGCCCTGCTGGCCTGAAGATGGCAAGACAGGAGTGGTGGAGGAGATCTGCCCCTCTCTGTTCTCGGTCTTTGGCAATTTTCACTGGAGGGGGTTTTTTTAAGCCCATCAAACAGGGGTGCTTTGGAGGGGGAGGAAAGGAGGATGAGGCTATCTAGTATCTGGACATCTCCAGTCTCCTCCCCTCTCTGCCCACCAGAACCCCCCTTCCCTCCTCTGAGATGGTTTTTCTGGTCTCAGAAAGCCATCCAACATGGCTGTTCCATGAAAGCTGCAGGGGAGCACAGGAGAGCATTCAGATCTCTGGCTCCCGCTTCCAAGGTCAGAGTGTTGTCCCAGCCTCATGGACAAGCACTCCCACGGACCCTGGGATACTCTACTAGCAGCCACAGGTGTGATCTCTTAATTTATTAACATTCCTAGGGGCACAGCCCTATGCCCTTCACCCTGGATACATGTAAGCCTCAAAATGTGGATGCTTTGGTGCATCCTATGCCCTAAATGAGCTGTGATTCATGCCCTGATTATTATCTAGACAGCCATTTTCAGCCATCCGGTTAAAGCACAGAGAGGAGAAGCTTGGACCCTAATAGGACTTTTCAGCCTCTTTCCCTCTCTGCCCACCCTTTTTCTCTCCTCCAGGGTGTATTTGCAGCTTTTGCAGCTGCTGCAGCTTTTCTGTGGCAGTGAGAGGAGCAGGGCAGGGATCTGCTTTGGGAGTCCCAGCTCTGAAATTGGTGGATCTGCAAGCTGGGTCCAAATAATCCTATTCCTCCCCACTCCTCAGTTTTTAAACACACTATCTGAGCTATAAATGTGGGGGGGGGAGGGGTCAGGGTAAGCCTTGGTAATAGATGGGTTTCCAAGAAGTGTTTGCTATCATGTCTGCCTCTTGGACCAGATTTCATTTAATACATACCACCCAGTAGCCAAAGCTCTCCAAGAAGTTTTCAAAGATTACAGTTCTGGTCACCTTACCTGATTAAGGACATTACTAAATTGGAAAGAAATGCAGAAAATGTTAAGGAAAATGATCAAGGGGCTGGAGCAACTCCCCTATGAGGAGCAGCTGCAAAAACTGGGAATGCTCAGCTTAGAAAAAAGGCAAGTAAGCGGAGACATGCTAGAAGTGGTTTAAATTATGCATGGAGTGGAGAAAATGGAGAGGGAGACATTTTTCCCCTTCTTCCCAAACCCAGGTCATCCAATGAAGCTGATTAAGGGAAGGTGTAAGACAGAGCAGAGAAAGTACTTCTTCATACAACATATATTTAATGGAACTCACTACCATGGGAAAGAGTGGTGGCCTCAAATCTAGAAGGCTTTAGAAGGGATTGGACAGGCGCATGGAAGTGGAGACTATCTGTGGCTACTAGGTTACTGGCTATGTGCTGCTTCCTTCACCAGAGGTGGCATGCCTGCATACCCCAAGTTGATGAGGAGCTTGGGCAGGTGGAGGTCTTGTACCCACCCAGCTTGCAGGATCATGTGGGCTGCTGATTGCCACCGCATGTACAGAAGGCTGGACTAGATGCACCCTTCATCTCATCCAGCAGGGCTTTTCTATGTTTCAGTGTTTGTGCAAGCCTATATAAAGAGCAGGAACACACAGAGAGTGTTCCAAAGGGTGAGCTCCACCACTGAGAATGCCACTTGCCATCTTGAAAATCAGACCTCCCCACTCAATTTTTCTCCCACTCCCTTTCCTTGTCTACCTTGCTGTCATGGTTTGTTTGCAAGCCTGATGGTGGGTCCTGTCTTAAGTTGCTTTAGGAGACAATAATGTCCTGGATTAAAAAGCAGTAAATGAGTGACACACACACACGTTGACGAAGGTTAACCACCAGGGTGAATGACTCTGAGGGTGTCAAGTTGTCACCTCTGACTCCAGGGCACCAGCAACAGCACCTCATTTGGTTTCCCCACAAAGGGCACCCAAGCAAATGTCTCTGTGGTACAAAAGAAGGCAAAAGACCCCCGTACATTACTTCACCGGCGGCATTTGGCATATCAGAAGCAAGACTCCAGACATTGTTTCCCCACCACCAGCACCACAGAAGTTGTCTGTGTTTCAGTGTCATTCTGGGGGGCGGGGGATAGGAAAGGATGATAAACTGTTTGCTCTAGATTAAGATAAATAGGCAGCAGCTGAAATGTGAGATTTGGCACCAGAGGGCTTTTGCCAACAGACCAAGGAAAAGTGTATGAAGCAAGCAGGAATGAAATTACATGCCTCATCTGTCTGCACTGTGTAAGGATCTGAGGCCGAGAGCCCAAACTGATAGAACAAGTAATCCATCACTGTAAGGGAGGCAGCTCAGTGAAAACACTTGGCATTCTGAAAGATATGTAACACATTGGTCAACTGCTCTACATAATATTTTACCACTTAGTGGAATTTAATTACATGCTCTTCAAAAACCATTAAATGCCATCAAAGCCTTCCTGGACTTTTCTGATAATTATCAACCATTTTAAAAGCTCATACTTTCGCAACATACAATCCTTGTTTTCTGTCTTCGGTAATCTGCCCATGGCCAGCTGTATTGCTAAGATGCAACTGAAAGGAGTATTGCCATTCATTTCAACAAACAATGAGAAATTGCAGCAATAGAAGAAGTCTAATGGCATAACTCTCCACCCTTCAGCACCTTGGTGAATGAGGGCCATCTCCATGTCACATGTACAAGTGACTACCTTCTGGAATAAAGTTTATCAAATTTATTGCATCATACAAGACTTGAATTTGGGTGGGCATGCCAAGGGAGGGAAAGGGAAGAGGGAAAGGGAACTGTGACAAGATGAAACCAACCTCTGAAGCACCTTGCAGCTAGTACTGCCAACTAGGGATGCACTGATTTAGTTAAATCCATCCTTTCTGTGTTTTACAGCTTGTCGAGCATCTGTCACTCTGTTGTCCCTTCAGTGATGAAACTCATTGAGGGGACAATGCTTTTCAGTCTCTCAAATTTGCATCATTTGTGCTTCCACAAATTTGCTTTCCTGGAATGCATCAGTCCACCTCCAAAGTGCACATTTTCATACTTTAGCCCAGGAGAAGATGTGTATTTATTATTTGTATGGGGTTTTTTTACAATTAAATCTATGTAAAATTCCAGAATGTAAAAAAAAAAACTGGTCTTCAGGTGCACAGAATCTGTGAGGCTCAGGGAAAACCAGTCCATGGTGGAATCCATGGGCCAGACTTATAGAAATCCAAACTCATTCACTGTGGATTTTTCTGACATCCCATCTGCCAACAGGCAAGCACCATATTCGGTACATCAAGATTAGAGACTGTCTTGCCCAACAAAGCTAGCCATTTTCCCTCATCAGAGATCAGGGATGCTGTGGTGGCCCTTTGAACAACCCTGTAGATGTTGACCTTCCATTTTGCTACCAGGTGAATGAGGGAAGCTATACTGGGAGAGTGACTGTCTTACCCAGCCACCCATCCCTGAAGACTATAGCTAAATAAGAAATTGAAAATGGATCTCCAGTGCTCATCTTATTCTTTGCCATAAATTGACCCTTGTTCAGCACCCTGGTAAGATGAGATGTGCCCATCACTGCACCAGCACAACTTTACAAACTACAACAGGACGCCAGTATTGTCTTGCTGAACTGATTCTATGTAGGGGCCTCTTCAGCTGGGAAGTGACGTAAAAATGCTTCGACTAAGCAGATAAATGATAGGAATGGGAGAGGCCATGGCACCATGAGGCATCTGCTTTGTGAACAGAAGGTCCTTGGTTCAGTGCCTGACATCGCCAGTGCAAAGGTCAAAGTAGCAGATGAAGGGAAAGGAAGACCACCCCAGTGTGACGATGCAGAGTTCTGCTGGCAATAGACGAAGCTTAGTGAGACGGGCCAGTCTGGTCTGAAGCTGCTTGACGTTATCCTTGAAGGTAGACCTGCCAGCACATGACTGCCTTGCCCTGTGGCAGCGGAGAGAAAAACAATCCCTATTTCACACTGACTGGGTTCAGACAACATGCTAACCCATACTCATTGGACTCATTGCTGTTGAAATGTGGGTTCATGTGTGTTATCTGGACCTCACCAAGATAAAAAATGATGATGAGCAGGTTTCTTCATAAGGTGTATTTCAATGTATTTTATCATGTTGTAAGCCGCCCCGAGGTTTCAGCAAGGGGCGGCATAGAAATGTTATAATAATAATAATAATAATAATAATAACAACAACAACAACAACAACAACAACAACAACAACAACAAGGCACACCTTATTAGCATAGTTGGATCCAGACAGGATGCTGTCCCCCATTGCAACAACATTCCATTTTCAATGCATGTTCCATCCTTGAGTCTGGGTTATTGTGTTGTCTGAAGCCAGTCACTGTTCTGTGAAGCAGGAAAAGGAGAAGAATCAAATGTTACTGTGGACATGCATAACCACTTAGGTGTGTCTGAACTCAGCCAGCTTTGGGACTGTGGCTCAACTGTTGTGTTTTGTTGGTGGGAGATTCAGGCCTAGTTGAAAATTTAAAGCCAGATTGCCACTTCAGCATAGACAGGCAATGTAGGGGGGCAGGAGGAGGGAAGCTAGTAAATCAGAAAATTTCTGGCCCGAGCACAGATTGTCTCACTGCAAACATAAATGCGGATTAAATGTCTGCTTAAAAATGACACTGTGGATCTGTCTAGCTCAGCCAACATTTTCCTTGCCTATGAGAATAAGCACAGCCCACCCCTCCTTCTTTTTCAGGGGCGTGAATTATCCAACAGCCTCTGACAATCAAGCTATTGTTATCAGAAGATGCCTGATATCCCTCCACTTGCTGCACTGAAGTCCTACTTCCCAGGAATTATCAGATGGCTATTCTTGGTTGCCAGATGTTCATCTAATACTTCCCAGCTCAAGATTTTATGCCTTTCTAAGAACCATACAAATATGAAAGTGTATAACTTTTCAGGGACTCAGTAGCTATTGTATGCAGTTGTGCTACAGTATATGTCACCCTAGAGAATTAAACTCATTCTTTTCCGGCCAGCATATTCAAAGATGCACTTCAGAGACACAGCAAACTCCAACATTCAAGTGACATTTTTATTATAGTACCTGTTATTAACTCTGCTGAGGAAATGCCAAGCTATATTGGATGTCCAGTGCACAGTTGGAAGGAAAAGAATTGGAGTAACGTAAAAACACATCACTCTTCAAGAACATGAGCTGACATGAAAAACAAGCAACCAAAGCCCGTCACCTAGACAGTTCTGCCTTATTCTCATCATTAAATGCATGGTTAAATGCAGGTATCTCTTTTTCTTTAAAACACACAGAGGCACTAGGGAGTGTTAATTAGAAGCAAATAGCTTTTAGGTCTCTGGCTTGATTGGCTGCAAATGGCAGCCCCAAGGAAGCAGCAGAGAGAAGGGGTTTAAAACTCATTTGTGCTTATGGGAGTGTCCTTTCTGATGCAAGTAAAGAAGTGGTGGAGGCAATTTTCATCAGTACCATGACAAGAGAAAAGCTGAACTCTTCTTCTAACTGGCAGTGCACAGATTTTATTAAATCTCTTCCATCAGGGTTTGCAGATTGTTCAGCATCTTTTGTTCTCTAATCTACTAATTTATTTAATTTACTGTTTTGTATGAATGTACAAGAATTTTGTTCTACATGTACAAGTGCACATTAGCGCGACTGCACACAAGAACAAGTTCTCAGCTGCATCAATGCACACTTGCCCTTGTGTGCAGTAATACAAGTGCAAAATTGCTGAAATCCCTCTCAACTTAAAAAGCTAGTCCACAAGTGCACAGAATCTACTCCCCTTGGAAACAACTGGTCTGCTCTGGAATCCCTGGTTGGATTCATCAGAATTTGAACGGATTTAAATCCACTATAGATTTATGTGACATCTCTACTATCTATGCATTACAATCTTGGTTTGGATTGCAAGGAGAAGAATCCTTGCAATTCAGAGCTTTTAAAGAATGTGCACAGCATCAAACAAAGTCATTAATGTTGTACAGTTTGGCCCTAAAAGCTAGAATAGTTGAAATAGGTGGCAACTGTAGGAAGACTGTGAAGATCCACTTTGTGAACCTTGCATTGGGTCTTCAATGTAGCTGTTTACATGAAAGCCCTGCATTGCATAAGGTCTTCACTTGTACAAAATAAACAGGGCAAGGGCTATGGTTATTTAAGAATGAGGAGATAGAGGTAACTCCCAGAACTGAATCGGTGAGAAAGAATCTCCTTCACACCAGTGCTAAGTACACTGAATATAACTTTACGCAGCTTGAGGAGATGAGCATAGGACTGGGCTCAGATACTGTGGGATAAAGGCATGCCTTTGACAAATTGCCCTCTAGCTTCATCTTTCCATCCTGACATTGTGTATCACAATATCTGCCATTTTAGAAAAGGCATATACTTCTGTGTGTCTCTTCTGACCATTTTTATAAATACTTTGTGTGTGTGTGTGTGTGTGTGTGTGTGTGTGTGTGTGTGCAGACTGATTAGTCATTTTCAGTTGATTTAATCCATTGTAAACAATGAATTGATGAAATGTTGCACCCCAAATGTATAATATTTTGCCCAGAACTTCAGAGTCACTAAATTCAACCAATTAAACCAGGTTTTCCCTTGGATCTCCTAATATTATAGACTTAAGTAATCTATCATTCTTGACTATTAACTATGCTGGCTAGAGAAGATGGGAGTTCTACTCCAACAAAGGTTGGAGACCCAAGGTTGGGAAAGACTGCCTTATATTATGGTCCCATCTGAGGTGATGCCCAATAAATTTTTCTGAGCATGGAAACCATTTAAGTGTACACACCATGAAGAAGAACTAGCACATACCTCTGCATATAATGGATTCTAGTTCCCTCCTACTCATGAATCTTTCCTGCAGAGTCCATTTCCTTTCCTTTTCTTTTTCATTGTGTTGACATTTGGTGTGATGAGTCAGGCTGTGAGCATCAGGCCTAGCATGCAATTCCAAAGCACTTTCCCTGTTATGACTGGACTGTAGGGCCAGGAATTGAGCAGAAACCAGATGTGCCAGAGAATCAGGACAAAGCCAGGAACCTGTGTGCAGTTCACCACACTGGACAGGCACACACGGATTCAAAGGCTGTCAGTTCAACTCCCAGCAGTTTCTGTCATGTGAGCCTTAACTCATCAGACACATTTGGAGATGTTTGCTGCTCTCCTGCATCATCCACCATTCTGGTTTCACTGGGCAGGGCAGGATGTCAATAATTGTTCTATATCCTTCACTGGGTAATTCAAGATTGTTGAGCCACATTGTTGTAGAAATACCTTCAAATTCTCTAGGAAGCTACCATATACCAAGTCCAGGTATTTTTCCATCCAGCCTAGCATCCTGAGTGACAGTGGTTTTCCAGGGTCTCAGCTAGCATGGCTTCCCAACACCTTTGGCCCATTTTTGTCCAACCGGAGATGCCAAGCATTGAGCATGGGAACTCCTGCATACAATGTCCTCTGCCAGTGGAGCCATGGTCCATCTTCTCAGGGAACCAGAACAGTGTCTCGGACAGGATTACAGGGCTCAGTTTGGCTCAGGTTATAGCTTTCAATGTGCACCCTACAGGGCAATACTTAATTGTAAATCTTCAATTTTCATTAAGAGAAAGTGTGCCTCAGCTATCAAAGGTCTGAAAGAAACCACTTCAGTCCCTGACTTGGTGTGGTGATCAGATGAAAGTGTTAATTGCAGCTTCTAAGTAGTATAGTGGTTAATTGGACAAATTCCTAGTCTTATGAATAGACTCTAGTTCATTAATTGGTCATGTAGTTGCATTGCTGTATGCTCCAAAGAGTACCTTTGTCTGAGCAAAGGAAAATGGAGGAAGTGAGATGAGAAGAATAAACTGTGTGGTTCATCCTCTGACTTGGCTAGATGCTAGCATACTGCTTCTCAAGGTAATGCAACACAATGTTGCCATAACTGTATCAAAGTTGTCTCACTTTGTGAACCAATCCTTGTTGCTAGATAAAGCAGGAACAGAAATGAAGTGGGGAAAAACAGTATGACGAAAGCTCATGGTGTAGCATAACACGGCACTAACGGGGCGTCGGAGGCCAATCTCAGGCAGTTCTGGTTTCAAATGCTAAACAGATGGCACCAGACAATGTGAAGGCTGTGCAGAACAAGCTCTGTAAGAAGATGAAAAATTACTGGAGGTGTGGGAATAAGGCAGGCCTCTCTAAGCACATCTTCAAAGATTGCTTGTGTGAGCCAGTTGGTCAATGGGAGTTAAAGGAGACCAACAGGAAATCAAAGACAAGAAGATGATATCAGTGGAGGAAGTCACTTATAGCTTGTGAATGAAATTCTCTGGCAAAAGATAAACAATAGCTTGAGTCGATCAAGGCCCAGCAACAGATGTATGTTTAAAATGTGCTTTAATTGTATTATTGTTGCATTCTTAATGTGAAATACAGTGGTACCTCGGCTCACAAACACCTCAGTTCATGACCAAATTGGGTCGCGAACACAAATTTCATAAACATTTGCCTCAGGTCGTGAACGCCGCATTGGGTGGCAACTGCATTCATGGCCATCTCCCCCCCCCCCCCACCACCACCACCACCACCCCGAGTGGGAAGATGGCTACGACTGTGCTGGGGGCGGAGGGGAGATGGCCAAGACCGCGCCAGTCTTTCCTGCACGAGTGTGCCCGTGCTTGCACCCCTCTTTCCTGCAGGAGCGCAACCATGATCTTGGCCATCTCACCCCCCAGCACGATTGCGCCCGTCTCCCCCCCACCAGCGTGCCCACGTTCACGCCCGTCTCACCCCCCCCAGCACGCCCGTGTTCGTGCCCGTCTCTCCACCCCCCAGTGCACCGGGATGACACGTGCAGGGATGATGGGCACAATCACGGTCGCGCTGGAGGGGTGGGGAGATGGCCACGCTTGTGCTCAGGATGGGGGGGAGATGGCCTCGAACATTGTTGTTCTCTGTCATTTTGCTTTACTTTTTTCTCATTTAAAAAATAGTTACAGAACGGATTAACCTTATTTACACTGATCTTTATGGGGAAATTTGACTTGGGTCACGACCAATTCACCACCAGAGTCCTGGAACGGATTAAGTTCATGAGCCAAGGTGCCACTGTACTCCAAATGAGAATGTTCAGTAATGCTAATAATAATAATAATAATAATAATAATAATAATAATAATAATAACAGTTCACTCAATGAATGAAATAATTTACCCAAGGATTTATCCATTCCATCCACTGTGGCTGCTTGTAACCCCCAAACTCAGGTTTCTGGGCATCTAATGGAAGATGAGAGGATTATGAACGTTGCCACCATGCCTTCCTCACCCTTGGTCAGCAGAGCATCTCTCCACCCCCGACCACCTCCCAGAATCCCCTTCAGCACTGGCTCTCAAGCCATACTTGAAATGCCAGAGTTGCAGCCAGTGTGTAAGACCTGCACCAACTGTGAGGGTGGAAGGAGGGCTCTCCAAATGCATAGTTGCAGAACCAATGTTGAGGCTCCAAATTTTCCAGTGGCCACCTGGGCAGAAGCTCTCAGCCCAACCTACCTCACAGGGTTGTTGCTGCGGGGATAAAATGGAGGAGGAGAATTATGTAAGCTGCCTTGAGCCCTTTGTAGGAAAAGGCAGGATATAAATCAAAAAATAAATAAAATAAATAAGCTGGTAACCGTAGGATTGCATCCTAAATGACTAATTAATTGTGTATACATAAATGTGCAAATTATCGCATTCTCAGATGCCTTTTTGAAGAAAGCATAAGATGACTTCCATTCCATAAATATCAACTCTCCACTAGCTACTCAAGGCCATCTTAAATGCACACACATACATGTGTGTGTGTTCATCATTCACAGCTTCACTGACTAGAATGAATCTTTCAGTTAACTGAACTAAAGTTGCAGCTGTAATATAAATCATAACATCAAGTAGTTTTAATAGTAGACACTACTAATATTACTGGGGCTCCAAACTTTACAGTGCAGTCCTCAGAAGTAAATCCTACTGAGTTCAATGATCCTTACCACTAAATAAAGATGCAGAACGCTCAGCCTTCACTGGTTCAATCTGGGGGTGATGCTCTTTCGGCCAAAAAGCCACATTCAAGAGAAGTTCTAAGGTGCTGTATTGCAGTGATGGGGGTGAGGGGACAAAGGCGAAAGGGAAGGGCAATATGTCCATTGCAGCTTAAAGCTCTTCTGCAAATAACTAAGCCTTAGAAGTGGCATTTCAACCTTTTCAAATGAGAGGAAGGCAGCACAAATGCTGAAACATCAGTGGTCAGAGGGGAAGCAAAGCAGCTGTTCTAGGTACCTCAGAGGGCCTGACTGGGTCCCACACCAGAGGTTCCCCACCTCTGGTTTAATTGATAGGATGTTAGTGAATTCATTAATCAATACACTCTTTAACCGATTCATTGGTAAAAGTCCATTTTCAGCAGCAGAGCTTTATGGGCTGCTGTTTGGCTTCCTGCTGCAGATAAATTTCTGAGTTTTGATTTAAAGTAGGTAATGTTATAAATGCAAAAACAGGAAAAAAATAAGTCAGTCTTGCTGAAAGCTAAGCAGTAGGTCAGGCTATGAAAAAGATAGGCTGTGTTGATACTAGACTAATGAGAAATGGTTACATCCCTCCAGTTCAGGCCAGCTGTGCTAACCATAGCTTGCTATTAGGTTGGATCCTTTACTAGGATCACTACTTTTTGGGTAGTGTATTTATTTAAAGATTCTATATACCGTCCAACTACTAGCATACCTCCCTCCTCATCTGATGCCCAACCCTTTTCCCATAACCTCTAGTCCTCCCCCCGCCTCCTCCTTTGCTATTGTCATACAGTTTTAGAATGGCTTCAAGGCTATGGAACAATCTCACTAAGCCCATCTCCTGCAGTATGGAAAACAGGGCTGCCTGAACCCCTCCTCTTCCTCCTCATCTGACTCAGAAACAAATCTTGGATCTTCTTGAGGCAGCTTCACAGAGGAACAGGGCTTCACTCTTACATTGGTTCTGAAGGAAGAGCACACATCTGCAGTTGTGTGTCAGTGTATTAAAAAGAATGTTTTGTATAGTAATCAGCATGCAGTAATAGACATTAATATTCTAAAAGTGATATATTGTTTACTGATCTAGTGTTTCATCCATAAATCGCACCCTGCACGTATCTTACATATTTGTTTGCTTGTTTGTTTGCTTATTACATTTCTGTCCCGTCCATTTGCTGACGCTTTCCAGGCAGTTTACCAAATATGATATTGATTTTAGCCAAAGGCCAAGAAGCCAAGAATGCAGGCAATATACAACGAGAGACTTAAAACTGGCACCATAAAACATGAGTAATCACAGATTAATACTGAGATGTTCATTAGGCCTGTTTGCTACTCCCCCCCCGCCCCAGCCCTGGCATCCTCTCTCTTTTAAAACCCTGCATTCTCCTACAAAGAGTTTCATTTAGAAAGCAGGCACAATGATGTACATGGTCTAATGTCATGGATTGTCACAGTCTGCAGTCCAGACCGAAGGGAATTAATGATTCTAGGAGAAATCCTTCATCTTTTGAGGGGTGATTTATTGCCATCTTCTTTCCCTTCCCACTTTGTTACAGTAGGACAATCCCATGCTGAGCCAATGATAGCCTCCCACTGGGAAGTTTACACACCAAGCTTGCTTTGCTGGCAGAGGGGTGGGTGGCCGAACGTCCGGATTCCTCTGGTGTGACATGTGACAGGCAGTTGGGGCGGCCACTGAGCTTTTATGTCCGACCTGTGTTATTTATCAGCAGCCAGCCCCCCCACCCCCAGCTTGGGGTATTTGTACAATGCACTTCTAAAGCCTTGGTGGGGGAGGAATGAAAAGCAACCCACATGCCCTTTAGGAGTCAACACAGCTAGATGAAATAGCAGCATAAAATATTTGTACAACTCAGAGAGACATGGACAGATGACCTGAAATGAAAGCTTGTTCACATGGCAAAAATCTCTAAAATTTGCAGCCACAGCCAGAAAAGGGTTCTGTGTGCATGTGTGGGAGGGAATGTTATTTTAAAAAAGCAATCACTTTTCTCATCCAGTGTGATTGCCCAGACAGTCCATATTCAAAGGGTTACAGGCATCTAGTGGATGGTGGAATGAGTGTGGAGGAAAGGACCCCAAACATTTGGGCTGTGTATGTGAATTACTATTGCTGCTGAGGGGAAGAGGATGTGGCCCTACCAGGATTCTTCATATCCCAGCAAGGCCTCATTCCTCCCCTCCACACCCTTGGGATGCCCCTCCCCCTCCAGCACCGGTGTTGAGGTCTGGCTCGCAACTTTGGAGCCACATTCACACAGAAAGAACTGCACTAGCTGTCGGGGTGTAGGGAAGGCACTCGGACTTCAGAACCCAGCACTGACCTCAGAGAGCATTCCCAAGGTCCGCGTGGGGCTCAGAAGTTTCCTGTGTCCATGTAGATAGCATCTATGCTCTCAATTATATTTGACAATAAAATTTCCATATCTAAAATGTAAAACAGTTTAAATGGCTAAAAATAATTTCCATGAAATGCTAAGCATTTAAAAAAGACAGCTAACATAGAAACCCGCAGAACCAATGTAATGTAGTGGTTATAGTTCTGGAGTTGGACTCAGGAGATCTGGTTCCAGTTCCTGCTCAGCCTAACCTACATCACAAGGTTGTTTTGTGAGGATAAAATTGAGAGGAAGAACCCTTTGATAGCTGCATTCCTTGCAAGAGGAAGAAAAACAGGAAATACTTGCAATATAATAATAACACTAATATGCCACTAAATATGCTGGGAGTAGAGGGCGGTCTTAACCTAGCACTGGAAAAATTACGACATTGTCACCTGACATTCCATAATTTAGGGGCAAGCACTGAGAAGGCCCCCTCCCTTGTTGCCACCCTCCAAGCCTCCCTTGGCAGTGAAATTCAGAGGAAGGCTTCAGATGTTGATCATAGTGTCCAGGTAGATTCATGTCAGGAAAGGCTTTCCATCACATATTACAGTCCCAAGCCATCTGAGACGTTATAGGTTAAACCAATACCCTGAACTGGGTTTGGAAGCATATGGTCAGCCAATTCAAGCAGGCCAGAATTAGTCTTATTTAGTCAGTCTTTCTGGTCCCAGTAATTAGTCTAGCTGCAACATTTTTCCTAAGCTTCTGAACAGTCTTCAAGGGCAGCCTGATGTTGAGTGAATTATGAAGATCTAACTTGCGATAGTTTGGATGTTCCCCATAATCTCCATTTAGGTCCAATGGGATGCAACCAAAATGCCACCCAGAGGCACAGGACACCATTGTGGCCTCCTGACTGGACCAGCATCAAATCTTACCACAACAGCATTTCCACTGCACTTGAGAGCAACAGACTGGCTTAGGGGGCCGCATGGTAATTGCATGGTACACGCAGCTCTGCTCTGCAGCCCTTGCAGCTGTATTCCACCCTTCATGCCTGCTGTCTGAGGCAGCTGCCTCACTCCGCGGAATGGTAGCGCCAGCCCTGATGTTATGTCTCACGAGCTACTCAGAAAGGACTCATAAGCAGAGCTGAAATTAGTTTGCCACTCCCTCCCTGCAAGATTATCCTCAACATTCGCCTAACTCTGAATATTCTCCAGAGATGTGAGGATTTGGCAGAGTGTATGTCTTAACATTCGACAGCACCGAGTGTTTTTGTTTTTGCTTGGGTTTTTTTGGGTTTTTTTGTGGGGGGGTTGTCTCACAAGAGGAGAATCCCATAAGTCTAATGCACACACCTGTGTCCCATTTATTTATTTATTTATTTATTTATTTATTTATTTATTTATTTATTTATTATAGTTGTATGGAAAGGATCTTGTGCCTGGCTGTATGTAAAGCAATCCTCAGCCTAAGAATTACAGGTATGTATTCCTAGTCAGGGATATTTGACAGAAAACATGCCAAACAAGTTGCCCCATCCCTTTATTCCTATGCACAAAACTTTCAAAAACCCACAAGAAGATAAGCCATTTTCATGCCTCTTTTAATAAAACATGAAGCATTCCTAAAGTGCAACCATCTTTCTGCAAATGAGTCAATGTGGCAGCATCTGTCTCCAGCAAACGCCCTCAGGAACTTATGCAAACAAACGGTTTCTGAACTATGCTGTAAAATGGAGCTGCTGGGATCCCCACCGCATTCCTCTCCTTTTTCGTCAGATTATCCCACTGCTGTCACAAGACAAATCATTGGACAGGATGCAACCCGTCAGGAAAAAAGGGTTGTTGTATGAAACTATATTGCTTTTTTCATGGAAAAGAACTGAACTCCATTCATGCAAAAAATACAAACAAAAGTGTACTTTGTATAATAATTTTCAGACCTGGTTAAGAAACTCAAACCTGCTTCTCTCTTTCTCAGAACACACATTTAGCAGTGCACACTTAAAGGCCAATGTTTTAAGCAGAAATGTGCAGGCTGCAGGATTTATTTGAGCCACAGTACAGCCCTCAAAGCTTTTGGCGGAACATCATAACTTATTTTAAATGTCAAGAGACACAACCCTGGAATCTGCGCAGGAACAAGCAAGAGCAAGTGCTTTGTGCATGCGCGGCTCATTTCCTCCCTCCACATGTGTGGGGTAAGGGGGCTTATTCCTGGTTTTTACCTGGAAATCTGGCAGGCAACTGGACTTGCTTTTAGACACTGTTGTAGGACTCACCTGGCTGGCCAACATTAAGCAGGGGCAGACTCCTCATGTCCCAAGCATCCTCAATGTTAACAGGGCATCACAGCAGCCAGAGACTGAGCAATCTCCCAGCAAAAGCCCTCAGCCCAGCCTCCAGGTTTCCTAGCCTCCCAGGTACATGCAGTGACCACCTGGATTCAGATGCGCCAATCAGTGCTCACAGCAGGAATTTCAACCCAATAAGCAGCTGTCATCACTACCTGGTCAGTCAAGGCATGAAAGGTGACTGCCCTCTGCCTTCTGGGTCAATTGCCATTTTGCTGTGATCAAACTTTACTCTTGAAAATAAAAAACAGTTAAAAAAATCACTCACCATCAACATGCTTAATTGATTTGAGTGCACCAGGTCTGGACCCTTTGTGTCCAATACTCTGTTTACTTCCTTTTGTTTTCAAACAGCTGGTGTTTCAGTTTGATGAGATGGGGGGAAAGCTGGTATATCATCGAAGGAGTGGCAGTCAGGAAAAGGTCAGAAGGGACAGGACCAGGGCTTTTTTTGTCATCGAACGCACCAGAAGAGCGTTCCGGCACCTTTTTTTCCAATGGATTTTACGAAGTGATTTTGAATCATAGCAGATCAGCAGCAAACATCATTAACATAGTTCCTGCAGGCTGCTTTTGTGTCTGCTATCTGATAGTGAGATAGTGAGGGCGCTGCTCCCGGCTTGGAACGCTCCGCTGTGTGTGTGGTCGCGCGCTTACTGCCGGCGACGTGAGTTCCGGCACCTTTTTTTTTAACAAAAAAAGCACTGGACAGGACCATCTTGAGGCACCTGGGGGTGGGGGGCAGAAGGGGACCCCAAGAGGGCTGGATTTGAGATTCTGCAGTCCTGATATAAAGCCAGCCCACCACAATGGTTCCTCAAATGCCATGCTCCTTAGTGGAATGAAGAGCCGCAGGACCCACTCCAGTCGGTCAATCGGTGGCACTGTCACATGGCAAAGTTAGGCCAGAGAGAATGAGAGAGAGAGAGAGCCAGCCAGGTGGTAAAGAGAGTAATTCACCTTGGGCTGTAGTCCAAGTTCCTGGCTCAACTCCCCTGCAGGGATGGGCAGCTGGTGGCCCGCCAGGTATTTCCCTACAGGTCCTTTCCTCTTTCACCATAAGCCAAACTAGCGGAGCCTGGTGCCTGCCAACACGCTTGTCCCATGTACCAGCTTAACATGGATAAAAGGGCATAGTGAGAACTTTTCATTTCTGGCTTCAAACATTGCTGCTGAAATAGCTCCAACCTACTAATTGCTAAATTTCCATTCCACAAGCAGGAAGCTCCACTTGCAGAAAGTGGGGCAGGGCGCTGCTTCCAGGCAGCCTCCTCTAGATACTGTGACCTGTTATAATGCAAAGAATTTGTTGGGTGGCTTAGTCTTGAATGGACACAAAACCTTTAGCTTTACAAAAGACCTACAAAAACATATATAGAGACAGAGGTGGATCAACAAAACTGCCTGCAGTTTTGGACTCTCCCTGGAAGAATATTTGTAGGGATGGCCAATATGAGTTGTCGCTATTATGTGCCATCAAATAATCTCTAACTTATGATGACCCTATGAATAAATCCAGACATATTGTCCTATTCATGTCAGCCCTGCTTAGCTGTTGCAAATGCAAGGCTGTGGCTTCCTTTATGGAGTCAATCCATCCCATATTTGGTCTTCCTTTACTTCTCCATTCAACTTTCTATAGCATGTGATAAGTGCCTGCACTCAGAATTGACCATACTATCGTAGTTGTTTCTGTGTGATGGATCAAGTAGTGTGTTGGTCTCATATTACAAAAATGACTCCCCACATCAAATTCGCATAGAGGCCTGCTGAAGAGAATTCTCATTTCTGCAGGAAGCAGAAGTGCAGCCTGATCCCAGCTGGCTTCCAAGAAGGCACATGCAGCATATCGGCCCTCCAGGCTTGCTGTACCAGGAAGTGCCAGATTTAAGTCCTCAGGACTGTAGGTCCCCATTTCTAGCTCAAAGGTATTCAGCAGTCCGTTGGCCACAGGTGTTCTCTCAGAAAGGGTATTTTTCTTTAATGAGGCTGAGAGTTAGTTTTCCATCCTCTGCATGGCCTTCTCTTTACAGCAGTTCCCTCAGACCCTCTCAGAGGCTGAAAGTGCACATGGGGAGGTCATGTTTTTGGCAGCTATGGGAAGTGGTCCTATGAGATGCATGGGTAGAATTCAGCAATGCAAGGCAGATCCTGACTGGCCCAGAATCCTCACCCTCAGTGCTGCGTCTTATGTAGGACCCCTTCACATGTCTGTCAAACATGCAGGCGGTAGAGAGTGGATGGTGAAACTGCAGAGCACAGCCCTACATCCATTTCCTGTGCTCTTTCGATGCTGCTTGCTCTTGTAATACCCAATAGGAGAGAAAAGAAAAATAGGAGGAGAGAAAAAAGCAGGGCCATCCCAGTGACTTTTGCGGAGAGACTGGCTCCCTTTGGCACGCCCTCAACTGTCACCTAGCGGTAGGCAGGCCATCAAGCTCCCAGCCCCATTTCCACCCCGGCTGGTTATTTCAGGAACAATAACTTCAAGAACTGGTTTCTGAGCTTACTTTTTTTCACCTCCTCATTCCCCATCCCCTGTGCCACGTATTTTAGGTAGCAAACCAAACTCTTACTACTCTGCAAACTGTTCTGGGAGCTTTTTTGGCTGAAGGGTGGCCTAAAATGCATACAATAAAATAAAATAGGTTGAATTAGCTGAACTTGTCACAGATACCTCCCAGAGAGGCAGTACTTAAATTAAACCCCCATCTTCAGTGACCTGGACAAGCACCCTGACCACACTTCTGCCTGGTAGCAGGATACTAAAGAGAATTCTTAGTTTGCTTCACCTTGTCTGAGGCCCTCCCTTCTGCCTCTCCATACTCATGGCCCAGGCACAGTGAGGCTGCATGAAAAAAATAAGGATTGTTAGTGCAAAGGGGACATTTCCAAATTTATCAGCAAGATTCAAATCTTGTTGCCTGTTGCTTTGACACAGGGTAGACGGCAGTAACTCCATGCTTGCCTTTAGGGCAGCTCCTTCTGATCAATAACAAAGACAGGAAACTGTGCAGATGGTCTGTGCATTGAGCAAAAAGGGGATTGTGTTGGGTGTCTCTTATCTAACTAGTGCTTAGTTCCTTGAATTCTTATTATTTTCACCAGTTTTCTTCCATTAGTTTCATAACAAAAGATATTGGTGGGAGCAGGGGTAATGAAATGCAACATTTCCTGCTTCTGCCATAGAAATCTTGCCATAATCTTCTGAATGGACACATAAATGGAAAAGTAGCATGATGTCAGCAAATACTGAAAAAATAATAAATTACCCAGGAGTCAACCTCCTACGTAGACTTGTAATTAGCAGGACATTTTTCCAAAATAGGGAAAGCTATTTACAACTTCGCTTAGCTGAGAAAGGATGCCAAAACAACCACATTCCTACTGCTACGTGGGACTACAACAGTGACCCATCCAGTGCTCTTCACATTATTACAAACCTGTGCAGCTACATTCTGAGCTGGGCCAAGGAGTCCAGGCAGCAAGAACAGTAGTTCAAATGTGAATATAGACAGACATAAATTAAATTTAGCAGTGAGCCTACTGCTAAATGCACTTACAGTATTCAGGCCATATGTGCCGCTTTCTCTGCCAGATCAAGGTCACAAGAAGCCTGTATTTGGGGGAATTGTGCAAATCGTCAAAAGCTGAGTTCTTGAAGGTTCCCCAAATTCTACCTCAAAGCTCACTGCAACATGTGACTATTTTGGATGGGGATTCTTGTTTTGGTTGGTTGGATTTTGCACAAAAAATCATGACTATTTTTCATGGACTCTTTTCTGATGTCTACATCAATGGGGCCCATTTTTGAAATGTTTACAGTCTCCTCCCATGGATTTAAGTGTGTTTGTACTCATTTTTAAAATATACTTTTAACATGTATTTCTCAAATATGCATATTCATCAAATGCATTGCAAGCTCAGAAATGTAAAGACTTCAACTGCAGATTGATTTCAGTTCTGTAAGGTATAAATTGGGTATGTTCTGGTCAAAAGTGAACTGAAATTATTTTCTCATACATCTCTGGATTGCAGTTTTCAGTACAGTGTGAATTAATGCTAATGTGAATTTGCATAAGTACAATGAAATTCCTGCTAAAACATCTGATTCCATCAATGAGTACATGAGGGAAACAAAAGACACCTGGCAACCCACAAAACACAGTTGGAAACCCTATTCACTCTACATCCAACAGTGAAAAGAACTTATACAGCCAAGCTGGTCCCCAGTTGCCCACCCTCAAGTCTCAAGATGTTGTCATGCTTCAGAGTGACCAAGCAACAATACCTGGCACGGGGCTGCAGAGATCAGAAAAGGTGACGTTCTCAACAGCTGGGGCACGGTGCTTTCTGACAACTGGGCTGCCAACCTTTTGCAATTGGAAAAGACATACCAATTAAAAAGACATGTGCATTCTCCTTCATCTCATGTGGAGATACCCCACACCCTTTGTTTTAAGTCTTAGGGTATGTATACCTAAGAAACATAATGTGTGAATTGACCTGGAGAGCACCTCTGGGAGGGAGGTGACCTTTTCCTTGCTGAAAGTCTTTCGAGTCAAATACTCCCTCAGGTTCTTTTCTGAAGCTCAAGTAACAGAGTCTTCGACTGCTTTCCGTAAGTTAGCACTATGCAATCTGTCACATCTCACCACTGTGGAATGTTTCCTGATAGTCATATTAAAATGGATTTTTTTTCCTTTAATCTAATCTCATTACTTTTACCAACAGTCACCAGGAACACCCTAATTTAGCCTTTCTTGTGTTCCTGGGCAAGTCTTGTTGAGAAATGAAGGCTTTAAAAGATTGGAAACAAAGGGAGAAACCTTGCTTTATTTTGCAAAGTGGGCCTCCAGTAACATAAATATTGCCAGACATCTTTTAATGTAATGTCTTGTTATCTTTTATATTTAGAACTTCATAAATGTATAGTATATTATTACCTCTCCATATCTGGAAAACCGCCATGGAACGATCAGTCCCAGGCAACTTGATCCATCATGTTGACGTGAGGTTTGCTGGGAGTGGGCGAGGCTCCACTTCTCTCACACACACACACACACACACGCGCACACACACACAGAGCACCACAACATCCAGTCAGCATGGCTTAGGGAAAGGAGAGGGGAAAGCAAATTATGAAGCGCAAGGAAGGCATGCTGAAGTGCTGCTTGAACCCAGACCAGCAATAGTACTTTGCGTTTCCGGGTTGAGGCCATACAACATAATGCTAGCCCTGATGGGAGGGGACCACTTCAGGAAGCTGGTTATGGGCTTCATGACAGGGAAGCAATTGGCTAGTTCTTGAACACCACTGCATTTTTATGTATTAAATTAGTTAATTAAGCTCTTTACCATCCAATAGGTGATGCTCTCTGCCAATGAACAACAACAATAAGCACAAATACAGTATTGAATAAAACAATGAAACATCAAAAATTATATTTAAAAGGCCACCATGTTTTCACAGTTCAACAGCTAAAATCAGTCTATTCTACTAGACCTGCAGAAAAACAGCAGGCAAAATACCCTGTCACCCCCTTGTGTTACTTGGAGTTGGTACATGCCTCAACACTGAAAGCCGTAACCTGGCACTGAAATGAAGGTAAAGTTGCTGCCAGGTGTTCCATAGTGCAGAGTTCATTGCATAATCTGGGGGCTACCACAGGAAAGACCTTCCTTTGGTTTGCTACCAGCCAAGCCTCCCTTGGAAGTAGCTTTTGGAGGAAGGCCTCTGATTATTAAGTACATTGGGTACATTGTGGTTGCAAGAGGCATTCCATCAGCTATTGTGGTCCGGTGCCATAAAGGGCTGTATAGGTTAAGAGTTGCACATTGAATTGGGCTTGGAAGCATATAGGAAGCTAGTGTAAGTGGATCAGAGCAGTGCTACTAGGGAGTGTTGTCATGGAGCCCAGAATGTAGCACCACCACCTTTTAGTTAGCAGGGATGCTGGCATCATCTGCCACCTCCCCCTGAACTCTCTGTTCCTTCTGCCTTAGCTGCAATCCACACAGTAGCTGCGGGAGGAGATTAAGAACATAAGAAGATAAGAAAAACCGTGCTGGGTCAGACCAATGGTCCATCTGGTCCAGCCATCCATCCACATGGTGGCAAACCAGCTGTACACAGGAATCCTCAAATAAGATGGGTGCAAGACCTCCTCCTGCCGAAGCTCCTCAGCAACTGGTGTATGCAGGAGGCAGCACATAGCCAACAAGGCTAGTAGCCATTGATAGCCTTCTCCTCTATGAATTTGCCCAATCCCCTTTTAAAGTCATCCCAATTGGTGAGCATCACCACTTCCCATGGCAAGTGAATTCCATGGTTTAACTATGTGCTGTGTGAAGAAGTATTTCCTTTTATCTTTCCTGAATTTCCTACCAATCAGCCTCATGAGATGTCCCTGAGTTCTAGTAATATGGGAGATGAAGAAAAATGTCTCCATCTCCATTTTCTCCAAATCATGCATAATTTTGAACTTTTCTATCATGTATCCTCTTACTCACCATTTTTTAAAACATAAACAATCCCAGTTGCAGCCGCTCCTCATTCAGGAGTTCCCCCAGCCCCCTACTCATTTTGGTTGCCCTGCTCTACACTTTTACCAACTGAATAATGTCCCTTTTTGGGTGCAGTTACTGTACACAATATTCTAAGTGCGGTTGCACCAAAGACTTATTGAAGAGGAATACAATCTTGGCAATCAATTTTTAATTCCTTTCCCTTTTATGCCTAACATAAAGTTTACCTTTTTAACAACAGTGATGCTCTGAGTCATCATTCTCATCAAGTTGTTCCCTGCAACTCCAAGTTCCCTTTCTTATCAGTCACTGCTATCTCAGATGTCATAACCCTATAGCTAAAGTTGGAATTTTTTTTGCCCCAACGTGCATTACTTTACACTTGCTTCCATTGAACTGAATTTGCCATTTTTCCAGCTTGGAACCCCTTTTGGTTTTGACCACCCTAAATAGTTTGGTGATGTCAGCAAACTTGGCCACTTTACTGCTCACTCCTAATTTCAGATCATTTTATGAATCGGTTGCAAAGCACTGGTCCACCCCTCCATTTTATTCCATGACTGCTACATTTACTAAGGAGTCTTTGGGGAGGGGCTTTGAATCTATTGAATCACCCATGTCTATGTGCTTACTGACACTCTCAAACACTCTTAGGTTAAGCATGGGACAGGCATTACCTTTATGGAAGCTATGCTGATTCTCATTCTTTTCCTATATCCTTACTGTTTCCATCTTTAATAACATCATCAACTAATTTACTACAAATCAACATTAAGCTAACCAGCCTGTAATTTCTCAGATCCCCCTTCAACAGATCCCAGATCAACAATGTTACATCTCCAGTCCTCTAGTGCGAAGACTAATCTTGGGGACATGTTACATATATTTTGTAAGTAAGACAGCAATTTCATATTTAAGTTATTTAAGAGCTCTGGGACGGATACCATCTGGCCCAGTGATTTATTTGCTTTCAGTTTTCAAGAAGCTGAGAATTTCATCTTTTGCCACCACCATCTGTCTTAATTCCTCAGACTTCCTTCCTGAACACACAGGTTCAGGCACAGGGATTTGTACTACATCCATGCTGCGAAGACAGTTGAAAAGTCTCCATTCAGCTTCTCTGCTGTCGCCCTATCCTACTTTAGTGCTCCTTCAATTCGATTATCATCCAATGGTCTAACTACTTCTTTAGCTAGTTTCTTCTGACACATTCAAATAATTCATCATGGTTCACTCTGATGCTGTTACCATTTTGCTCCTCATTGAGGAGGGGGATCTCATTATCTGCTTTCATCTCCTTTGCACAAGTTTGTGCTCCCTTTAGTTTTCCTTATTTGGGCAAGCCTTCCATTTTTGGAAGGAACCCTTCTTCCCTCTAACAGCTTCCTGGATACCTAGATGCAAAATAACTCGGCTGGTCTTCAGTGCTACATACTTTGGCTTGGCACAACTTGCCATTTGCTTAAGGCAGCAACATTACTTGAGTTGGCTCTTAAAACGCACCACCGATGCCTGCAATAAACACCTTGTGAAAACTGGCTTTCTTTTTTGAGCCATGCACTGAATGTTGGGCTATTGGGTCTAGCAGCCAGCACAGTTTTAAAGTTCTGGTTCCAATTACATGGCATCACCCAGGGAATTGTAGGAAAATAAAATGGTGGCACCACCCAGAGCTACCATTCAGGGGTGCAACTGATGCTGGTGAGGCCCACTGTGAAAGGCATCAAGGTGCTTTTCTAAGGCACCTTACAAAGGGCTGCCTCAAAACCTGGAATGATCCTGACTCAACCTCGACTTTTGTTTAAGGAAATATGCACAGCACCTGGAGATGCAGGAAGTAATTGGTCCTGTGGATGATGGGGAATATAATCCAACCTATCTGAAAGACAATAGGTTAACAAGGTGGTTGGAAAGCTGGATTTAGATGAATGCATTTTCCTACATTATTTTCATGTCCTACTTCTTATTTTGACTGCATCAACCCCTCTCTAAGAGATTTAAGATACAGGACACAAATGGAGCCCAACTGAATTTTGATTAGCTTTCAAACTACAATTCAGTTTATCCTAAATGTTGAGTTTTTTTTAATTTGCATGGAAATTTGTACACATTTTTGTGCATTCCTCCAAATGCATGCTTTTTGTACAGAATTTGGCTTAACAGTCATATTTTTACTAGCAACCTCCATAATATAATGCAGTTTAAACATTCTATTTCACCAATCTACATATTTTTATGTCAATTTACTCCTAATACAACTTTTTTTCTTTCAAAACAAATTGTAAAATTCAGAGTAGTGTGAATTCCAAAGGCTAAATGAAAGTTGGTCCACATATTGATTCAGGAGTATGAAATGAATGACTTTCTCCCTCATCCCTAACCACAGCCCCCACCAGCCCCAGCTAGCCTGACTAATTATAAGCAGTCATGGGAGCAGTAATCCACCAACATCTGGAGTGCCAGTCCTTCCTCACTCCTGCTCTACAGATACTGGACAGGGGGTAGGGTGCCTCTGAAGACAATCCTAATGCCCCAGAAGATGATCTTAATGCCTGTGGGGAAATGTCATCTTTCAGATAGCCTGGTCTCAAGCCATTTAATGTTTTCAGTGTTAAAACTGAGTTCAGTGTTAAAAAAGGAATTTTACCTTTGCCCTGGAAACAGACTGGGACAATGCCATGCAGTTGTCAAAATTGCATAGGAATGGTTCCATTAAGGATTGATGAAGAGTTAGGTGGAAAGAGGAGGTAGGAAAATATATGTTTCTTAAAGAAAGGATGCCTTTTAATAAAATACTTTGTTTAAAAATATATCCTCTTTACCAGAGAGTATGAAAATTGCTCTACAAAGAAGACAGGAACATAAGCAGCTGCCTTAGACTGGGTCAGTCTATTCACCTATCTAGCCCAGAATTTCTGATGCTGACTGGCAACAAATCTCCAGGGTTGGAGGCAGGATTTTTTCCAGAGCAACATGGGGATGCTGGGAATGGGCCCTGGGCCCTTTTGAATGCAAAGAAGATGCCCTGCCACTGAGCCATGACTCCTCCCATTTCTGATATCTGAATTTATGGCACCCATGTGCATTACTTAAGAAACAGAGCTTTTTAGTAAGTCTATTAATATGCCTATATAATCAGTCAGTTAATCAAGTAAGATTTCTGTATATGACTGAGAGCCCTGGATGAAAAGACCTGTATTCTTCTATGTATGTATGGACGGGGACAGGCATGTATTCTCCCAAAAATGAGCCTACACACCACCACTGATGGAAGTGGTGTTGTGATAATGGATACGAGCAAGTCCAGTGGCATCTTGCAAGTTTCAGCTCTACTGAGAATAATACTTACACCCTATGTGGCACACTGCCTTTGCTGGCTACAATGCTCTGCAGCCGAAAGGAGCAATGCAAAACACAGTAACTGGAAATTGCTCACATGTATTCTCCAAGTAACACATGCAGAAGGCTTTGAACCCTTTCAGATTAACCACAAGTCCCAAAGTTTGGAAAGGCCTAATTTAATATGTTCACATATTTACCACTACCACTCCCCCAAAAGAGAGGCTTCCAGGAACTGCCACTAGGAAAATGGAATATATCTGCATTCATTTTATTGTCCAGTACACACACATTTCCTGCTGACACATATTTACTGAGTTTCCTAACAGAAGGTTGGTTCTTGAAGATGGTACGGGTCATACTACTCAATTAAAAATGACACCATGTTGTAGCAAATAGGAAAGAGGCATGTCTGTGTTACTATTGGCTTTCGTGTGTGTGTGTGTGTGTGTGTGTGTGTGTGTGTGTGTGTTTTAAAATGTTATGGATAATGGACTAAATTCATCATTTTTAGAAGGCACTGACTTCATGGGACATATTCACTTCCTTTGATGTGCCAATTGGATGCACCACATGAGAACAATGAACTGCTCCTCATATAAGCCACAGCACTAATTTGAACATGCTGATATTCCTGCTATGACAATTAAAGCTTGTCTACACACCCAGATTAAAGCCACTGGGTGGGCATGCACATCAGTAAAGCTCAACCTGCTTTTTCTGTCAAAGATCCTATAGATCCTATTCTATTTTCAAGGGGGGAAGTTTCCTCAACTGTCAGCAGGGAAGAACATAGTTGATGTGATACAAACCAACATGTGGAGGGTGGAATGTATGCAAGGCAAAGCCAGGGAACAATTAGAGCAGGAGGAAGAGGACAAGCATGAATACGCAATGCATGATTGTTCTGCATAAGGTGACGGAGGAGCATGAAGGTGTGCAGGACCCAGACAGGCCAGAGTCCCCACACTGGAGCCTCACCAAATACCAACTCCTGCATGTGGTGGGGGGAGTACAAATGAATTGCAGCAAGGGTGAACCAGCAAGCAGCAGATGAATGCTAAGAATTCTCTTGTTGGTCAGGACAAAGGACCATGCATTCCAGCATTCTGTTTCTACTGGTGGCCAACCAGGTGTCTTCTGGTGCTTACACAGCGAGTTCATCCCTTGTTCATGGTCCACGGGAGCTGTATCCAGAGGCATGTAGAAGCTTCTCTGTATGTAGAAGCTGTGATCAGCAGGAATGAAGCAAACCCCAGTCCCAGAGTGTAACTAGGCTTCCGCTTCCTTTCATAGGCTTCATTGAATTAACAACACATGGGAGCGGGGCATGTGCTCTCCCTTTTTTCCACTCTTTTCTGCTCTGGAAACTTTGTCCATGCAGCTCTTTGGTGGCTGGCTCAGCCTCCTGTCCAAATAAAGTTTATGCTTGCAGTAGTGCTTGATTCTGGTATAATTTTAGTCAACCACTGGTAATGGGAACCATGCTTAGCCAAATATAAGCTTAAACATAGGCATGTGTGCTTTTCACCTTGATTTAGGATGTGGGCACAATTTGTGTAGCCCACAACCTTCACAACTTTGGAACCAAGAAAGAAATACGAGGGGTGTTCAATGTATTCTCAGTATCGGGTTGATTTGCTATTAATGTGGGTAATTTAATTATTTCGTTAGTTAATAACACTATCTGAGAGTATACATGCAAAATTTCAAATAAGTGCGATCATTAGTTCCCTAGTAATCCTCAGTGAAAGATGACCATAATGACTGACACGACAATGTTGAAGAAAATCCAAGCACCATGCTGTGATTACGTTCCTTACAAAACAAGGAAAAAGTCAAAAAATCATTCACAAAGAGATGATGGCCGTTTACCAGGACTCTGCACCTTCATTATCTACTGTTCAAAAGTGTTCAAGTGAATTTAAAAGGGGCAGAGAAAGCATTGAAGACGACCCTTGCTTGGGCGGGCTGGTTACTGCCACTATGAAAGAAAATGTGAAAAAAATTGAGAAACTTGTATTGGAAGATGTCTAAATAAAAATCAAAATGTTAGCAGAGATGACAAACCTATCCGTTGGGACCATATTTACTATTTTTCATGACCATCTTAACCTTTCCAAGGTCTGCGCAAGATGGGTGCCGCAAATGCTCATGGCGCCTCAGAAACAAGTGCAAGTTGAGTGCTGTAGGGAGTTTTTAGAGCTCTGTGGTGAAGATCCTTCGAGTATTTTTGACTGGATTGTTACTGGAGATGAAACCTGGGTTCATCACTATGACCCTGAAAGTAAGCAGGAATCCATGCAGTGGCATAAAAAAGGTGCTGACCCTCCAAAGAAATTCAAAGTCACTCCATCGGCCAGAAAAATCATGGCCACAGTGTTTTGGGACTCAAAGGGAATTTTATTGATCGAGTACATGAAAAAAGGTGAAACCATAAACGCAGCATCTTACACAACCACTCTGTGTAATTTAAGGGAAACAATTAAAGAAAAAAGGCAGGGAAAACTGACCGCAGGTGTGTTGCTTCTTCATGACAACGTACCCGTTCACACCCGTTTCAAAGGGTGCTGTGCGAGACTGTGGTTTCGAAGAAATAAACCACCCACCCTAAAGCCCGGACCTGGCCTCCAGTGACTACTACCTAGTCCCAAATTTTAAAAAAGATCTTCATGGAAAGCGATTTTCTGACGATGAAGAGCTCAAGGCAGCAATTAACGCACATTTTTTAGACAAGGAGGAAGGGTATTTTTTACAGGGAATTGAAAAGTTAATTTCTAGATGTAATAAGCGTATTGAAGTTATGGGGGATTACATTGAAAAATAAAAATTATTTCAATTTATTATTCCTTTTTCTTCATGCTGATACCAAGAATACATTGAACGCCCCTCGTAGGAGAAAGAGAGGGAGGGCTTGGAAATTAATTGGAATTAATCCCCAAAGAAAGTGAAGTCATGCACACATTCTAATCTGAAGCAAAAAATAAAATAAAATAAAATAAAATAAAATAAAATAAAATAAAAGCCAAGCCACAGAAATC
Organism: Varanus komodoensis; assembly: GCF_004798865.1. Classification (NCBI taxonomy): domain Eukaryota; kingdom Metazoa; phylum Chordata; class Lepidosauria; order Squamata; family Varanidae; genus Varanus; species Varanus komodoensis. The sequence continues at coordinate 52,982,266 of NW_025335568.1, read as the reverse complement.
CCACATGAGATTTAACATTTTTCTTCTCATTGTGACCAGAAGCTCCAGCCATCATAACATTTTCCGGCCTCAGCACCCACAAAACCTAGACACCATCCCTTGTAGCACAAAAGAGGCCGTATTTATGTTGCCATGGGGAAGAGAAACAGCAGCTCCAGGAACTTCTGTCAGTGGGACCCTACTGGGATATGGGCCCCTGGCAGATGCCCAATCTTTCATGCCAGTTCTGAGCATGCAGTACGAAGCGTAGCTAAGCAATATCCACCAAAGGTCAAATGTCCCGATATCAGTCCCACACAATGTAAGGTACTCTTATTTATTTAATTACCCTTATTTTTTTTTAAATACAGACTTCTCCCCAGTTGCTCATGGCACTGCACTGGGTTCTTTGGCATATTCTATCCTTGGCAACCCTGTAAGATTGGTTACACTGAGAGTCATCAGTCATGGCTGAATGTGGATTTTGAAGCCCAGGTCTCCCAGTCTAATTCCAGGTTTCTCTTTGCTATGTCACTCTTGAATTAAGCCCATACTCTAGTTCTTTTGTGTATTTTATAAGGCCTTTGTGCCTTAAATCACATTTTTTAAACAGTGTGGCTGCTTTTCTAGCCTAAATGAAGAGGGAGAGGAGAATGGAACCAATTACCCTAGGAGGTTGTGGGCTCCCCCACACTAGAGGCATTCAAGACACAACTGGACAGTCATCTGAGAGGGATGGTTTAACTTGAAGTCCTGCACTAGAAAGGAGGTTGGACACAGTGGCCCTCTGCCCCCTTCCAATTCTACTACTCTGTGATTCCAAGGAGAAAGGGGGAAATGTTTTATGTTGGCTGCTTAATGATAAAAGGCAGTATTTTGAGGGCTACTTGCGGCTATCAAGAATATAACAATGCTTGCAATATATTCTTTGTGATTTTTTTTCCTTTGCAGTAAAATCCCACCAGTTAAGAATTTAACTAAGTCAGCCAAAGTTTCTCACCATTCAGTATACAGTTCTACTGCTGCAAAATATATTTGGGGTGTGTGGGGAGAGATAGAGACAGGCAGACAGGCAGACGGAGTCAGAAGCTTGGTTGTTTGGTATTGTACAGTTAATTGTCTTTCATCACTTTTTCCCTACACCGCAGATGTACCACTGAAATTTTCAAATATTTCTGGATTGTTTTTCCTACAAACATTTCTTTGTGGTTAAAAAATGGGCAGATCCCCACTTAGGCATGCTTAAAGTTGATCTACTGAAATCAATGTGACAACTCAATCATGACTAATTGAATCTCAAAGCAAAGCATGTGTGTGGGGAACAGTGCATGTTTGTGTGTACACTAGCACATTTCAGCACAATACAAGAAAATATGTATGTATGAAATTTATTTTTGTGAATGGGTTTCAGCTGAAAAATGGTAACCGGCCAAAGTGACACCTAATACATTACAGAACTGGGTATGAATTTGAATTTGACTTTTCCTACCTTCTTCAAAAGAAAAGATAAATTAAAAATAAAGATAGTGTCAGGACAAAATGAGCTAAAGCTCTGCCATAATAAGGCTGCTAAAAGCCTGACACTGTAAGAACAGCTTTAGACTTAAAATGATCATCAGTTCAGGTATCCATCTTACAAGTCTTGCTTCCCACATACGCCTTCCAAATGCTAATCTGTAAGATGCCATGCATGAGGGGCGGCATATTAAAGTTTTAAATAAATAAATGTATGTCCCTGTCCTGGAAGTTCTTCCTTTGAAAACACACTTTTAGATAAGCCAATTGTTCACCTGTTCTGAAGGTTCTCCTCTTTGTGTTTTGTTCAACATTACTATATTACCTTTGTGTGCCTATAGCATACTGTGAGCTTCATCCGCCAACTGACCCCCCCCCCACTCCTCCAAAGCATGTACATAACTGGTAGGTTATAAATGCATCTTGTACAGACTCCGTCTTTGTAGTCCCTCTGGGGGCTGCCTACCTGCCGGATGTATTTCCTGTATGTCTGAATAAACTGTAAATGTTCTTTTGATTGTACACTGGGCTTTCAGGGGTGTTTATCCCCCTGCTCTTGTCAATAGATAAAGAAAAAATGTTATCCATTTTTCCAGTCCCTTAGAAGCAGGGGATGTCAAAGGCGAATCTGTCTACTTGGCCAATGGTTTATTAAAGATTTGTGTTGTTTTTCTAAAGCACTCCCACTATTCACTGAAACCCGATAGATTATTAAAAGTAAACAGGCCATTTATAAGCGTCTCCTTGCTTCAGTTCCGTCATGCTGTTTAAAATGCAGGTCAGCCTTCACAGCTTGGTGGGTCCCCCAGCCCCCACTCTGGTGGAACTAATACACTCTCTTTCTTTCAGAGAGAGCGTGGAAAAACAGACACACCTTTGACTTCCCCTGAAAATTACTTCCTGAGCCAGGTGTGCTTCTCTCACGGGAACAGCAGCACCTCTGGAGAATGCCACATCGCATGCCAAGAAACACTCACTCAAAGAGCACGTCATGTGGTATCATTTATTCCATGTATTGTGCTACTGCTGAAAGACCCCAAGTTGCTACAGAACAGCGATAGTGATCTCTTGTGGTACAGTATCTTATGAAAACCATGCTCCAGAGTGGGATTTGGACAACATTGGATTAGGATGCAAAGCTATAGGCTGTGCCTCCATGTCTTTCTGGTATATGAGCCATACTTCCTCCTCTCACTGCATTCAGACAACCACACGGAAGCCACAAAGCAAGGCCAAAAGGAGGAATGAGTCTCCCTGCTCACAAAACTTGCAGCACAGTTCTGAATTTCTAGGTATCTTCTGCCTTTTCCTGCCCCCACTGTGACTTCACAACCATTGTTTTCTCATCATGTGAAAAAAGGAGTCATTTTCAGATTTTAGCTTAGGCACCCCCTGTTTGCTGAAGAACACTGTTGTCTATTGACTATTCAGGTGACAAAGCATGGACACCAGACCAGGATGTGTGTTCTACATTTGCCCCTCGTCATCTTGGCTGTTATGCCAGGAAGGGTCTGAGGTGAAACTGCAACCATGTTTGGGTGAAAACAGCCAAGCTCCACATGGTCAGGACCGCGGATTGTGCAACGTTCTTCCATTTGAAGAACACAGTTATAGCTTCTCTTCAGAGTTTTTGTCAGCAGGGGGAGGGGGGGAGGGGAGTGGGGAGGGCTGAAGCACATGTTCCCCTCTCTTCTGCATGCTTTGGGATCCAGACACTTGCATAATGTTGCAAGAGATTGTACAGACCGTACATGATCCTGCAGGACTTACCAGGTCCTGTGGGCCTCAGTATTGTTTTGTGCAATCTGAGGGTACAATGGCACACCCTAAGACACATCGAACACTCTCTTGCAGCTGCGCCTTGTGGGGCATGATTAGCAGAGACAGGAAACCCACCCAAAAGAGACCCTGTCCACCATAGCTGGTCTTCTCCTTGCCTCAGTTCTGCGACCACTCTGATAAATTGACAGTCTCCATATTTTGGCTGGTGTGGAAGTTGTGCGTATTCAGCCATTTACAAGGACAGATTTTGTTCAGCCTGTTGGGTGGACCACAAATGTCGAGCGAACCATCTTTCAACTGGGATTGACCTGAGCTTTCCTGGAGGGGGTGAAAAGTCTGTTTCAACACAGAATTGCTGAATGGAACCTATCCCTCTTCAGGCTTTCTAGAACAAGTCAAGTGAAAGGAAAAAGAGCTTAGGAACACAGGCAGCACTCTTAGGTCAGTTAGCCAATTGGTCTATTTAGACCCATATGGGCCCCTTTGACTATAGCAGCTCTTGGGTGTCAGGCAAAGCCCACTCCTATGACCTGCTGCCTGAAATGTCTTTAAAAAATAAGTGGAGATGACAGAAATTGAACCTTGGACCTTTTGCACACAATACTTTCCCCCTTCTTTCACAAACAGGAAAATGCTTCTTCTGTCCAGCTTCTAAATATCACAACTGCACAAAAGGCAACCATAAAAGTGTATGCAGTCCAAGACGTTTGCCCACAGCGAGCGCCACTGCAGTGATGAAATGGAGTTTAATACTGCTGATAAGATACCTTGGCATGGGCAAATTCTTGTATTTCATGCTCCCCAACCCCGCATCCAGGTTTCGGGGTACCTGCTCTGAAAGCCTTGCCAGAAAGCTCTGTAAGGCCATGGAGGCTTTGGCCCTGTAAGGCCATGGGTTGGCTCTGACCATAATATGGAATCCAGTGCTGTGTCAGCAAATAACTTTGTGCTTCCCAGGGGGAGATGTAATTGAAATCAAACCAGGTCAGCAAAAGTGGCTTTCTTAACTTCAACTTCTGGTATGTAAAGAGTAACAAACATTGTCATTTATTAGACCAAGGAGGTCAGCCTTGCAGAGAAGCAAAGCAGAAAAGTTAATAAAAGCTCACTTTGAATGATGGGCATCAAGCCGTCTACGGGTATTTAAATAGACAGGCTTTCTTGCACACATTGTTGGCTGGGGTGGAGGGGAGCAGGGCGTCCCTCTTGTATTCCAGACAGTGGCAAGTCCGACGCTTGAAGCCACCACCCGCCCAAGGGGCTACTGGGACATCTCACATTTCACAGGTCACCAGACTGACTTCTTTAATGTCCAGTGTCCATTATCAGTCTCGAATAACAAAATCAAAGATTTACATTTTGCAGTGACAGGATGTTACTTTACAAGCTATCTGCCTTGCATTCCCCCATAATATAGTACAGTGCCATTGAGCAGACTGCTATGAAAGAATAAATTCCAGGAGTACATACATTATGGAAATGTCTGTGGCTTTACAGATAAGTTGGGATTGATAGGTGCTTATATATTTAGGGAGAGAAAGAGAAAGGTTGCTTTAGTATCACCAAACAATACATGTGATGTAATGCAGCCTTCCACAATGCAGCGTCCTCTAGATGGGGTGGATTTCAACTCCAATCATTCCCATGCCCATGCTAGCTGGCAAAAAATGAGAGTTGTAGTCAAAGAGATCTGGAGAATATCCAGTTTGGCAAGGCTGGTGTCATGCGCCAAGTTGTTATTCCAGTCATGCATCCACTAGGTAGCCTACAGGCAAACCAAATGTACAGGAAGGAACAAGATCCTTTCCTTTGTCATGGACCTTGACTCCTACATTGTATACTGGCTGCACCCTCCCACTGACTGCACATTCAACTCTATAGCGTTGGATGTGTATATAGCTCTCATTCATTAATACCAAGGGCATCATGGTCCCACTTCCTACACACAAATGTTGGGGATAAATGGCAAACAAGGTGTGTCACTGGAGGTGTCTAAAGGGATCAGGGAATCCATGGCATGAAAGGCATCTGCCTGAAATTCTGGAGAGATTCTCCCAGTTACAGATGTAGCAACAGTGCAAACTGGAGTAAGGAAGCATTATGTGTTCCTGCAATCACAGATCTCCTTCACCACTGAATACTTAGCAATATGGGTGAAATAACAGTAAGACCTACCAGTTGACAATTACTGGGATGAGGCATAATTATTTATTTATTTAGAAAATTTCTAGGCTGCCCCATTCGCCGAAGCCTCAAACACCCAGAAGCCAACATGGGCATCCCCCATCCCTCAGGCTAAATCTGATTACTGGTGAGCATTCCGTGAATCCTGGGGCATGTTCACTAGGAACTCAGACTGAGGGTTGCCACCCTGCAAACCAGAGATTGGGAAGCCAAAACCAAGGAATCTGACAGGTTCCCCACTTGAAATGGATTATTTGCTCACTCCTACTGTAAGCCCAGTTATGCTGCTGGCTAGATCGGTCTTTTGTTAGGTTAACAGCACATAGTTGGTGGATATTTTCTCAATGAGAGTTACTCTTAGGAGATATCTGGCAGACATTTGCACCTAATGCACCAACAGAGCATGGAGGGGAGGAAGAGCTAGGAGATGCAGATGTGTTCCATCCTCCACACATTTTCCTACACATATAGAAACAAAACAAAGCAAACTTGCCCAACCTGATACCTTCCAACTATGCTGCTCTACAACCGCCAGAATTTGCCAGTTCTGTTGCAGCACCTTAGGAGATCAGCCACTTGCAGGATCTGGGCTAGTAGCAGAGAGAGTAGCTGAAGTCACCTCGGAAGCTCAGGGCTTCTCTCTACAGATCTGAGGTAGAGCAGTGCTTCTCAGCTGCCTCTTAGAGTACATGCTCCATGTGCCACTTAAGTTCTGCTTATCTTTTTAAATAAAGCAAACTTTAAAAAAAAAACCAATCACCATACATAGCCAATATTTTCTCACCCAAAATTAAAACCATCCCAGGTATGTTGCCCCTAAAATGCCTTACCATTTTGGATGTGAGGAGCACACAATATACTTGTAAGTAGCATATACTATGTCATTTCAAAAATAAAAATAAAGAAGATTGGCTGTGTATGTTGCTCCAGATGTGAAGAACAGGAGCTAATTAGTTTTTATATATTTGAATAAACCTCCTAAATTGCTAACAGAACTTCTCAGCAGTATGCAAACGCACAAGACTGATTTTCAAAATGTGTCTACTGTGCCCACAACTCTAAAAATAGCCAGAGGCCACCACAGTCAGGAAAATGGGGAAAACACCATTTTGAGGATCTGAAATAGAACCAGCAAGGATTCATTCTCTGGTGGTGGAGGGAATGTGCTTTATGACTTGATTTTAAGAAACATTTATCATTGTTTAGCATCCTTACCACGAATGCTTTCCCTGTAGAAAACCTCCTGAAACAGTTGCGTCTAAATTACTGCCACCTCCCTGGTAGGAGGCTTACTTTGCATTCATCTTGTTCCATTCCACATGTAAACAGAGATTTAAATGAAGCCATTCATTTGAAAAATTTGGTGGAAGCAATCACTGCATTATACTAATTGCATCTAAAAATCTTGAATTCATTGTCTCAGCTGAATGACTTATAGCATAAACCAACCAGATAAGTCACTGTCATGTCCTTAAGGTCTGGACTACACCATCCCTGCCATGCTTTGAGATGGAAACATTGGGACTTCTGTATTCCATGGACTCATTAGACTTCTAACTTAACTTCCCTTTCCACATGCCATGCTTGTCCATAAATTTGGAGATGCTCTTGATCAAATTCTGGTGACATTCCAGTTTGCTTCTATGTGTAGGATCAGCATCATAGAAACAGATATATTCTCAGTAAAGTAGGACAGGGTGAGGAGATGCAAATGCAGACTAACTAAATACTGAGGCAAACTATGCCTATTCTGATTCTGGATTAAATTTTTCCTATAGATAAGAATTTGGAGGGCTGGAATCTTGGGCAAAATGAACCAAATAAACTATGTAAAATAGCGAGTGGGGGAAGAATTGGCCTCCTCCCAAAAGCAGAAGCTACTGAGTCTGCCTTAGGCCATCAGAGCATCAAGAGGTCTTTCCCAGTCCTCTAGAGTTCACTTTTAATTGAAGGTGCTGTGGATTCCACCTGGAATCTTATGCGTGCACATTGTGCCATCCACCCCTGGGGTATTACCTGTCAAAACAGAGAGGTCACTTTCACCTTGCCAGAAAAAGCAGATAGGCATACAGTCGTGACACAGGGAACAAAAGGAGAGAGAGTTGCATAAAGTCTTCTCATTAATTTTTATGTATAGATGGAGGCAAATCTGGACATAAATTAATATAATTTAAATTATCTATAATAATGTGTTAATTGTATTTTACATTATTATTTAACCTTTTGTAAGCTATCCTGAGGCTTGTGCAAAGGACAGGATAAAACTAAATAAATAAATAAATAGAAATATTTTAAATAAATAAATAGAAATATAATAAATTTCACTGTATGTAGGATGCCTGTAAGCAGGTGACCTGTTGGCTTGCTCTGTCTGCTGTCCTGGTTCTAAATACTGATGGGAACTTAAAGGCCCCTGATCTCTTGTGCTTCTTTCTTGGATTTGAACTGGACAATCCTTTCAACAGAATTGAAGGTCTGTCTAGCCTTCAAATGGAAGGCTGCCTGCTCAAAGCCCTTCAAGCAGAGGGCTGCCTTATGCAAATGTAGACACAGGACCTACTCAAAACCCATAGAGTTATCAAGCAAAGTTATAGTGCCCATACTAACCAAAACAAGATGACTCTAATACCAAAGCATCCAGCAAAGAAAAGGCTTCCTTTCCCACAAACACTTGAAGATTGCTCAAATGGAGGCATGTTTTCACAACCAGCTAGATGGGGATCTTGAGATGACCTCTCCCAGCAATCCGAGCCTTACCTCATCCCCCTGCAAATGCATTCTCTTGCTCAAGTTGCAGCCTGAGTCAAATGGGAATTTTTGTTGTTGTTTGAAGTGATGGGGATATTCATTTCCTGTGCATAATATGATTAAATGACTGATAGAAAAATAATCAGGAAATTTTGGAGATTTTTCTGTGTGTGTGTGTTGTTTTGGCTTTTGGCTGACAAGCAGCATAATTGGCTAGATTTGGAGCCTGAGGGCAAGGTGGAACTTTTGCTAGTCTATTTCTCTACAGCACCTAGTAATTTAGGTGCTTGGAAAGCATTGCTTAGTGTTCATTATTAGTCATCTTTAAAAACTTGGCTTCAAAGATTTATAAACCAGTGGAGCCACCAGGACAGGACTCTGGGGCAGGAGTCCAGGGCCCCTCAGAGCAGCATAAGAGAAGGGTCCCCAGAAGCAGCAGGCTTGGATTACCACGTAAGCAAATTGCCCATTACCATCTCAAGAGGTGGGCTGCCATAAGATCATTAACAATGTAGTCCTGTGCATGTCAGAAGATAAATCTCCCCAAGTTTGATGGGACTTGTGGTCAATAAAGTGTACATAGGATTGCAGCCTAAATCCAGTCTTACATTCACCTAAGGGCATAATCCCATGTGGCTAATCATAAGCTTCCACACTCAGGAGGAACAAGGAAGCAAGAATTGCCTCCACACTCCCCTCCGCCTCCAAAATATTTAGACAGGCAGTTGAGTAAAGGATTTACTCATCCTTGCAGGAGGAAGGGCCAAGCATCCCCTGGATTTAATGGAAGCTGCCTCACCCCTCCTAGCCCCTTGGAATGCCCACCCAGCACCTGTTTGGAAGGTGCTCTTCTGTCTTTAGGGTCTCACCAGCTGAGAGGGCAGAGGGGCCTTCCAAAGGCAAGTCCCCACTGCAACATCAGACAGTTTTTCTGAGGTTGCAGGAGAGACTGCCTTTTCCTGTGGCCAGTCAGTCAGCATCTACCAGCCACAGGACTGTGCCATAACTGTGTCACTGTTACAAACTGGTCATATCTGGTTTGTTTCTGCAGTCCTGCTTCATACAACGCTTGCTCTTGAAACTAGCTAAGCTGGAGTATATGGTCCCGAATCAACCGGTCCTCTTTTAATTGCTAGGGTCATAAATATTTGAGCAGGACTAAACTGGCTGAAAGCTAAAAGTTCTGGCTAATCTTATTTGTGGATCTGACTGTGTAGCATCACTTTGCATAGGGTTACATTTAGATTTATTACAGAAGCAGTGCCAATGGCAGATATGAATAAATGCTCCTCTAAAGATTTAAAGAAGGATCCTTTTTGTTTCTTTTTCAAATGAAGGTAGACAATTTATTGAAAGCATTTTTACCTCACTCTTCTGCCAAAACAGCTCCAAAAACAGATTACAGATGATCCGTAAGAACAAAGTCTCTGCCTACAGGCTTGCAATAAAAAAGGCACAACACCAAAAGGATGAAGAAGGAAGATGAAAACAAGCAAACTTGGGCACCATCCTTGAGGCTATTCCTTTATTGTTTATCAGTAATATTTATACACTAAATGTAATAAATGCTCTAAGTTTATAATTCAGTATCCTCAATGCAGGTAAGCTTCTGAACTCAGAGGCTTATGTGCAACCTATACCTGGCATAAGGCTTGGTGGTGGTCGTCGTCATCACGGACCATTTTTGGCCATCTAGATTTAGTGCTGGAGAGAGGGGGAGAGGCTGGGATGCCAAACGGAGGTGGCATAAGTCCACAAAATTTAATTGCAATTTTATTTCCTATTTCACTTGTTGGCTGTTGTAAACCATCCCAAGACACCAGTAGATGGATGGTGTATAAAAGCTTTAAATCAATTAATCAATACCCAAGCCTCCTCCCTTCCTCCACCCTCCATTATCCGGTTGTGACCTTGAGGCTGGACAACTGGCTGAGTTTGGGATGAACAGAATGTAAAACTGGAAAATGAGGGATAGAGAGAAAGCCCATTCGATAGATTGTCCTTCCCTACAACAGAGTCTTCTTGGTTCCTGACTATCCTCAGTTCCTGGACTCAAAAGACTGAATCTCTTTTCAAGGGCAGGATATCTAATCTATTGTGATGGGTATAGATGTGCACAACACTATTATGAAAAGAAAAGGGTTTGATGTATTTAACATACATTTCAGTATAGCATCTATGCATATACATTAATATATACATCTAAATAAGCATTCAGATGAAATGGGCAATGGTAGCAGGAGCAGTAAAATCTCCATGTCACTGAAAGACAGGTGACCCCCATCTCTACCTTCAATTCACATCCTTGGGCAGTAGTGCGATGGCTATGAAACTGTTCTGATCCAGGCTCATCCAGTTCAGTGTGTGCAACATTTGGTGGCATCAGCTGCCATTTGCATGGTGGGCAGATGAGCAACAATTAGGGGAGAGTGAACTTTTGTGGGAAAAAGCTTACTATTTAATAAGGAACCAACTGTTGTCATTTTCCTTCTCCTCCTCTTTAAAATCAAGGTGCTGCCAGTCAGTTAGAAATCTGACCTAAGAATAGCATTGGGCACATCCTGTTGTGAGTTTCCAAGTGGCACACTATGGAGAAAAATGGCACCCATTGTTTCCAGCACCATTCTTAACATTTTTAAGTTTTTAATTGGACTTGTTTAAAGAAAAAGGAAGAAGTAGGAAAGAAAACAAGGGACTAATCTGCTATCTCACCCAGTGGTTAATACCCATATTTTGTGAAGCCTATCAAGGCCACAGAAATTCTCCATCCATCATCATTTTGAATTTTGGAGCATCCTGCTTCAGGCCACCATCTCACTCTTACACACTCTATTTCCAAGCTTGCTCCCAAGGTTTTTCCTTCCTTCCTTCCTTCCTTCCTTCCTTCCTTCCTTCCTTCCTTCCTTCCCAACAGCATTCTTGTTAAGCCTTCAGGAATCGTAATCCCCCTTTCCCTTCCTTTATTCCACTAACCCCCACCCTACCCTTTAATGGCACAATTGGTGTGACAGTTTTGAAATAAATCAGATCCCGGTTGCGGTTTATGATGTCCTGGAGAGTGCGAGGCTGACCCTTCGTAATCAGCTTTACAGCACAGCAGGAGGAAGGCCTTCTAACACTCCAGAGAACTTGCCTACCTTGCAGAAATGAACATGAATTACTTCACCTCTGTGTATCGTAACAATGCTTGCAGCACGTTATGCTACATGCTCAGTGTTAGATTTGAAGAAGGCAAAAAAAAGAAAAAAAATTAAAAGGGTAGGGGAAATGAGGCCCTCAGTAATGGCTAAAACAGAGTTTACATGAAGCTCAAAATGTTGGTGTATGAAGACCATTCTTCATGTGAGACCTTGATGCAACTCCTGTATATATAAAATACATAAGTAGTTTGGGAATAGAAGAGACTTTGAGCTATTTTCCTGGAGCAAGTAACAACAATATCCGTATTTCTGATGTTTCAGACCCCGGCATTTATTAAGCACGGAACCACTCTCTGCATGGAAGTATCCCCATGATGCTATAAAATTCATGAGCTTGGTTTTTATGTGCACTTGTGAACAAAGCCAGATGGAGTTCCTCTGAGGCATATTTTGCTTCTTGCACAGGCCTTGATATTGTCCAAATCTTTACCTTGGTTCCAAAATATATGCAAGCAGACAATTAAGCAAATATATCCTGATGCTTAGGACTGGTTTTATCCTCACTTACTTTCTGTTTCCCAAGTATATCCCACATAGCTTCCCTTGTTTCTGACTTGATCAGCAACAATAGAAAAAAATCTGGGTTCCAAAATGTCACTTTAATGATGAAGCTAAGCATCAGCTCATGGCACTGCTGTGTGGTTGCCAGGGACCCAATGGTCTGGGAAAGCTGATCACTGTCTTGGGGTCCCACTCAAAATATTTTCCAGCCCGCTGCTTCAAGCAGCACTAAGAGGGTCTAACTGCCATTGAATTTTTCACAAGTCCTTCAGTATTGCATTATACTGCAGCAGAGATTCCCAAACCTACAGGGAATCTTAGAATCTTGAAGGTGTGGTGTAGGTACTCTAACAAAATGGCTGACATGGAACTAGGGTTGCCCATTCATAAATGGCTGAATGGTGGGTTTGCACATTTGTGCTAATGAAATTATTACAATATAGGGACCCCTAAATGTAAGAGTCAGCATTCAGATATGCATTCACAAATGGAGTGTGAATCTGAATAACTTTTGCAGCAGAGGAGTTGGGTGAAGGGTCGGTTAGGTGACAGCCATAAATCTGTGCTTTTCTTAGGATACATCTCAGGAGAACTGCCTGGGACCTCAAGCCTACTGACACTGTGGGGCCTGCCCTCCAGCTATAAAGAATATCATAGGGTGACCATGTATCAGGGACATTCTAAATGTCCCTAGAAAGGACCTTTCTTTATTCAAAGCTTTCTGAAAGGACTGACTTCTATTTTGCAGATGATCACTATTTGAAGGACCATCTAACTTCATATGTTTAAAGATCAAGAAACACCTGTAGGAAGAGCTGAGCCTTGACATTACCCATCAACAGCACCTGGACAAAGATAAAGCAAAGCACACAGGAACAGTGGAAGCTGAAGGTGATTAAAAACAACAACAACAATTGTGTTGGCTTTTGGCATCTTGCATTGCCATGGTATTAACTAGAGGTTTAGGGCTAGTACTTTTCTACCTCACCCTTGACTTACCGGCCAACAGCTTCTCTTAAGAAATCACAGCAACAATCTCATAAGAGAAGCTGAAGAGTGAGAAAAGGGTGTGTGCTGGTGGCTGGAGAGCGGAAAAAAACTAGCTTGGATTGCACAATATTGTATGGCTTTTCCTCCCCATCCACCAAAGCCACATCTAAGCCCATCTAGCTGCTTTTCGCATGACACAGCATAGGATAGGTGGAAGTCTCCAAACTTGAGTCCTCTGCTTATCAGGAATGTAACCCATTGTAGCATTTTATTTTTAGCATTGCCGAAAGTGCTGTTGTGTGGTTTCTGATATTATTTTTGTTTTGTTTTATATCTTATGAATCACTCTGATCTTCCATGTGGAATAAAAACTGGGATACATATATGCAAAAGGAAAATGAATTGCATTTCCATGCAGCCTTCCATCCGAAACCACCAACATCATTGGGAATCTTTCCACTGACTTCAGCTGGCTTAGAATCAGTCCCATAGTCAATAATCGGTTCCAATTTTTCTTTGACACTGGTCCAGAAGAAGAAGGCTTCTTGTCCAAGACATTTCACATACTGTTTGAAAACGAGACCCGAAGGCATTATGATGTATATCTTAAGTTTTGGCTATAAGCAGGAAGAGGAAACTAGTAAAACAAGATATCAAACTTTTAAAACATACTAAAAGTAGCTACTCAGTTTTGCAGGGATTATTAAGTTCCTCAGAAACCCAGCAAAACATACAGGGATATTATACACAGCCTATTCAAAACAAACCTAAAACTCAATCAAAGTTTCTTGGCTCACTGGATCTGTTCCCGTTCACTCCATCCAAGCTCCCCTAAAGTGTGGGACTGTTAACTTTGTATGCCTAACTTTGCCAAAATTATTTATTTGTTTTTTAATAGAAACATGCTCACTGGTAGCAAATAAGACTCTTTCCCAGAAGAATCACCATGAAAGCTGTTGAAAATTGATAAAATATTTTGGTTGGTTGGTTGGTTTATTTGTTTATTAGCTAACACCCAGATGCACAAGTAAAAAAAATTTCAGGCTAGGAACTCTGGGAAACTAGTTTAGAATACTGGCCAAAGAATTCATTCATTGTAATGAAGTTGTGAAAATAATTACCCATATTAATACCGATTGCATGACTAGTAATATTCAGAGGCTATTTTTATTCATTTTCAATTATTAATACTTACACACCATCCTATTTGTAAGAAAGCCCTCAAGGTGGTGTGCAACTATTCAAGAAAGTATGAATCCCTTGTTATTTCTCTCAAAGTGCTTCTACAGCTCAGAAAATGCAAAATCCTGGATACTAGAGATGTCAGAGACATATACATGGACTCAAATGAATAAGAATTCTCAGAATGCAACCTGCGGTAGATTCTACAGCAGACTGGCCTTTCCTAAATTGCATGGGTTCTGCCACCTTGCAAAATATTTTTAAATTTACTGTAAACTCACACAAATTTAGTCACATAAAAGTATGAAAACTAAAATAATATTCACCAAAAATGTGCATTTCCCCAGAAGCTAAAGCATGAAAACTTTTTGTGCATTTTGGGGGGATTTGTGCATCTTCGTAAATATTTGTTTGCACAAGTGTGAATGTGCTCAAAATCTGATTCTGTCACTGAGTGAACAATGGAACTAAAGTCATCAGACAATCCAAGAAAGATAGAACTGATTTTGCAATGTCTGTTCATTCTTACTGGAATCCAGTTGCTGCAATTGACACATAGCTAAGTTAACAACCTGAAGGAGGTAGTCAAGGCTCTGCAGTGTTTCTTCCAAGGCTTCAGGACCCCAGAGGTGGTATAGATCAAATTTCCCTCCCTCTCCTCTCTTCTCATGTTGTGAATTCTAATATCATCAAGCAGGAACGTATAATCTTGCTGTCATACCTGGTATTAGCATATCACAATTGCTCATGGGAAACTGCCAGGACCCTGATGTCCAGGCAGGACAATCTGCTAACACCTCTCCTGGAACCCCCCTTGAAAAAAAAATCCAGATGCACCATTCAGTACTGGATGGCCATACCTCCAAAGCACCACTACACCTTTAAACCATATCAAGAGCACCATGAAAAATTAAAATGGCAGCTCTCAGATGGCAGATACCAGTGGGAACATTGTTGGACTCAACCACATGGAAAAATGCCCAAATGTCAGAAGACTCTTTGCCCTCAAACCTATAGCTGGCCCTCAGGGTGGTGGCTACTTCTGAACTGTCAAAAAGAGGGCACAAATTTGCATTAAAATTGCATATGCTAATTTATACATATAGATGCAAATTTAGAAATGCAAGTATAATTCAAATAGTAAAAAGCATTTTCCATCCTATCATGGAAGGTGGTGACCAGGGGACCTGTGTGTTCTGCTTAGTCTGGTCCAGATGCTCTTGAAGGTCCACCTCTTCTTTTGGATAGTTCTTGATATTTATACCAGATGAAACAGCCCTTCAAATAGAGAACAGTCCTAGGTTTAAGAGAACTCACAGCTATTTTACTGTGTAAGTACACTGCACATCATACCAATGTAATATAGAATAGCATCTAGTGGTTTGTACTTTTAATAGATGGTTTACTACTGAACAAATCCTTCAGTTAGTTAAGTAGCTGCTTTATGTATATGTGCCAAACAGGCTCTGCCAAATAAAATGCAAACTATTGACTCGAAGAGAACAGACAAATAAGGTCCCCACAGTTCGACTGGAAGTTTTCAACCTCCACAAAAAGCAAAGCAAAAGAAAAAAGAAAAACCAGCCTCTCATTATTTTTCTCACATAATTTGTCATTCCTTTTTTTTCTCCTCTTGTCTTTGCTCTTTTGCTTCAGTTTTTTATTATTATTATTTGGGATTGATAGCCAAGATAAACACAGTATATTTTCCTTAGAAGTGCTCTCACTCTCCTTTGCTCTCACTTCCTGCTTATAAAGAATTTTCACTCAGTCACCCATGGCCTCCTGCACTTCTGAGCATCAAATTTCTCTTATGGAGCTGCAGCACTCTGCCTCCGTGGCCAGGAAGGACCATTTTAATTATTGGGGTTCGTCCACTTCCCCATTCACTCCCTCTCTGTGCACATACACAGGCATTCCTCCTCCTCCTGTCCTAATGGCCATAGTTGCCTCCCAGTCCAGCTGCTCAAAACAGAACCATAAATTCACTGCTCACTTCCTCAGTGTAATGCCCTCTTGGCGCTATTTAGCAGTGCATTATTTTATTTTAATTGTTCAGAGATCTGTGGGAGAACTCCTTGCATATGGGCAATTTTTGTTCATTGCAAAAGCCTTAAAGAAACACCAAATCCCCAGGCCTAGAGTGTACGTGACCCACATTCTCCACAAATAGGAAAATGTGGGAATGCCACACTAATACTTTTATTTATCCACTTCTAATTGAAGGGCAACTTGCTAAGCAATATAAAATCAATTAAGAAAAAAACTTCAGAACCACAAATGCATACTTAAAACTTCCCTGTTTCCAAAGGACAACTGCAAGGAAAATAAAATTCCTCCTATTTGGTAACTGCCTGCCATGAGGAACAGCAGGCTTGGCAAGGGGCTGGTTCTGATGATGACCATGGCAGGGGGTGAGAAAATTGTGTTCCTCCAGATTTTTCTGCCTACACTTCGCATTGGACCTTGCCAGCATAGTTTATGGTGAGGGATTACAGAGGATGTAGGCCAAAACATCTGGAGAGCTGAGGTTGCCCATCTCTGGTATCAGCTTTCCTTGCTCCACACCATCATCCTAATCCAGCTCAGACTGCTATACATCAGATACTGTAAGGAAGAAGGGTAAGGCAGCTACTTCATGCTTGAAATGTGGTGAAGTGATGGAGAGAGGGAGGGATGAGCCCAGCCTCCCCTAAGTCACCCTGCTTCCTTTGGTGCAGCGGAGGACACTGTCCCATCACCAACTGCCAGTCCAACTGGATTCCGCACAGCAATGGAGGGAAGGAGGCGCCATCTTGCCCATGCTTCAGACAGCAAGGCAGTACAGGACCCTTCCTCAGAATGCAACATTCCTGTATGTTCAGCTGCCTTCCGTTGTAGAAAACAACATACAATTTGTTCTCATGTGTTGATGGAACTCCGCAATGGAAGCTCTGTGCAATAGCTTCAGCATGGGAGACTGCCCAGCTTCAGTCATACACTCACCATGTTAAACAGGGCGAGAACTGACAAGCCTCGTACAGAGTCTCAGGATTCACAGACTGGGCAAGAGGCTCTACAAACCAGGGTGGATGTGTCTTGACACAGAGCACCGCCATGCCACCACACAGTGGGTTTCATTCACCTCAGCTACCACTGCAATAAATCCTGCCAGCACATTTTACCTGACTGCGATCATTTATTTATCTGTTGGTTTGTTCAAAACCTGCTGTTGAATGGGCCAACTGTCTTATTCAATGATCTGCGTGACATATCATCACTGGATGAAATCTGGCACCTCCACCAATGCAGGCTGCAAGATTCAAACTTCCCATAATTCAAATGGGATTTAAGCCTAGAGTTCTGTCATTGAAGCATTTGCAGAGCTCAACACAAGCTGTGTATTTTAGATCTAGGTCCAATCTTGCTCAAAGCACAAGACGTGTTGGGGTTGCATGTCTCTTAATTCATATTTTGTTATGAGGTCTTTTCCAATGTAATCCTTCCTCTCTCCTCTCTGTCAGCACCGAGCAGAAATAGCAAATTGTGTGGGGCTCACTGCTCCCCTCAAAGAGGCCTTTATTTAGAGTCTCCTGAGCTCTGTTTCCCACATAAGTTTTCTAATGAACTTCAGCTGGCCACATCCCATTTTGGAAGTAGCATATCATACATTAGGCGCACAGCAGGCCTAAGAAACAAAGTAATCATGACAACAATAGAAATTGATTCACATCCCACACACACCAGCACCCATCTGTACGACAAGGATAGAGCAGTGCTCGGTAGAGCATTGAATAAAGCGTTGAGATCCATTTTTGCAACCACAAAGTCAAAATGTCTACAGCAGTTTATAAAGCATAGACTAATCAGAAATTCTTTGGTGTGCTCCAGTTGCCAATGTACATTTGTGATATGATCTCAAGCGACTCTTCCTTTTTGGAATCCAGCTGGAACATCAGGTGTGTCTTGTTTCACACAAAATAAAATTCTTCATTGATCTTTGTCACTATGCTTGCATGCGAAATTAGTGCAATGGTCCTGTAGCTGCCACACTCCTTGGCATCTCTTTTCTTGGGGACTAGAATGTATATTGAATGTTTCCAGTTTGTGAGCCATTGCTTTGGTTTCCATATTTGTTGGCACATTCTTGCTAGGATTTACACCAACCCTACCTACTCCGGGTGCTTTTAGAGCAGGTTTTACTTCAATAATATTGCAAGTTTTCCTTCATAGGAATCCTCTTCAAATGACTCTATCAACTCATTATCTCTTCTGTATAGTTCTTCTGTATATAGTTTCCACTTTCTCATTATTTTATCTGGATCAGATGGTATGTTCCCCTATACATTTTTCAGCATTCCTTATTTTCTTTTGAATTTCCTTTTGATTTCTTCAATTCTTTGGAAGAGGTGTCTTGTTTTCCCTCTTCTATTTCTATGCATTGGTCATTGTAATACTTCTTTTACTCTCTTGTTCTTTTCAGTGAAAGTGATTGAAAAGTTGCATTTAAGATTCTGTCACATTTTGCTTTGGTTTTTCACCCATCTATAGCAATTGTGAGTGTTTCTTCTGGCATCTGTGTAGGCTTTCTTACTTCTTTTTGCTACAGGAATTGTCTTTTTGTATTCTTTCCTAATAATATTATTTCACACATAATAACAAAGTAGTGCTGGAAACCCATTGTCTCTGGTTTCAGTCCACAGTTCTTCTGTTTCATCATCAGTTGAGCCGAATAATGAAAATCTATTCTTTATGTGGACTTTATCAACATTTTTATTTAATTTGTATTTGGCACTATGCTTCTATTAGTGATTAAGAGTTCATGGTCACTACCAGAATCTTTTTGCAACATGGTACAGTGTGCATCCTTTTAGCTGTCTTGAATCTGCCACTATGACCTTGGTTCTTGCTTGGTTCTCTCTATTCGCTTTCTCTACGCCATCCATTTTGTACACCAAAATTTTGTACAACTGTACTAGGAATCAAGAAGATGTAGACAGGTCCAAGAATTCCAAATCAAAGCTAAAAGGTTGGTGTTACATTTCTTTTAAATGTGCAACTCTGGTATGTATTCCTGTCATTCTGTAGACCACCTTATGCTCAATCGCAGCCTCCATAGCCAAGTATGCATCTTAACATTTGGCTCAAAACTATTCCACTGAAATGTCACCACAATGACTCACCTGAAGATTAGGGTGTTATTCAGTTAAAATGGACTAGTTCAAGAAATGGAAGTAATTATCATTTGTGTTATAGCACCAAATATCTCAGTAACATGTTATTCAGGGGAAAATCTACCCATCTGCTTTACTGAATCTCCTTACAGTGCTGCATGTCAAAATTAATGTATCATATAAACAAGTGGGATGGACTTATAACACAAAACAAATTTATGCAGAAGTGGATAATATTTGTGCTATTCTGGAATGAATTTAAGATGACATTATAGATCATAACATTTTTCTCCTTGATTTGATGTAATTGTTTCCTGCCTATTCTTTTTCATATTTCTATGTGTGCATCTCTTTTTACATTAAACATGCTTTAATTTCTCTGGCATATATTTTAGTGAAATCAAACAATTTCATTTGTTTTCATTTGTTTCATTTTCCCAAAGTTAGAAAGAGGTATGCATATTTTGATCAACTGTGAACAAATCCTATGTTTCCACAAGCTCTTTTCTGAGGTCAGGCATAATAAAATAAGAGAGACACTAAACTGTAACACAGTTTTTCTTCCCCAGAATGAAGTTCTGTGATACGCATTTGCAGCAGGAGGGTACTTACAGTGTGTTGTTAACAGAAGAAGCCCGCTTTCCATTTTGGCCGATGGAGGTAAGCAAAACCCTGGCACTGAACAGAACAAAGTGTGGAAAGCAGAACCCTTTCCATAGTCTCTTGCCATTCAGATGTTTGTGCTTAACATGAACAAATTTA
Source organism: Varanus komodoensis (assembly GCF_004798865.1). Lineage (NCBI taxonomy): Eukaryota > Metazoa > Chordata > Lepidosauria > Squamata > Varanidae > Varanus > Varanus komodoensis. The sequence goes on along the minus strand of NW_025335568.1, from coordinate 52,962,270 downwards.
CGACCTGATGTGGATTCCTTTGAGGACAGGCATATTTCAACTATTTGCTGAGTCCTAGTTTTGAAGGAAGAAATACAAATATCATATGAAGCACAGTATCCCATAATTATAAATGCCAGATGGAACTACAGCATCACTTTCCCCAACCTGGTACCTACAATTCCTAGCATGTTCCAGCTAGCATGGTTGGCCAGGATGCGCTGAGAATGGGGCATCACATAGGGAGGGCTGCTATAGCCTCTCTGACACATGATCATCCGGTCTGCCCCATTGTCCAGCAGCTCTTACACTTAAAGGTCTTTTTCGAATATTCAATTGAAACATGGTTCCTCGCAATTTCCACCCATTGGTTCCTGTACTGCTTTCTGGAGTAACAAAGAAGCCCCTCCAAGTTCTGCATGACAGCTGTTTAGATATTTGAAGTTTGCTATCATGCCCTCCCCTTGTTCTTCTCTTTTTCAGGCTAAACATCACCATTTTGAAACTTTTCCAGGAAAAAAAAGTGTCTTCGCAGTGAATATTCAGCTGCACAGCCCAAGAAAAACAGGACAACATGAAAAAACACGATGTCAAGAAAAGATCTTCAGGACCTCTTTCCAGAACTGATTCATAAATTAAACCAAATCACTTCTTGGTGTGGTTACAATGCGTGATGCTTCACTTAAAAAGTTCAACATTCATAGAAGCAGCTAAGTAATTTTGGCTCCCAGTGGCAGCCACATCACAAGAGGGCATGACGTGAGCCCAAGATCGATTTCTATAAATGCTCATATTCAATGCTATGTGTGAGCATGTAAAGGCATAATTCTGTGGGGATGAGTGCCAGCCTCCACACCCAGAGGTTCACACTTGTCCAGAGCAGAGTGGAAAGAGCAGCAGAGGCAATCGTGTTGCTCCTCCCACTCTGCATTTTCAGTAGATGGACCTTTTTGCCCATCTAGTGGCAGGGTTTCAGAAGGGGCAGAAGAAGGCTGGAGCAGAGCCAAGTTACTTTGTACCATGCTTCAGTTTCCTCTTCTTCCCATCCCCCAAACTGTCCTCTTTAATCCCTCTCTGAAGTTGCTTTCCTGACCTCCTAAAGCAGCCGGTTTCTTTCCACACTGGCTGCAAGAGAGTGCAGGAAGTAGTCTGACTTCTGCCTCCATAGTTGGAACCAGAAATCTGAATTTTCCTATGTCCTCTCAGGCAATGTCTAGAGGCCGTAGGATCACTACCTCCATTAATTATTGATGTTACACTGCATTTACAATGTAAATTCATCAATGTATTATTTATTTAGTTACTGTGCTGTTTGTTGAACATTTACTACTGGACTCAGGCTCTACACAGGTAGTGTAACAGGACTGGCCCTACTATTAGATATAGTGAGGTGGCTACCTCAGGCAGCAAATTTTGGCTATCACAAAAGGGCATCAAATTGTTAGTTAGTTATTTTTGTATATCTATTGCCAGGGATGGGGAAAATTGCTTATGGGATTTTCTGCTTTGTGCACCAAAATTATTTGACTGGCTTTGGACATTGTACACCTTAAGTTGGGTGGAGGGGAACTACCGCTGTTCTTCCTCAGGCTACAAAATATCTGGGACAGGCCCTGGTTGGTTATAGTTTTATTTACTTATATAGTTTTATTTCTCCACAGGATCCTAAGTACCAGCCTGCATCATGGTTTCTTCTATTCTGGGGGAAGCAGGGAGGGGTCCTGTGTTTGGACTAAATTTAAGGGAACAGTGCACTGTTAATTACGAAAACTGAAAGGCAGCACAGATATATAGCCTAACACATGCTAGAGTCTTAAATAAAATCAAGAAACTGCAGGGTGAAGTTCAAGGTAACATAAAAATTGGGCCACTGAACTGGCAGACTAACACTAGCTAGTCAAACACCAGTCCAAGGCATCAGCATCTGCCCACTCTCTCACTTGCTACTTTTGTGGCTGCTGCCTCCCCAGGGATGGGGCAGGGCAGAGAGATTGACAAGATGCCTGGGACAGAACAGTGCACCTGTCTAGAGGACAATTTCGCCTTCCTGAATCAGTGGAAAAGAAGGTGGTGGCAGGGAAGGTGAGGAAGTAATAGAGGTGGCAAGTACCTGATTTGCTGGTAAAAACATAAGACCTCAGTGCTGCCTCCCAGCAGCTTCTTTCTTTAGTTTACCAGCCTCTGCCCCACACTCGCTAAAGCAAAGCAATAACAGTCAGTTGAGTTCATTGACATTTTCCCAGATGTTGAACTTCCTCAGATGCCGGCTGTTGCATTCTGCAGGAAGTTTCTTCTTCATAAGTACTGAAAGAGCCAAATATATATTTTACTATAAAATCTGCATTTTGTTTGAGCTGTAGAGTAAAACGCACAAGCTGTACACATTTCATCATAAAATAAGTTTTTAAAAAATGTTTAATGCTGAAAACTGCATCAATATCCAGAAAAGTGTAGAATCAGAAGGTTACCTGCCTTCCAATCTGAACATTAGTTTGGGAGACTTGCTTCCAAGGGTTAGCCAAACTAAACTGGATATGCCAGGGGTTTCACATGGACACTATGCATGCAAAGTGCGTGCTGTCCTGCCTGTGACAGAGGGTGGGTTAGGCTAGGGCCAGATGGTGGGATCCAGTATATCTGGGGAAATAACAAGATGACTTATCTCTTTCAAAAAGAAGCCATCTGGCTGTTATTCAGCAAACTACCAATGCCCAAACAAGCTAACACATATATTACAGTCTGTTTTCGGAACTGAATGTGGAAGTGGGGTTCTCATGTAATTCTCCCATTGCCTGAAATTAGCCAGAACAATTTAGGCTTCATCACAACTCTCAATTCACAAGATCTTTTCACCCAAAGTAACAAAGGAAATTCACCACGGTCCCAGATAGTTTCAAGAGTCATTGCCCTGAGAGCCAAATTCATACAATCCTAAGTGACTGAAGAACATTTAATATGATATATTTCTGGACCTTTGGTTCCCTTTGGAACCAGTACAGACTAATTCTTACTGAGCGGATAACACTGTCTGGGTTGTGCCACTTCAGATTATGGATGGGCACTCCCATCCAGTAATATTCCTTCACTGAAAACAAACGAACTCTGAAAATGCTTGCATCAGGGAGAATAGATCAGTTCTGAATCCTTCTCCCTGACATTTCGTTTCCTTGTGTGTGTGTGTGTGTGTTGTGGGGGCTGCATTTATTTAATTTGGTATGGAGCAATGTGTCATTATGTGGTCCCCAATCTATAGCCTGAAGCAGAACAATACAGAGACAGATTTATAACTTTAATGAAAACCTGGGCAAGATCTTAGTAGCCTTTGGATTTCGAGGGAGCTTAGCACTGGTGCATTGGAACAAAATGTTACGTATAAGCAAGGTGGTGACTTAACAGACACCAAAAACAAAATGGATCATTAAAAGACAACAACGAGTACAGAAGTTGGCATAACATTCACACATGCTAACTTATACATAAAATCTGAAGTGTAGGAGTAATTATTGTGATTTAAATGCAAACACAGCACAATTCATTGTAGTATAGAAGACTGTGACTGGGTGAACTGTGTACCCGTCTCTTCCATTTGCTATTCAGGAATAGGCAACATTTCTTACGGTTCTTGATCTTTCAGCCAGGATTGGACAGGTCAGGCGTTCAAATAGAGATCATCTTCAGAAAGAGGACAGGTTGAAAACACCACATTATAGCCATCCATCCCCCGGGCTTTACTTCCTCCATCAGCAGTCTACCAAAACAGCATCCGCACACCATTCTCATTTTCTTCCTGAGGCATATACTGTATGTTTGTCATTCTTTACCCATGGACATTTATGGGTTTATAAAGAGACATTGTGACCCTCCAGTTTTGCTTCTGTTCTCAATAAGTTCTTTCACAGGGCTTATTTAGAGTAGAGGAAATGGAGCATTATTTGTGAAAGTGAAATAAAATATTTTTGGTACTTGTGGTACATTTTTGGTACATTACTCTGCAATAGCACAGAGGTTTTGTAATGGAAGAAAAAACTCTTTGTGTAGAGTTTAACTCTCATTTCTGCAACAAAACTGAAATTAGATATACGTAGGTGGAACAACAGACTCCAGTGGGAAAGCTCTCAATCCTCACTGGCTTATTTGGAGCATGGGCTTCCATCCTTTGGAAAGTGGGTAGAATGGACATATTAGTGCTAAATTATGCTTGCATTAAAATATTGGATTTCTCCATTGATTCTCACTTCTGTCCCTGGGGACATTTTATAGATGTCTTAATGTGAACCAGGAAGTAGCCTCTTCAGATAATAAAATAGTTCTCTCTATCCAGATTTTGAGAAAAGGAGCAGAAACAAATCCTTCTCAGAGGTTGGGGGGGGGTGTTTTTTGAAATCACATAATCAACATTGCTTTTAAATTTCAGTTTAACTTATTTCATGTCAGTAACTTCATCATAATTTTTTCACTGAGGAAAATAATATCTCAGGATATTATTCAAATTTATTGCAAATATTTCATACTACACATTTTATTTCATTTTTATTTAAGCCCTTTTTATACCATTTCTATGTAATCAGTGACTTTCAGGATGGTTTACAACATATTAGAAATTTAAAATATAGCGTACACTGCCAAAATAGATCTAATCACAAGATAAAATCAATAAAATATCACATTAATGAGAATAAAACAGAGTATAAAATCAAGAATATCATCTAACAGAAATAATCATAAAATTAATTAAATCGGGAGCAAATTTAAACAAGCAGATAACCACAGTGTCATATAAAATAAAATAAGCTAAAAATATAATTTTTAACAGTTAAAATGCTGTGAAAATACAAAGGTTTTAGTCTGGCGCAGAAGGTGCAAAATGTCAGTGCCAATCACACCTCTCTGTGGAGCGGGTTCCATGGCTGAAAAAGGACTGGGGGGTGTTTACACTACATCGCTAATAGTATAACCCTGTATAAATTTCCTGAGCAGTAAATCCCACTGAGTTCAATGAATTTTAGTCCCAGGTAAAGGTGCATAGGATAGGATTGCACCCAAAGCTTTGAAACTATTGGAAGACCCACAGACCCCAAAAGGAAATTGCTTTGAAATTTCTGCATTTAAACTAATTAAAAGAAAAAAAATACAAAAAATCAAAGCTACCCCCCAAAAGAATATATTATACCATCAATGCTCACTTGTAGTGACTGACACTGCCTGGCTTCATACAGTCCCTGGAGAAAAGAAGCCACCTTTGCAATGCACAGGTTGCCATGTCACCTGAACTCAACGGCTTGTTGCAGGGATGGGAGTGGCGGGGGGAGCCATACCCTGCTACACAGCTCACCAAATCCAAATGACACAGAAACCCATCACAGTGGCCATAATTAAGCAAATCATGAGGCACGTGAATTGCACTCACAGGATGGGGAGAAAAACAATCGAGGCTTGTTTTTCCCAGTGTTTGCATGAATCTGGCAAACAGAAGATTAACATTAGAAACACTAATAAACCATACAATTATATCCAATGGCATTTTTACAACAAATTTAGCACAAATAAAGTCACATAAGAAGCACAAGGAATATTACACAGACTAATTAATTTCACAGGATGTTGTTATAGTCCCAAACAGTTTGTTATATTGCAATTCATCTTTTAATTTTCATCAATGCATACCTATGTCTACGCTTCACTGAACGTCCAGCCGTCAGCAAATGTCAGCATTGACACGCAAATGTTGGCAGGCCCACCCAAATCAGTGGATCTCTGAAACTTAGAGATGCGTTATTGCATGCTGGTGAAGTAAGCCTGCCACACTATTCCCACTCACCTCACTATATGACAGAATGCAGTGGGACTTACATCTGAGTAGACCTGGTAGCATTGCAGTGCATATGTGAGGAACAGCACTGGGTAGTGCAGCCATCCTACAAGCCAGGTAATATTTATTTTCAGGTAGTCCCAACAGTCACCTAAGACTGTGACACTCTATTTGTGTATGTCAGCATTAACCAATTTGGAGGGAAGTAGATCTTTTGTCTCCACCACTTTTTTTTTAAGATATGTATCTGGCACATCATTTTCTCAGAGCAAACCCGATTCCACCAGGAAAAAACTATTATTCAGACAGCCTGGCAGCATAAGCCTCGTGTGTGTGTGAGTGTGTGTGTGTGTGCGCGCGCATGTGTGCCTTTTGTTTATATAACCCTTCCTAATGGCAACAAGGTGTTTACTGTTCTACAGAACACATTTGATTTTAACTGCCCCCAGTAAAACTGTCTGATAAAGTTTGATTTAGCTGACAAAAGAGAGTTCCCATTTAGAGCAAATAAATCTAGGGTGCCGCGGACAGCTGTTTGGAGCCCATAATCCCTGGAGCTCTTGTAGCAGCGCAGCCCTGGGCCTATCGAAAGAGCAGCAGAGAGGGGCCTCAGCTGTTGAGGGAATGCACCATTACAGCAGCCATCTAAAGCACCAGACTGTACAACGTCTATTCAACAGCAAAAAGCAGGGCCTCATCTAGACAGATGCTCAACAGACAGGCAGCTGACACCGCAGCTTGCCCTCTGCAGACTTTTGACTAAACCTGTTTTCCAAGCCCTTGATACTTGTATGGGAAAGGCGAGGGATCTCTCCACTACTCATAACCCATCTTCACGCTTAAGAAAGTCAATTGGTGTACAATTAACTGGGAGTTAGCAAAATGCTACAAGCTGAAGGGGAAAGTCAGATTTCAAAGAAACAGCTCTTAACGGCCTTTCCTGCCCAGAGAAAGCATATGGTGTGGTCAAAGCCAGGAGAAAGTCATTTGCTTTGCTGGAGTGACTGGATCACAAAGACAAGGATCAAAGCTCTCCAATGTGGCGGGTCTCGGAGGCGCCCTGCGGAGTCAAAGCCGCGGCAACGGCCAGGAGGGAACGGCCCCCCAGGCAGGAAACACCGACCCCGCGCTGCAAGAGACGCTTCCGCCCACCTCCAGCATCACGCCGCTCCCGGGCAAGCGAATGCAGGCAGACGCACGCGGCTGCGACCTCGACGGCAGCCAGCTCCACCGGCCAGCGCGGCCGCACGCGGCGCCGGAGAGCGCCGCCCGCCAGCCCAGGTGATCGGGTGCGCGCGGTGCGCGACGGGGCGGGTCTCGGAGGCGCCCTGCGGAGTCAAAGCCGCGGCAACGGCCGGGGCCGGCGGCCGAAGGGCGGCGACCAAAGGGGTCGCCGCCGTTTGGGGTGCCGTTCGGGGGGACGAGAGGGGGGCTGGGCTGGCCATGGACTCTTGTTGAAATAGGCTTGCCTACTGCTGATTCTCAGGGAAGAGGAAGGATCCCCTTTTTCTTTTTTTTTTCTTTTTATCGTTCTTTTTCTTCTCCTCCGACCTACTTTATAATCTTACCCTGCTTTAATTAGTGCTTTGAGTCATTCCTGGCCATGTCGACGTTTATATATCCTGGGGAACCCACGGGGGCTGCTATTGGCGTGGTCACGGGCAATGGTCGTTACAACAATAGGGGCTTAACGTGTCCACGTGGAAGAAGGATGGACAGATGGCTGACACCTGTCCCTCCTTCTGATCCTGCCCCCAACCAGAGGGCGCCAGGTAGCCTTGTCAACCACCCCTCGGGTCTGACGGTGCTGCTGCTCAATGCCAGGTCGATCAATAATAAATCTTCCCTCATCCATGACTTGATTGTGGATGAGGGGGCCGACCTGGCTTGCATAACGGAGACCTGGGCGGGAGAGGGAGGGGATGTTGCCCTCTCCCAGTTGTGCCCGCCCGGGTATCTGGTTCAACACTGTTCACGCCCAGAAGGGAGAGGAGGGGGAGTCGCGTTGGTTTACAGAGCCTCCATCTCTCTCACGGGTCTTCCGGTCCCTTTGAGACCAGGGCTGGAGTGCCTCTACTTGGTGTTGGGCGAACGAGACAGATTGGGGATTCTATTGGTGTACCGTGCACCCTTCTGCCCAGCAGTCTCCCTATCTGAGCTGACAGAGACCGTCTCGGATCTGGTGTTGAGGACCCCCAGGATGTTGGTCCTGGGGGACTTCAATCTCCATGCCGAGTCTGGACTGACCGGGGCGGCTCAGGACTTCATGGCCTCTATGACGGCCATGGGCCTGTCTCAACACGTCACTGGCCCTACCCATGAACGTGGACACACTCTGGACCTGGTATTCACGACGGGGCAGGTAGAGGATGACCTGAGGGTGAAGAACTTATGTTTGACTCCCCTGTCATGGTCAGTTCACCTCCTGGTGAGGTTTGTGCTCAAGAGCAGCCTCTCCCTCTATAAGAGTGCGGACCCGATTGTATGGGCCCGCCCCCGGAGCCGGATGGATCCGGATGGATTCCTGGGGGCCCTGGGGGAGTTTCCGGCGGACAAGACTGGTGCTCCTGTCGAAGCTCTGGTCGAACTGTGGAACGGAGAGATGACCAGGGCTGTGGACACGATCGCTCCTAAGCGTCCTCTCCCACCGGGCAGAGTCCGCTCTTCCCCTTGGTATACACCTGAATTACGGGTGATGAAGCGAGCTGGGAGACGGCTAGAGCGTAGGTGGAGGAAATCACGGGATGAATCTGACCGAACACACTTGAGAGCCCACTATCGGGCCTATGCTGTGGCGGTGAAGGCGGCGAAAAAGAAGTTTTTTTCCGCTTCCATTGCCTCCTCACAATGCCGTCCAGCGGAGCTTTTTCGAGTGGTGCAAGGCCTGGTTCGCCTGGGTCCTAAGGAAGATCCGATGCCACCCTCAAAGGCCCGCTGTGACGACTTTGCCAGGCATTTCAGGGAGAAAATCGCTCAGATTCGTCACGAGCTGGACTCCACTAATGAATCAGAGGTCTCTGAGGAGTCGCCAATGCCACCCTCTGGTCCAAAATTACTGGAGGAATTTCAATTATTGCGGCGCAATGATGTGGACAAGGTGCTTGGAAGAGTACGTCCCACCACTTGCCTATTGGATCCTTGCCCGTCTTGGTTAATAAATAACTCCAAGCATGGGATTGGGACCTGGATTTTGGAAGTGGTTAACGCTTCTCTGAGGGAGGGTCGAGTGCCTGCACCTTTAAAGGAGGCGGTAATATGACCGGTCCTGAAGAAAGCGTCACTGGATCCAGAAATGGCCACTAACTATAGACCTGTGGCCAACATCCCGTTTCTGGGCAAGGTGCTGGAGCGAGTGGTGGCGGGACAACTCCAAGCACTCTTGGAGGAAACTGATTATCTGGATCCTTTTCAGTCCGGCTTCAGACCCGGGTACAGTACTGAATCTGCCTTGGTCGCCCTGTACGACGACCTGTGCAGGGAGAAGGACAGGGGGAGTACATCCCTGTTGGTTCTTCTGGACCTCTTGGCGGCTTTCGATACCATCGACCATGGTATCCTTCTGGATAGACTTGCGGGATTGGGGGTTGGAGGCACTGCTTTGCAGTGGTTCCGCTCCTATCTCGACGGTCGATTCCAGAAGGTAGTGCTGGGGGACCATGTCTCTACGTCATGGCAGCTATGCCATGGGGTACCACAGGGCTCCATTCTATCCCCTCTGCTATTTAACATCTATATGAAACCGCTGGGAGAGGTCATCAGGAGGTGTGGGCTGCGGAATCATCAATACGCTGATGATACCCAGCTTTACCTCTCATTCTCCACTAATTCAGGTGAGGCAGTGGCTGTGCTGAACCGGTGCTTGGCCGAGGTAAGGGAATGGATGAGGGCCAATAAACTGAAACTCAACCCAGACAAGACGGAGGTCCTGTTGGTTGGCAGATCGGGTTTCGGAGAGGGTGGATTTGACCTGGTCCTGAATGGTGCAACACTCCCTCTTAGGGATAAGGTCCGCAGCTTAGGAGTACTCCTCGACCCGGAGCTTTCTTTGGAAGCTCAGGTGACAGCGGTAGCAAGGAACGCCTTCCTTCAGCTTCGGCTGATTAATCAGCTGCGCCCCTACCTGGAATACGACTGCCTGGCGACGGTGACACACGCGCTGGTGACTTCCCGCCTAGACTTCTGTAACGCGCTTTACGTGGGGCTTCCCCTGAAGACAGTCCGAACACTTCAATTGGTGCAAAATAGAGCTGCCAGGTTGCTGACGGGGACGGGGCGTTATGCTCACATGACTCCAGTCCTCCATCAGCTTCACTGGCTTCCCATTGAAGCCCGGGCCCAATTCAAGGTGTTGATTATGACCTACAAAGCCCTAAACGGCTTGGGTCCTGGCTACCTGAACGAGCGCTTACGTCCGTATATGCCCGACCGCCCTTTGAGATCTGCGGGAGAGTCCCTTCTCCGGGAACCCTCCATGAAAGAAATTAGGAGAGTAAGTACCCGGAGGAGGGCTTTCTCTGCGGTGGCGCCCAACCTATGGAATTCACTCCCCAAAGAGGTCCGCCTGGCACCGTCGTTACTGGTTTTTCGGTGCCAGGTAAAGACCTTTTTATTTAAACATCATTTCAATTGTTAAAACATATGATCTGGCCTGGGCAACTTCTTCTTCCTTCTCTTTCTCCTCCTATATTTTTATTTTATACTGATAATTTTAATTTTGTATTTGTAAATCAATGTATTTTTTTGTATTTTTATATTTAATGGTAATTTATTATGTACTATTGTATTTCAATGTATTTTATCATGTTGTAAGCCACCCCGAGGTTTCGGCAAGGGGCGGCATAGAAATGTTATAATAATAATATAATAATAATAATTCACAAATGAGAAGGACAAGGATCAGGAAGATGTTAAAAAAAAAAAAACCATGTAAGAAGGGCCCTGTGTGATTTTAAAGTTCAGCTTACCATTGAAAAGGTGCTGTATTGAAAAGGATGGAGATTAAGCAGAACAGGGCCTGAGAATACATTTATCAGACCTTCAGGTATCCTCCTGTCACTTATGGAAAGAGGTGTTGAATGTGTGCTTTTTTGAAAAGGTTTCCTTTTCCAGAACCATTAAGGGGAATTCTTATATGCACAGTCCTTGGAAGCATGTACAAATCATGTTTAGTATTGTCATTACTTTTTTATTAACTTCTCTACTTTTATTAACTTCCTTATTTTTCACTGTAGGTAAACTCCCTTCCAATCACAACATCCAAGCAGGCCACCCCAACTTCTGGGAAAGTAAAAGGTTTAACACCAGGATGAAGGAAAATTTGATGTTACTTCTCATTGCTAAACAGCCATTCTACTTACTAATTCATCAGTTAAAGATTATCTCCTGTTAAGCTATTTGATCAGTTGAGAAGGACTTCCAAGATAGTTCTCTACATGCATATAGAACACACCCGATTTCTTACAACTACTTCATATCTACAAGTTGATGCAACATCACCAGAGATAGGTTGTTTTTTCCAGTGTCATCTCAAACTCCTTCGTTTCAGCTAATCTGTACATTCCTCTTTCAGTCAAGAAAACTACAATATTCATGCCTATCCTAAGTATGTAAAGTGTTGTACATGCATGTTAAATCAACCCCAGTAGTTGGTTTAGGGCAGAGCCTTCCTTTCTATGTTCTCAAAGCAATACACCTTAATATGGATGTGGGCTGGAAATTTTTTCTGGTGCTTTATTTTTCTGCAGAAAATGTTCCATTTCATAGGTTCATTAGTAACAATGAATTGATACAAAAGGCAAGCACAGTATTTGGTAAGTGTACCAGTTTCAAGGTTGTAATTAATTCTTTTTGGATGCATTTCCCTAGCAAACATTTGAGAGCATACATATATGTCCCTGAAATACATTTATGGCTCATCATGAAATGGAACCAACAATACTGACAGTAAAGCTGCAGGTGTCCTGACGAGCTTAGTAGAAGAGAGCTGAACAGATGAGTGGTTGTCAACATATCACGTGCAGTTCTTTGAGCTGCTAAAATTAATTAGTGCAGCCTTCATCAGTGCCCTCCATATGTGTTGAATTACAACTCCCAGTATCCCCAGCCAGCCATGAATTAGGGCACAGGTAGTGGGCAACACTACAGAATGTGGACTCGATGCTTGTAAACCTGGGGGCTTACCAACATCCTATACAAAGCAGTGGAGGTAATATCGACCTCCTCACTCCTCCCGTTCTGTATTTCTGCTAGACTGGAGTTCCCAGCCTTGGCGAGGCAACCAAGATGGTTCTTTCTGCTTTGGCTGGGACAGGTGGAGAGGATTCTCAGCTGAAGTTGGATCACTGTTTCCAGCATCAGGTCTAGGAATCTGAAGCATCCTATGGCCTCACCAGATGATATCCAGGATCCAAAGGATCTCATCTTTAGTGTGCCTAATGTTTCAGTAGCTTTGTTTCCTGCTTCCATTTAAACAGTGTAAGGAAAGTACCTGGCAACTGTCTTCAGATTTTACAAGTAGTTCAGTAAAAATGTCTATATAATATCACATTTAAACATAAAGCATGCATTAATTTTCCCTTAAATATTTCAGGGTAATTCCTTCTTTGTTTTATTGGGACAAAAATTAACAGGGTATACTTTTAGCTTTGTTGTTTATTTTACTTGCAAATATTATAAATTAACTTACCCACAAGTGAATTTCTGATGCACACTGAAAAATTTCTGGTGCAAACACCCCTATGCAAGTAAGACTAATTTTTTATTTTATTGATTGATTTATATCCTGCCTTTTTCCTCAAAGGACTCAAGGCAGCTTACATCATTCTCCTCCTCCATCTTATCCCCACAACAACAACCCTGTGAGGTAGGTTGGGCTGAGAGCCTGTGACTGGCCCAAAGTCACCCAGTTGGCTCCATGGCTGAGTGAGGACTAGAACCCAGGTTGTCTGAGTCCCAGTCCCAGCTCTTAACCACTACACCACACAGGAAATTTGTACTGTTTCCAGTTCAAAGTTTTCTGTAAAACCCATATCACTGCCCATGAGCCCACCTGTCTTAAGGCACTTTTCTCCTCCTCCTCCTCCTACCATCACAAAGAGTTTAAAATATGCTTTTAGGGAACTGTACCAATAAATCTCTCGGCACAACCTTGCAATGCCATTGGGGCAGAAGCACAACGTAGAGAGGTTCTAATGTAGATAACTTTAGGATGGTGTTATAGTCTTCAGCCATCCCTAGAGCAATCACTCTTGCATGTAATGCACATGTGCAAAACTTCCATATGTCCATGTAATTCTTGTTAAGTATGTTTCAGTTAGTTGCAAGGGACCTCCCACTGCTGATATGGAAGATCCACTGCTGCATCGATATTTGATCGATATTTAACCCAATTCCAAAAATTGTTAAAAACCTTATTGTGAACCTAGAAGATCAGTTACAGATCACCAAAGCTGCAGGAGGAGTTCTAGGTGTCCCAGGTCAGCTGTGGTGTACCAGCAACCCTAAGCCTCTCAGTGCATGGAAGCAACATGCAATGTAGGGAGGCGATGCATCCTTTCCATCCCATGCCACTTGTGCTTCTTCTGGGCCCTCTAAATATCCATGCACAGGTGGAACATATGCAAAGCACGTTGGCACATAAAATCCAATGTATAGCAAATGAATTGTAACCTGCATACAATTCAGTTTGATCTGACTTACATTGGATTTCACTTGCAAGATTCTGTTGAACAGCAGACAGACCCAAAAATGAAATGGGCGTGCCTGCTGTGTGAACCAGAACCGTATTTTCTTCTTTCTGCTCTCCCAGGTGGCAGCCTCTGTGTGCCCTGAAGTTCATCTGAAGCAGCTGCTAATACTTTCCAAATTCTTCAGAATCCCACTGCTTTTCCTCCAGCACATTTAAATTGCACCCTTTTGCTTAACATGTCCATTGCAGTTTTGGTTTGCATAATGTTGCAGAGGAAAGCAAGTATACTTTTGCAACGCTCTTGTACTGACCTGTTGTCTTGACATATTAACCATGTTTACATATAGCATAACGCCAGAGATGAAAAATATACATTTTAAAGGCCTGAAAAAAAATAAAACATTAATAAAGTAAGCATCAGGCAAATCTCTCTAGGGAATGCAGATAGCCAAGGCACCATTACTGAGAAAGTGCTTTCTCTTGTGGCCAAGTACTGTATGTCAGCTTGTGAAGGTCCTAGAAAAGGCCTCTGTTGATGATCTTCAGATAAAAGAATCAAAAGAGGCACTTTGGACAGATACTTATTTTTTTAATTCAAAAGAGTTAAACAGCATATTTTGTTTCTGCTGTTATTATAAACGAACTCCTATATATTCTCTCAACACTAGAGAGACCAATGAGTCCGTATCAGTTCTGCAGGTTTACAAGTGTATGTACAATCTATCCAATTTCCTTGTTAGTCTGCAGTTGTTAAGCCCTGCCCAATAACGTGCATTGATTTTTGTACCCAGTTGCAAGTATGTTCTTATGTAGCTTTGCCTAATATATGTACAGTCGGAAGGATAATTGTGTCAGAATCTGCATACAGTATTACACTACCAACACATGCACATTCAGGCAGAATAAAGCTGTACCGCTCCCCTGCCTGGCGCATGCTATGAGCAGTAGATCTTTTGTCTGTTTAACCTTGGATAGGATTATGTGCTTAGTCTGCTTAAAAACAGACCTAATCTATACCTAGGTAAGTAAAAAATGAAATTATGTCACATGAATTTTGTTCCCTAACTTCTCTAAACCTAATTTCCCCTTCCCCTTCCCTTCCTCTTCATCTACCAAATCTTCATTTTCACATGGCTGTTTAACTCTGGAATTTTGGCCTTGTATTTATTGCTGATCACCATCTTTTTTTAAAAAATCTTTTCTAATCTAAAATTCTCTTTTTGTATTTAAGTGTGTGGATCTTGTGGTTTTAAAACATTTTATATATGCATGGACATGTGTGTCTTCCAGAGAAATTCTGTTAGTTGGATAAATGAATGAAGTAGTTAAGATACAAATGAAGCTGCTGGATGTCTGTTTATCCATTGTATGCATATTTTAAAAAAGTGTTTTGACATGGAGTAGTTAACACCTTTTCTAAATATCAGTCAGTGATTATATTTCTCCTTCATAATTTATTGCTCCTAAGGTAATGACCTCTGGCTAATGTCACATTTCCTGCTTTTTGTGGAACTTGTTTGTCCCATGACAACTGAGCAAACCCCATGTAAATCTGGGAGGATTCAGAAACAGCTATTTATGGTATAAAAATTGGTGGGGAGATAGTACAGATGGCTCATCCATGGAGTTCACAATCCCCCATGTGTTCCCCCAATATTAATCCCATTGGCTACACTGGGGCTACTCTGATGTAGCTGACATTGGGAATGTTTGACTGCAAAAAGGGGCTTTGCATTTCTGCTCTATGTGCAGACGGCATACTGTTTTGTTCTGGCAGTGGAACAGCGTCAAACAGAAGCAGATACATGGCCGAATTTTTTTGCTCTTCTGCTAATAACTACTATTTATTAGGGTTAGGGTTAGGGTTCAAAACTTTACTTGGCCTCTACCCACTTCATTCAGGTTGAATATTATGCGAACAGTAACTTCAGATTTTTCTGCAACTAAACAAATTCTAATTAAAAGGAAGTTCAGCCCTGTTGAAAAGTTCACATTTTATTTACAGAAGAAATAAAATTAATGTCAATAGCCACTGAAAATCAAAGATAAACAAGCAACTTTTTGTACATATCTGCCCATGGGTTAAATAATTAAAAGTTGATCTAAAAAGTCTAAAAGAGTCTAAAGAGATCTAACAGTTGGTCAGATATTGTTTCCTATAGAAGAAAAAGAAAAACTTTCTAGGGTCAGCTTGTAACACACTGAGTAAAAGCAGCACATCCACTAATACCAGTGTTTCCTCCCTTTAAGGAAGGAATGGCAACCCCTTCTCAGGCTGAAAGTCATATTTTAGTTTGAGAAGGTTCTCAGGAGCTCTGGGCAGAGTGGGCAGAGCCAGGGGTAGTTCTTTCCCAAGAATGCAAATCACAGCCCAGTTCTATGCATATATAGTCAGGCTGAAGTCCTAGTGCAACAGCTTTCAGGCACAGAAACTACTGTTCCTTATAGCACCAGTTTAAATACCTTTAAAAACATTAAATTGCAACATTCCTTAAAGAGGAGAAGGTTTAAAGTTCAAATATCTTTATATCCCTCTTATCTCTGCTCACTGATTGGAGAGACCACAAAGGTTTCCTTGCACTTTGCCAAAGATGGGCTGTCCTTCTTCAGCATTCAGCCGGGAAATTCCAACTCTCCTCTTCATGCAGTAATCAGAGAACCTGTGGAGGGTGGGGTCTGCATAGCGTTGGAGGAAAAAAGGTCATAGCCTGTGAAAGAGGTTTGCGGGCTGGATGCCCAGACCAAAGGCTGGAGGTTCCCCATTCCTTCTTGAAAGTGTGATTTCCTCTGCACATCTAATAGTACAATCCAATCCAACTTGGTGGATGACAGGCACCTTGTGCAGGGAAGAAAGATTATGGAGATGAAAGTTGCCACCATGATCCTTCACTGTTCACTTAGGTGACCAATTCCAGCCATCAAAGTGGTGCACTTCAGAGCGTATGGGAAGGAGACTGCTATGTCCCCTTCCTTTCCTGTCTCTGCCCCCCCACCGAACCCCAACTCCAAGGTGGCTCTTGTTACCTTAGAGATGCAGCTAGCAGATATTTCTGCGTCAACTGCAGGGACAGGGGGAGTGCTCTGAGTTTGAAAGCCCATCTATAAGATTGGACGGCTTTTGGAACCTCGTAACTGGATCTCCAAAAATTCCTATGGCTGTCTAGGCTCTGCCTAATGGCCATATAATTGCACTATTTCATGTTCTTTTCATAATGATCTTAGTGTATCACATGTAACAATCACCCCTTTTTAGCAGACAATGGAATAGAAGCTAAATATCTGACCATACTTTAATGTCTAAAACATTCTGAACAATATTGCAATAGGCATGCCTCAGTCAGTTAAGCCATGTGCAGAATTGCTCCAAGAGCAAAGGTTTCCCACATCAGAAGGTGGTGTAATAAAACTTAACACAGCTCATTAATTCTCTCTCTCTTAACCAACGCATCTGACAAGAAATGAATGTGAAAACCTTAAAGAAATGACACAGTTTCCACACTTTGCATGAAACATCTGTTTCTAGATCCTTTGCCATTACATTGACATCTTTTCATTTGAAAAATTCCTGTTATTTCCCAACATCCTGCAATCGGTAATATATATATCCCAAGGAGCCTGAGTTTACAGCTTTAAAAACAAGATTGACCTAAGAGCCAACTAGCTGTGAGAGGAACAGCGATGGGATTTTTGTACTTGGGACTGCATCCAGCAGACTAGGAGAGGGGTCTAATTTTTACACCACAAGGTATGAGGAGGGCTGACTCCTTTCTCCTACCATGCGTCACCTCTCTGCACTCAGTGCAATGGGGCACTTTTCCCTCAGTGTAACTTCACTACTTGCAGTGAAGAAAGCTAACCCCAAAAATAGTGCATTCAAAGGAGTTGTAAGGGGAAGGGTTCTGCTCCCCTCACCTTTTGGTGTCTGTTGACATGGAGCACCTGCCCTGCTTCACATGGGATCAGTGAGGCACACGGATAAACCTAATTGCCCTGGACATTTCTACTTTGGCCTTAATTCTTAGATCAGTGTTTAGCTTCACCCATGCACAGCTTTGTACCAATCAGCTGTTTGTTTAGATATGAATTTTCAGCAGCTACAGACATTCACGTCATTATTCCTCTGCAAAAGGGAATGTGAACTTTTGGCCAGGGCAGAACATTTTTAAATTACAAATATGTTATCTATCTTGTTGAATGTTTCTACTGTCTGCTGTTACTACAGAACTTTTTTTTCCCCCTGCCACCCGCAATTTAGCTTTTCATCCTCTCAAGACATTGCTCACTCTGTGCTTGCCAGCCTTGTTGGACCATCCCCAAATGGGGCTCATGCAGCCTCTCCTCTCTGGTCTAATACCTCTGGGTTGCAGTACAAACCATGCTTATTTTTGTGCCCTGTCTTTCTACCAAAAAACAGCACACAAGTCACCTTACAATATGAATTAAAATTGATTAAAACAGTACAACAGTCACAGAAAAAAATGTTAAGAACAGCACCCAGTTCAGCAGTCCCACTTATAGGTTAAAGGTCTTCTTAAGTAAAACTATCTTTGCCTCCAAGCAGAAAGACATCCAGGAAGAAGCAAACCTAGTCTCTCTTGATAGGAAGTTCCACATCCTGAGAGCAGCCAACAAAAAACCCCTCTCCTGGGTTGCCACCAAATGCACCTTTGAGAGAAGACAACTTTCTGGTAGCCTGCTTCTAACCCTTCTCCAAGATTAATGGGTTGGCAGAAACAGAGGTTCCTTTCCTTGTGTACTGTTGGCTTAGGCCGGTCCAGTGCCCTCCATATGTTGGATGACAACTCCCAGTATACCTGACCATTGCATGTACCAACTGGGAATGATGGGAGTTCAACTTGATGCAAGTACCCACCATTTTCCATCTCTAGAATTCCTCTTGGCCCCTGTGGAAACCATGTGGGAGCCAGAGGTATTCAAAGGAGGAAAAAACCACCTCTGGCCCAGGGGTAGTATAGTGTAGGTGTATGCAGGCAAGCCACTTTGCTTTACAGTTAGCCTTAGTAACTATCTAAGATTAAATATTATTGTTATTGAAATACAGTTTTAAAAAATCAGGAGGGGAATGGCAGTGCCAAAGGAGGTATCTATGGGTGCCATGGTACCCAAGGTGTCATTAGATGAATCCTCTGTCAACAAGGCCCCAAAGGCCATTGCTGGTCTCTGCCAAGTTCCACCTAAACTGCCCCCCCAATCTTTAGAAAAACCTCTCTGTTGTGGCCCATCTGGTGCCAAAGTTGCCATCTTTCCAGTGCTAGATCAAGACAGTCCTCTTTGTGGAGGCCTTTAAAGTGGCCTGACACAATTAGCCAGGTACCTTTTATTCCTGGTCAGGTCCTTTTAATTGTCTTTTCATTGCCTTCTACTGTCTTGATATTTTATGCTATTTTAAATATTTTAATTCTTATTAGTTGTTTTTGGATTTTATTGTTTTTTATACCTTTTGTAAATTACCTGGAGAGCTTCAGCTATTGGGGGGTTAGAAATACAATAAATAATATTAGTAATAATAATAAACCACTAGACCCACTTAGCTGCACAACCTGGGTTCAATAGGTTGTATTCAACGGTGTCATTCCACTAGTTCAAATGACACTGCACTACTTGAGGATGTTATATTTACATGGCAATTTGCCAGCCCTTGCATAACACGAAAAGGTAGCAGAGCTCTGCTAACACAACTATTTCATCCACTAACAGTATGTTAGATTTAGAGAAAACTGAAACATGAGAGGGATTCCCCCACTGTTCAAGGCTATGTATTTGCTCCTTACTCAGCTCTGTTCACCCACTTCTGCATCTTTAAATATCATTTTTCAATTTGTTCTCATTTTCCAGAGTTAGCACAGGTATCTTCCGGATCTGCTCTTGGCTATGATTATTCATATGGTTAGATTGTTTTTCAGTAAATGGCTATAGATATAGACCAGCAGTGGTAAGCTATGATAAGCCAACAAATGTTTGTGCCACACGCAGTCATATACTTAGGCTGCAATCCTCTGCACACGAGGAATGCATCTCATGGTATTCCATAAGACTTACTTCCCACCACATTGCACTGTTAGTTACTCTTTTATACCCTAGGAAGATTCATAAACCGTAACCAAATAAGTCATTACACAGTACTAGGAATATATCCTGAAATGATAATTTATGAAAATAATAGTGTGCCACAAGTGCAAAGCAGAGAAATGCTCATATACAGCTGTGCTGCCTTATACAAAGTTGGATCAGCAGTCAAGCTAGCCCGTGACTGGGGGTTGTAGCTGGTCTGCTGGTTTTATTTATGGCAACTGGTCTTATGTCAGCTCATAGGCTTCCCATATCTGAATGTTGATCTGTAGAAAGCAAGTTGCTAGACAAAAATAGGGCCTGATCCCACATGTTACTTCTTCTGTTCTCAAGAGATGCCAGGGACTGGAGCCACTGTCATCTTCATGCAGAGCATGTCTTCTGACACCGAACTACAGGATGAAGATGAACCCATGCATCCAGTGAAGAAGCAGGCATTAACATTTGTAGGATCCACCAAGAGACATCTGACAACTGAATTATATCATGCACTACAGAGAAAGGAAACTGCCACTAGGCTTCAAAACTGCAGACTTTTGAAGCCTGAGTATATAAGACTCCAAGATGCAATTACGAACTTAGCTAGATTTCTTCTATAAAGAAAATTAATTGTAACAGAGACCATGGTGTAGCAATATATGTTCTCCAAGTAATCATAGGAAAGTGTTGTGAACAACTGCCAAAAAGTGACAGCTGCTTCAAGTCACTCTTCAGTAAGCCCCACCAAATTAAAACACACACGCACATATCTCTCTGACATACAAGCTTATTTACAGCCACAGATGAAGTCAAACAGATTCTAAGCCATGTGGTCTCTCACAAGCCCTGTTCAGGCAATCTAGGAATGCGCAAAAATTTTGCATATCATCCTCTGTGAATTGGAGGCAGTGGGCTTTTCCAATCTGTGGCACTATTCATCATCTGGATTTTGGGGGGTTCTAAATAATGCATGGAGGTAGCTTTGATTTTTTTTTCCAAAGTCCGGAACCAGAGATAACTAAAACCCCTTTAAGAAACCTTAAAACACAAGCAGTAGTTGTATAACCATGTGGTATTTCAACATGGGGAAGAATTCCATGCAAATACCCTTCTGAAGCAACACAGCCAAATGCCGCAATATAAAAAGAGATGTTTTTCAGGGCAGGAAAGATAAACAAGGAGAAAAACCAAGAAAAACAATCATACACGTACACAGAATTTCAAATAAAAACCCAAGGGTCACACAGACTTGTCTAGTCACATTACCTGGTCAGTAGAGCTTTGGGTCTCAGCTGTGTTTATTGCTGAAGGGATACAAGAAAGAGAACAGATATCTGGCTTCTAGTCAGATGGCACAGAGGAAGCTCTAGAAGCACCAAGGAAAGGAATCTCTGCTCAGCAAATCAGCTCTTTTGCAGAAATTGGTAGTTAATCTGTCCCATCATGCAACATTCTCCATTGCTAATGGCAGTGACCTAGGCAGCGAAGCAGAAAATCACTTAATAACTAGACCCACCTTCTTAATGACTGTTACTTATATCTGAAAAGCCCAGGTTGGCTGGAGAAAGCCCTGACTTGCCATTCAAGAAAAGGGGCTAAGTTGTTCCTATTTACAGGATCAAGAAGCAAAATATGGCTAGATAAAACTAGTTGCATTGCCTAGCAGGGTACCCACCGACCAGCTGTGTTGGGGCACAACAGATCTATATCAGAAGCCACTATTTATCACAGAAGACATATCAGACAGTGATAAGAGTAGACACTGATCTACTGTGCTTATTCCACCTCTCCCCACCCCACCTATTGATCACAGAAGTAGACTACAGTAAAACTGAAAGTGTATTGGCTACTGTTGGAATCAAACAACAAAGTTTGGGACCTGTTTCTGAACTTGGGGTGGCAAAAGACAAAAGGGATCTTTCTTCTTCCATTAGTTTCTTCTTGCAACTGCTATTTGATGTAAATTACAACTCTCAGGCTTTCCTTCCTTCCTTCCTTCCTTCCTTCCTTCTTCACTGTTACCAAACCTTCCTTTGCCTGAAAGTGTAGCCATAATGGCTGCACTCAACCTTTTATTCAGAAGCAATTTGTTTTCCCAGGAGCTATGAACTCCCAAGGCAGTGCTGTTTGCTTTTGAAGTAACAGCATCTGCTTGTTATTTTTTTTCCTGTAGTGCTTGTCTTATATCAGTTATTGAAGCTACTCAGCTATAACTCACCAAATAAACAGGGCATGAAAATTGGCATTGCAGAAATATGAAAATGGGACCATCATGTGCCAAGCTTGGATTTTGAAAAAGAAAGTAGAACCATAAAAGAAAGACTGAAACTTCTGCACATGTTAGTTGAAAAACCATTGGTTTAATCCAGGACTGGGCTAGTCAAAAGATTTCTTTCTCTTTCTGTGTGAAACATGCAAAAATTGTTCTTTCCTTTCCTTTCATATTTTATTACATTTTATCTTGCCCAATCACCAGAGCTCTCTGGGAGGTTTACAGGAATTAAATCCTTACAGATGTACTAACTGTCTATAATATAAAATCACCTAGTAGTGATAGAAAATATCTGTTAGTGCAGAAAAGTATTCTTGGAAGCACGAGGGAGAGTGAATAAACAAGACTAACTTACTGTGTGGTCAGTGTTGAAACTTCTTAAGTGCACCACTCAAGTGCAGAAAAGTGCAACTATATAGGAACGTAGCCAGGTTTGCAGTATCCTTGCGATTGCTTAGGGTGACCATGTGCCCTACTTTGAAGGGATGCTATCAGAGGACTATATTTGAAGGGAAGAGTCTAGTGTAGTTTTGTTTTGTTTTATTTATTTTTATTTATTTTATTGAGGTAGAATAGGGTCTTGATGTTGTCTATCAACAGATGGCACCTGGGCAGCAGACTGCACAAACCAAAGAGAAAAATGAAGAGGCAAGATAATAATTAGCACCAAGAATAAATAAAGGTAAATAAACATACAGAAATACATCAGAGCTCAGGAGGCTTGCTGCGCAAACAAGGGTTAACTGGAACAGGCAGGGATTTCTGGGTAGCTGGTTTTTGAGTGCAAGGGAGAGATCCTTTTCAGTGGTACCCCCACACCTGAAAGATCCACCTGTTTTTGTAGGCCTTCCCTTAAGGCAGATTCA
Source organism: Varanus komodoensis (assembly GCF_004798865.1). Lineage (NCBI taxonomy): Eukaryota > Metazoa > Chordata > Lepidosauria > Squamata > Varanidae > Varanus > Varanus komodoensis. The sequence goes on along the minus strand of NW_025335568.1, from coordinate 52,939,588 downwards.
TTGGTTTGTATTAGTAAGTTTTGTTTATAATTATTCGAACTGCCAGCCTCTGTTTCTGAACTTTATTAAAACAGTTGTGTAAATTTTTATTGTTTATCCTTCGCATAGTTTTTAATCTTGCATGTCACTTTGGGAGGGACCCACCCTTAAAGACAACCTAGACATAATGAGAGAGAGAGAGAGAGAGAGAGAGAGAGAGAGAGAGAGAGAGAGAGAATGAATGAGAATATAGACCTTCCTGTCCAAGAGAATCCAATGGCAACCTTGGGTGGGAACAGTCAGTCCAGGACATGATTTTTTTCCATTAAGGAACTGCCACCTAAAATTTAGTATTTCATCATATGGAACAGCTACACAAAGAACGTGCAGTTTGTGTGACACTGTGTACCTGTATTGTTCAAATTCTACCAGTAAAATTGAAGTACAACAGGTAATGAAGCGAACTTTCCCAGTGTGGAACAGGCAAAATAGTTTCTTGAAAGTATGCTAAGTATTCATGGCCTTACATTTGTTTAAGAAAAGCACCAGATGGAAAGGTCTTGATGTTGCTTTCCCGAGTATTCTGCAGATAAGGCATGCCTTTTCAATGAGAATAAAGCCATTTACCTTACTGAAACAGCTTTGGTTCCAGGAAGGGGAGGAAGCCTGGGTGCATCTTGACAGGGTCTGCAATAGTGGAACCATATAAAATCCATGGCAAGAGGCATTGTCTTTCATTCTCAGCCTGGGGAAGAAATTGATGCATCACTCACTCAGGTACCTTTGGAGGCCCATGGATCACCCCTGGCCTAAGCAATAGGCCACAGAGAAGGGGAGCACAAGCTTTATTTTTCTTGTTTATTAATATTCTTAATCCTTATTTCATCACTGTATTTAATGCATCTTTGCAGTTTTATGTCTTCCTAAGTATTTTCAAAACTAAAGTAGATTGCCTGGGCTGAACCAGGCCCCCATGGTCCAAACAGTACCCAGCAGCTGGCAACCCTCATTGAAGTCCTGTTTCCTTGAAAATTATTCCTGCCTTTTGCAGTATATAGCATAAGCACTGCATATTTATAGTTAGTTCTTCCACTCATAAGATTGAATGCAATTGTGCCCTTCTGTTTGTACGAGGTATTTGATCTTGTGGGTGGCTTTCCTAATGGAAGAGGAAGTATTGCCCTCTGTTCCAGAGAACCGGGGTACCTCCAGAATAGCACGGACGGTGACATAGGAGGCTGCAGAGGGAAGAAGGAGCTCTGAAGATCACTTCCCCTTTTCTTCCTTTTACTGGCGTCTTCATTTATAGCAAAAGACTATTCCACAAATACAGAGGGCTGTTTTCCTCTGTGGAAATTTACTAATTTACTGAAAAACACATTATTTTTCAAAATCATTGCTGCCTTTTGTGCAATCAGATATGCACTGCCTGTTTTACCCAATAGGTAAACCTGTTCAAAATCAGAATCCTTGAAAATATGTGTCTGCAGGACAAAAGTGCATAAAGCAAGAAAACTGTTGTACTTGAGAATATGGTGACGTGTTAAAATAGCCATTGAATAAACTCTATTCACTTTTCTTCTCTGCTTAGTTATCTATGAAGCTGAATAATAGATACTTGGAATATTTTTCTACCTTCAGTACGTCCCATTAAGATGAAAAAAACTCTGGTTTTGTAAGAGTTATGGGAACATAATGTGTTCTGTGCCAAACTGAATAGGGCTAATGTGGCAATGAGACTGAAACTATTCCGTACCTATTGAGTCATAAAGCAGCGTCCACGGGAGTTTATAAATGGGTTGAAGGAAGATACAGGAAACAAAGGCAACTCCCAGGTCACTGCTGATTTTAGATCTTTATTGAAATTATGAAAAATATATGAAATATTTCAGCTGTAAAAATCCCTGAAGCACTTACATTCAAACAGGTTTTGAACTTAGAGCATTAAAATTTCACTACACAATAAATCAAAGGATATGGGGGATCGTTTGAAGGCTTTTATAGCTGTATTCTTGCTTTTAAGTTGCAGATGATTACAAAATATGTATGTTCATTAAAATATATTGCATTTTGGTTGGATCTGATATCAAAAACAACATTCAAAGCAGATACTTTTTGCCTTTGTAGATGCTTTTTTCTTTTTCTGAAGTGCCTATCTTTTTATATTTATACCTGATTTAATGATGTTCATATTTTTACAAGGAAATCTGAGTGTGTGAGAGAGAGAGCAAAAGAGAGAGAGAGAGATTTACAGTTTTCAAGTCATAGCAAGCTCTCAAACTGCAAAAATAAGAGCACATACCACAGTGACTGTGTTCACACAGCACAATAACCTACTGTGGATTGCTACCCATGTGGAAATCCAGATTGATTTCTCCACTATGGCTTGCTTATGCAACAAGCCACTCCAACTCAAGAGTTGTTTTATGGGTTTTTCTACCCACAGTAGGTTCCAGTGTAATCCGAATCTGGACAACTGATCCTACCATGGCATTGGCTAGCATCCCCATGGCAAGAACAACAAAAAAACCCTTGGTACTCTGGCCATGGGGCTTCCAATTGAGTGTGAGTGGCAATCCCCTTTTGCCCTTTTTGCTCCTTTTTTACTGTGAAAACCAGCCTCTGGGGCACTTTGAAGGGCGTCTCATAGCTATCAAAATGGGAATTAGGATTCCCCCCGCTCCCAAAAGAAAGGTGGGGAAGGAGAGGGGAAAAGGGTGCAGCAAGCCTGAAAATTTCCCATTGTTTCCCCTCCAATACCAACAGGAGAACTGAGGAGAGAGGAGTGGGAGGAGCTGGGTAACAGTCCACACTATGCCTGGTTTATTGTCATAGGGGTTGTCAGCATCTGCTGCAAACTTGTCCAGTGAGTCTGCTACATGCTTAGAAGCTCAAGTCAAACTTTTCTGCTGTAAAAGTTACAAACAAGTGCAGCTCCAGTTAGAGACCATGGCGGTTTTGTCCCATCCTCATTTAATTTATATTTCTGTTATGACTGTTTACTGCAGAAATATTACAGCTTAACTTGTGAAAGGAAGAAACATAATACATAATATCTGCACTGATGAATGAATGACTTTTAAAATATTATTAGAAATGAAATAAACCTTGGCTGTTCTTTTTCTAAAGAAGTGACACATATATTGAGTTATGCCAAAGGACACAGTAAGATTCCAGATGTGCTATTTTCCTGTATGCTGACAGCTATCAAACCCACCATAGCAATAAGAAAGGCTTGAAATTGATTTTTAATCAGCTTTAGTTTTTCATTAGTCCATGAGGACCAATGTCTCTGTTGTAGTTTTATTCTTTACAACATATGCCACTGATCTTAATTTGTTAGAAACACAAATTAAGCTCAAATTGTTGCTTTGTAAACCTCCTAGAATGGAACTGTTCAGTAAAAGTAAAGTGAGCCTTGCCCCTTTTTCAGTGTTTACTGATTAAGAAAATATTTTCAAGTCAGTAAGGCAATCATGTTCTAGGCATGAATTCTGCGAAGCACAAATGAAAATTAAGAATACAATCACATGTAGATTTAGACTGAAAAGTCATATAATTGCAAACGTTTCCCTATGATACCTAGTAATGCTGGGAGTTCAGGAACTATTTTCCATCTAAACATGCATCTATTATGCCTTTTAGATAATATGAGATCAAGGAAAGGAGGGGCTAAGGAAAAACAGTGTTTGTGGTTTGTACTTTACCCAGACCTAGAGAAAGGAAGGCTTTGTGGCACTATCATAAAGGAAATTCAAAAGTTGGGGGATTTCAGGCCAGGGACCAATGGGTATGGCAAGTATGACAGTTCTAGTATGCATGCTTTGAACTAACCAGTATTATCATTGGTGGTGGTGGTGGTTGCTGTTGCTGTTGTTATTTTATTTCAATTCTATCCAATAGACAGAGCTCTCTGGGTAGTTTACAACAGCACATCTAATACAATAAAAATACAATATAACATAGATAACAGAAACTATAATAAAAATTACAATACACAATTTAAAAGCCAAATTTCAAACCAACTTAAAAAGCTACAGTAGCTAACAAAAATTAAATCACAATACCTGTTAAGCAACAGGCACAACATCCCACTATCATAGTAAAGCGAATTAAATGCCCAGTCATAGGGGAAGATCTTAACCTGGCATCCAAACGATATTAGGGGTAACACCAGGCAAGCCTCAGTGGAGAGCCTGTTCCATAGCCAGGAGGCTGCCACTAATAAGGCCTTTCCCCTTGTTGCCTCCATCTGAGCCTCTTTTTTATGTGACAGTTGGAGAAAGCTTCCATTCTTGATCATACTACTCAGGTAGATGGCAGGAGAAATGTTCTGTCAAGTTTTCAGGTCCCAAGCCATGTAGGGCTCTATAGATTAAAACCAACATTTTGAATTGGACTCGGAAATATATAAGCTGAGGAATCCTAGGAGTACACCCTAAGTTGCTTCCCTAACAAATAAATCGACCTAGTCCAATTAACTAGTATAGAATTAAAGCATAGATTCATAGTCAATGCCACCACCATGCCTGTCTGACTGGACCCACAGGACCCACAGTGCTCAGGTCCAGCCTGGAATGGATCAGGCCCCTTTTGGTTTCAAGATTTTCTGGTGAAACCCTCCTAGCCATACATGGAACATTCTCTACTGCTCCCTACACTTCTTGGACACTACAGGGAGAGTTCCAACCTCAGCCTGAAAAGTGTAGCAAAGCCTAGAGCCCTGGATGCTGCAAGGGCATACAGCCCATCAATGGAAGCTGGAAAGCATGAAACCATGGGGATTCAGAGATCCCTGCATCCCTAGCCACACTAAAGATGCACAGCAGCACCCTGGGTGGGCGAAGTAGTTGTGTGGCCTCTTTTCTCCTCCTCTCTGTGAAAAGTTGCCAGAGACCATCCTCTGTTTGAAAGGCATCCTGTCCAATTCCAGTTTAAGATAAAGAAACCTATGAACTCTTTCTTGTCCACAGTGAGAACCTGGACAATTGTCTGAACAGAAAGGTATAGAGGTCACCTGGTCACTGTCTTCTCCACAATGCATTTCTATTTCAATTATGCTAATTCAAATCTAAATTTGCATCTATACCTACATTACATTAGCCTATGAAAATGTTATGCAACTTTACCTCCTCTTCTTTGGTAATTCATAAACTGCCACTCAAGACCCTCTTATAGCCTCCAAGCCACATATAGAGCCGTTCTTCACCACCAGCACTATTTCTGGTGTGTCACACAAGATGCTCAGGTTGTGTGGTCTGCTTTGTGGTACTACAGCCTAGTAGTAATCTAAAGCTGTTCCATGGTTCCCCCTCCTGCACAGGCTTTTACAAAAGGGGGTGGGCCTAGAGTCTGGGTTCATCTGGTTGATTGTCTCTGTAGTCAAGAGATTGCTAGTGCATTGATCCATTTTTCCCTAATCATTTCAAAAGAAAAATGGGGATTTCTCAGTGTCTAGTTGCCAATTGCATGACAGGCTATCTTGAATCCCTTGCTGTTTAGATAGCACTCCCCCTCCCTGAATGCTTAAAAAGCCAGTAAGGAAGGCCAGTATTTATTACATTTCTTGTCTTCCTTTTTTCCATCACAAAAATCCATCCATTCATTCATTGAGCTCCCAGCAATTCATTCATTCATTCATTGAGCTCCCAGCAGTCTCTGCTCCAGCCACTGAGTAGACCCAAACTTACTGCATCTTCTGCCTCCACGGGTAGGTTTGAGGGCAGATGCCCTCTGATGATCACCCTTCCCATATTGGCGGGCCTGAGGCTGTAGTCTTATCTGGTCATGCCGGTGGGCCACCATTTTATGAGGAAATGTACAAATCCACAATGCCTAGAAGTTATGTGGATTGTGTAAATTTGAAATGGCATTGTGGGATATTTGAAATAGCATCTTATAATCTTGAAATAGCTGATTTTATCAGCACCAGAGGCCTTGTGGGGGGCTGGCAGCTCCCTGAAGATGCCAGATGTTGTCATGGGGTCTGTGCCTCTGGAAGTTCAGACGATGTCTCAGCTTGGTATATTATTTCCATATTGACAGAAGGGAGGCTGAGGCTAAGGGATATCAGTATCATCCATGTACAGCTTAATCAGCAAGATTCTGATATTCCCATGAAAATAGCATTTCAGTTTTACACAATTTCACATGCTCTTACTGTGACATGTTCCAAAGGTTCATGTAATTAAGTAGAAAAGTATTTTAACTTCTCATAAGAAAAATGAATTTTTGGTTTGAAATACTACGACCTTTAAAATATTTTCAAGGGCTGTGTTTGTATAATTTCACAGGTCTATGACGACTGATAGTAAGGCAGCAACAGAAAACTCATATATATTTATGGCAAACATTTGTAAAAGATCCAGTGATTGTTTCCAGACAAATCTAATTAGTTACACTGTGCACCAAACCAATTTCACATAAAATCATGCAGCACTGGTGCAGAGAAGGGGACAATATATCCAACATTTTAATGTAATGAACAAACGATTGTGGTATATTTCCATCCCAGCAGAGCCAATTGGCATCCATTAAAACATCACAAACAAGAAATATTAGAAGAAGCTGTTTGAAAAAACCATCCAACCACAGTTAAATGCAAACAGATAGCTAAGCATGGTCTTCTAATCTATTCTTCTGTTCCTATTCTAATAGGGCATAATTGATTTAAATTGCTGAAATGAAATAATCATCTGTCTCGTTTTAAGATTAATTCAGTCATCCATGTGTTCCTTAATTTGAAGAGATTGCTAGAGACATTTTATCCTGCTGTTGGGCAAAGGAATAGATACATACTGCAGATCCTAAATATACCCCACTGAGGAAGGCAGGAGAAAAGGACAAGAGGATAAGATCAAACAAATCACAATGTTTTGATACTTAAATGGATAAGGGTGTAACCCTATAGTCTTCCTAAAGTTGTCTGGGGAGCCATAGGATTACTTGGAGTCCCAGCTCCAAGATTCTACAACCTTACTATGGAACTCCAAAAGCTAAGCCTCACCCTGTCCACACACCAACTGGCATTAAAAACTGTGTCAATTACCTCTCCAAAGATGCAAATGCTCCATGGAGGGTAGAAAAATGCTTTTGACAGAGGCCAGAAGATATGCACATATAACACTGGTCCTGTATCATCTGCACTGGCTACCAATTAAAGCCCAGACACAATTTAAGGTCCTAATGATGACACAGGGCTTTATAAATTGGGCCCTGGGTATCTGAAGGAGCATCTCCTTCTGTACACACCTGCCCATCCCCTAAGTCCTTGTCTGAGGTCCTTCTTCAGGAGCCCTCTTTGAAGGAAATCAGAAGAGTGGCTACCCAGAGAAGGGCCTTTTCTGTGGTGGTGCCCCAGTTCTGGAACCTGCTCCCTGGAGAGCACTGATGCTTTATTCATTTTGGTGCCAGGCCAAAATCTTTTTATTTTCCCTGTATTTTAAGAATTAATTGTGGTTTTTAATATTGCTTTTATTATATATTTATAATCTCTTTTTGTATGCTGCCACTACACTGTTCTGTATCACCATCCTGAGACATTTGTATAGGATGGGATAGAAATGCCCCAAATAAATAAATAAGGGGATGCTGCAAGGTGTGGAGATTACTATTGGCATCCCAGTCTCCTTCCCTTGACCCCTTGCTGCCTTATGTAGATATCCGAAAATGGGCATTCAATAGAAATCAGGTACAAGGCACAATGGCAGGAGGGATTGCCACTGTCATGCCTTATTTGGGGTATGCAATTCTTGTAAAGCTCCAAATTCAGACCCTGTGAGCACTGGGAGCAGAATTGATAGGACTGAATGCTATATTGGTCTGTCAGGTTGCAGAATTCTAAAGTCAGTGTGACACTGATCCAATTCTTATAAACAGAAGATGAGATAAAAAAAAACATGTGCTTGGACGGTACCCCTTCATATCGTATTGGGGGCGGGGGGAAGGTGCACATGATAAAATGGTCCTCCATTCACAAAGGGGTACAGAAAAATAGATTATTTTTAAAAAACTACCTGAAACCTATCTCCCTCCCTTCCATGAATTGTTCCCTGCCTTCTATGCTTTGCTTTAACTATGGCACAGTTACATGCACATGGTGCACATGATTAGTGTTAGCCAGAATTTCACGCACAACCAGAATTCATAAACACTGTTGAAGATTTTGCAAACTACCCCAGTTCAGGGGCAGACCTCATTATCCATGACTACCACCAATGTACATGTGCTGGTGTTTCAATAATAATAGCAAATCATGGATGAGTGGCAGGAATTTGCATTCATGGAGAAGGAGGGACAGGAAGGGATGGACAACAAATGGGGGGGGGGTGAGACACCAAAGCTCAGTGGCAAAGTGCGTGCTTTGCATGGAGAAGAATCCAGTGTAATTCTGGTATCTCCACCTAAAAGAACTAGATAGCAGGCAGTTGGAAAGAGCACTGCTTGAGATCCTGGGGAGTCACTCAGAATCAAGCTTGGCAAAACTGGGCTGGATAGATGAATATTCTGATCGGGACTTGCCTTTTTTTCCCCGTGTTTTTAAGCACATCTACCATGCTAGATTAAGGCTATTGTCTAGCGAGTTCCTTAACTGGAAAGAATTATCACAATGAAATCATGGCAGCAAACATAGCCTGCTACAGTTTCAGTGGCGAAAGTACAAAAGATACTGTTTTGCATGTTACTTTTCCCGGGTCCTTTAAAATCCTGTCACAGAACTGAATTGAAGGAATTGAAGCAAACACACCAACTTCAGTGCTAAAACAGTACTTGTGGCAGGCAAGCAAATTGTGGTCACAAGTGAAAAGGAAGGGGAAGGCCCCCAAAAAGCAGCTGTACAAATGACACCAGACTACTACAGTATCTCCAATAACTTTAGCACCCATCTGTGATTTCCCATTATTATAAACCTGTTCAACAGATATTTTCGCAAGGGCCTTCCACATGCAAAGGCCTTTCCAATGTTACTCCAGTCATGGCAGCCACTGAAACTCAGTTTCTTTCCATCCTGCTGAAGTAACATTGGAAGCATATCAGAGGAACAGCCTCCTTCTCACACAAGATCTGCTCCAACCTTTCCCCCAAAGAAGCTGTGGAAAGAGGTTGCACAAATACCTGGAATAACTTCCAGTTATACATCCTAGGTGACTGGAATGCAAAAGTAAGAAACGAAGCCAAATCAAATGTTTTAGGACAATATGACCTAGGGATAAGAAATAAAGCAGAACAATTCAGAATTTTCTGAAGCCAACAACTTGTTCATTGCAAGCACACACTGCTCAGATGATTGTATACATGGACTTCACCAGATGGCCAATACAGAAATTAAACAGATTTATGTAATTGGAAGCAGAACATTGAGAAGCTGTTTTCTTGCTGCCAAAACAAGACCAGGAGCAAACTGTGGCAGTCACCATCAGCTCTTAATTTCAAAAATCAGTGACAAGTTTAAAAAGGAACATAGTGCCAAAATATAACTTAAGTAACAACCCTGAAGAATTTAAAGTCAACATAAAGAACAGATTTGCATTGTGCAACTTAATTGACTGCAAGCCAGAAGAACTGTGGAGTGAAACTTCTCTAATAGAGAAGAATGCCAAATTACTGTAACAATAAGAAAGAAAAATGACTAAAGAAACACTCACAGATACAAAGGACAAGTAAAAAAGGTCAGAACCTGAATGCAAGTTTTCAGTGACCATCACGTAGACAAAAAGAAGTATCACACCAATCAGTGCAAAGTACAGTTGAACTTTGACTTTCGTGGGTTTAACTTTTGTAAAAAAAAATTTTTTTGGTAACTTTCCCATCAATAATTAAATGGGAGGGTTCTTTGGAGGTTTGTGGCATACTGAGGATAACTGTCACCACCATAGAGAGAGAGGAAGCAAATGGGGAGAGAGGGAGGCCTCCAAAGCATGCATTCTTGGCCCACCCTTTGTAAATCTCTCCAGCATTTCACTCTCTCTCACCAGAAATCTCTCCAGCATTTCCTTGGTCAAAGAGGAGGAACTGGTAAGAAAAAGGAAGGGTGGGGAATAAGAACACAAGAATGTAATAAATGAAGAAGAGAAGAAGGACTGAGAGAGAGAGACAAGCAATCCAGTACACATATGGTCTACAGCAGGGGTCCTCAAACTTTTTCAACAGGGGGCCAGTTGAAAGGCAGTGGCTTGCTCGCTCAGAGATCTCCAAGCGAGTCCAAAACGATCTCCAAGCGAGCAAGCCGCTGCCTCGTGAGGCAGTGCCGGCGCCAGTGTGCAAGGCGAGGCAGGTAGCAGCAGGTGCGGGGAGTCCAAAACCTCTGAGGCGGGCTGGATAAATGGGCCAGAACCGGCCCACAGGCCATAGTTTGAGGACCCATGGTCTACAGTATTAGGATTTAGGTTTGGGGTATGGGGCTATATTTGCAGATTTTCTACTTTTCCCACTCACACCCCTAATTCCTGTGAATGTGGAGGGCTGACTGTAATAGAAGAGAGTGACAGAAGGGGAAATACAACAGACCTCTTCCAGAAGATCGAAGAAATCAAAGGGAAATTCCAACCTGGATTAGGAATGCTAAAAGACAAACATGGGAACACACTATCAGCCCAGGCAAAAATAAAGAGAAGGTGGAAAGAATATACAGAATTGGCTGGGGTGATGGACTGAATGAGGCCCAATAACCTGAAGCTTAATCCAGACAAGATGGAGGTCCTGCTGGTAGGCGGTTTAGCCTCCCTGATAGGTGTTTCCAACCCTGTTCTGGATGGGGTTGCACACCCGCTAATGGACAGGGTACACATTTTGGGAGTGCTCCGCAATCCGGAGCTGTCCCTGGAATCCCAGGTGATGGCTGTGGCGAGGAACGTTTTCCTTCAGCCTCAGCTAATTTATCTGGATGAGTAGTGCCTGGCAATGGTGACCCATGCACTTATAACTTCCCAATTGGACTACTGCAATGCGCTCCACATGGGGCTGCCCTTGGAGACAGTCCAGATACTTCAGTTGGTTCAGAATAGAGCAGCCAGGTTGTTAACAGGGACCTGCAGGTACGAACACATAATGTCGGTCCTTTACCACCTACACTGACTACCAGTTGAAGTCTGGGCCCAGTTTAAGGTGCTGGTGATGTCCTATGAAGCCCTAAACAGCTTAGGACCTGGTTACCTGAAGGAGCGTCTCCTTCCATATGTGCCTACCTGCCCCTTAAGATCTGTGACAGAGGCCCTTCTCCAGGAGCCCTCCTTGAAGGAGATTAGGAGGGTGATTGCCCAGTGAAGGGCCTTCTCTGTGGTGGTGCCCCAATTGTGCAATATGCTCCCCAAAGACGTTTGCCTGGCACCATCACTTTATTCTTTTTAGTGGTAGGCTAAACCCTTTTTATTTTCCCAATATTTTAAGTTTTGACTGTTATTTTAATATTATTGTTAGAATTTGATTAGGACACTGTTTTATTTTTATTTTCTGTTTTACTGTTAAACCATCCCAAGACTATGGTAAGGGACAGTCTAAAAAAGTTTTAAGTAAATAAATACAGACGAGATGAAAGGATGATCGAACTCTTTTAAGTGGAATCCTGTGAAGAAGAACTGCAATGTTAGAAAACAAAGTGACAGCTGCTGTGATAGCACTTGCGAAGAATAAAGCACCAGGATACCAGTAGAACTATTCCAAGCTGTAGAAAATGAATCAATCCAAATCCTAATAAAAACACGTCAAAAAATATGGAAACCAAATCACTGGCCCACATTCAATATAAATTGCAATCATCAAGAAAGGAGATGCAAAAGAGTGCAGCAATCGTAGGACCATTGCATTAATCTCCCACACAAGTAAAGTTCAAAGTGTTGCAACAAAGAACACTACCCTATCTGGAGCAAGAAATGCTAGATGTCCAAGCTGGATTCCAAAAAGGAAGAGGCACTAGAGATCATACTACAAATATACATTAGCTACAGAAACACACCAAAGTATTTCAGAAGAAGATCCATCTATGACTTCATGGATCGTGAAAAGCTATGGATGGTCCTAAAAGAAATGGGTGTGTCTCTGCATTTGATTGTTCTGATCTGTAACCTGTATCATGCACAAGATGCTAGATTTAGGACGGAATACAGAGAAGCAGAACAGTTTCCTATAGACAATGGTGTAAGGCAAGGATGTATTTTATCTCCCTACCTGTTCCATCTGTATGCAGAACATATCACAAAAAAGTTGGATTAGAATCAGAGGAAGGAATGAAAACTGGCAGAAGAAACATCACTAAAATATGCAGATCATACTACTGGCAGAAAGCAGCAATGACTTGAAATGACTCCTGCTAAAGGGGAAAAAGCAGGTTGCTTACCTGTAACGGATGTTCTTCGAGTGGCCATCTGTGCAGTCACACACATGGGTGCTGTGCCTGCGCAGTGCCTTTTGCCGGAAGATTGATAGCTAATGGTTTTGGCGGGAAAACTCCGCTCCCCTTCCCCTCCAGTAGCATATATAGAGCGGAGCACCCACCATTTTCCAGTCTTTGATAGACCGGACGTTCGTCCCCTAGTGTAAAGAATCTAACTCAGAAAAAATGATGTTGGTAACATGAATAAAAAAACAGTATGGTACCGATGACAAGATTCACCCATCGACACCAAGCGGGGCTGCCAGGTGGGTTGTGTGACTGCACAGATGGCCACTTGAAGAACATCAGTTACAGGTAAGCAACCTGCTTTTCTTCTTCATGGCCTCTGTGCATCACACACATGGGTATATTAGCAAGCTTACCCTCGATGGAGGAGGGGAGGTGTCTTCAATGAAGGACAGCCGAAAGAACGGCTCTTCCAAAGGAGCAGTCCTGTCTTGCACGGACATCCAGACAATAATGTACATGGAATGGCCCAGGTTGCAGCCTTGCAGACCTCATCAATTGGGACCCCTGCCGCAAAGGCTGAAGAAGCAGCTACTGCTCTAGTAGAATGACCTCTCGGAGCTGCAGGTAAGTCCAACTTAGCTAACTGGTAAGACAGAGTGATAGTATGAACTATCCATTTTGAAAGCCTTTGAGGGGTAATAGGAGAACCCTTATCGTGGTCGGAGTATTTTACAAAGAGTTGATTGGAACAACGGATAGCTTCAGTCCTTGATCTATAAAAGGCTAAGCAGCGCCTTACATCGAGCGCATGCAAGGATCTCTCAATCGGATTAGATGGTGACGGAAAAAAGGCAGGTAGGACGATCTCCTGATTCATGTGAAAGGAAGTAGCCACCTTCGGTAGAAACAAAGGGTCCATGCGAAGAACAACTTTCTCCCTATGGAAATTCAAATAGGGAGGATCTACCCTGAGGGCACAGAGTTCACTAGCTCTTCGAGCTGATGTAACCGCTACAAGAAAAGCTGTCTTCCAAGAAACAAGGCATAAATCAACAGTTGCTAAAGGCTCAAAAGGAGCTTTTGTGAGTGCCTGTAACACAACTGATAGGCTCCAAGTGGGCATCACTGGTCTAATTGTCGGATGAATGTTTTGCAGTCCTTTAAGGAATCTTTTTATTAATGGTTGAGAAAAAATGGAAGATCCCTGAATTGTACCACAGTAATAAGAAATTGCCGCCGTGTACACTTTTATAGAAGATGGTTTAAGTCCCAGATGGTGTAGCTCTAACAGAAACTAGAGAATATTCTGTATGGATGCAGACTGTGGAGGGAACGAATGAGACTCAGCAAAGGTAGAGAATCGCTGCCATTTCACTGCGTATGGAAACCCCATTGAATCCGATGAAGCAGAGAAAGCCAACCGATTCGAAGCAGCAATCCGAGTGTTGGACTCGAGAATGCAATCCATAGAGAGGTTAGTCGCTGTCGGTATTGAATCAGTACCGAGTCTCATCGGATCTGCCAGGCTGTTAACTCCAGCGATGCTAAGTCTGGATGGCGGACTGTGCCCCCTTGCTGAGTTATGAGATAAGGAGCAGACGGGTGATAAAGAAACTCGTCTCAAGACATCCGAAGAAGTGTTGAAAACCATGCTTGGCGTGGCCACCACAGAGTTATCAACAGTCCTGTGGCCCCATCGTGAACAATCTTTGATACTACTCTCATAATAAGAGGAATTGGAGGGAAAGCATAAAAATTCATATTGCTCCATGGGATCATAAAAGCATCCCCTGGTGACTCTTGTCTGATTTCCGCTCTCGAGCAAAAGTTGTCGCATATCCTGTTCTGCCGGGTAGCGAACAAGTCCATGTCCAGATGTCCCCAACAATGGAAGAGTTGGTCGCAGATCTGTCAATCCAACTCCCATTTGTGGGATGTCGCCGTTTGTCTGCTCAGCAGATTGGCTTCGACGTTGTCCGTACCGGCGAGATGCACCACTATGCGAGTAATGTCTCTTGGGATGCACCAGTCCCATATTTGCATTGACAGACGAGCCAATGTGGGCGACCTTGTTCCCCCTTGTTTGTTCACATAAAAGACCGCAGCAATGTTGTCTGAAGTAGTCTGAACGACTCAATGTCGAAGGACGTCCTTGAAAGTTCATAGAGCCTTGCATATTGCCAAAGGTTCCAGGAAATTGATATGTTGCATGGATTCCTGACGATACCAAACACCTTGAGTGCATAGATCTAAGCACACTGCTCCCCATCCGACTAGGGATGCGTCAGTGGAAAGAGTCACTGTAGGGTATGGTGGTTGGAATGGAACCCCTACGTTCAGGTTGGCCGGAACTGTCCACCATACCAGAGATTGTAGAACAGAGGACGGAAGTCAAATTAGCTTGGTAGGCAAGTCCCATTGTGGCCGAAACATCTTGTTGAAATAGAGCTGGAGAGGATGAAGCCAAAATCTGGCATGTGGAACGACGGCTACTGATGCGGCCATATGTCCCAAGACCCTCTGGATAGATCAGGCAGGAACCATTCTGTCCTGTCGCATCCAATGAATATGTTGAGCAAGATTGTGCTGTCTGTCCCAAGGAAGAAATGCCCTCTCCACCGTGGAATCCAATCGGGCTCTGATGAAAGTGATTATCTGTGCAGGAACAAGAGAGGATTTCTCGAGGTTAACACAAAATCCGAGATCTTTCAGTAGGGCACAAGTGACATGGATAGAGGAAAGAAGACCCTCTCTGGTCTGAGAAACCAGCAACCAATCATCCAGATAAGGGTATATTTGAACACCCCGTAGTCAGAGGTATGCGCAAACCAGAGCCATGCACTTTGTAAAAACCCTTGGGGCGGTAGCCAGTCCGAACGGGAGCACCATGAATTCGAAGATTTCTGAAGCAACAGCAAAACGGAGGAAACACCTATGACACAGATGGATAGAGATGTGAAAGTAGGCATCCCTCAAGTCCAATGAGGCGAACCAGTCCTCTCTCCTCAGCAATGGTAGGATGTTCTGAAGGGCGGCCATCCTGAATTTCTCTGGTGTTTTTAATCTATTAATACTTCTTAGATCCAATATTGGTTGGAGACCCCCATCCCGTTTCGGGACCATAAAGTATCAAAGGGCATCTCCTCAATTCTTCTCTTCATCTCCTCCGGGAAGTTGCAATTTCACAACCAAGCATGCTGCCGGAGGGAGATGGCACTGACCAGAGCCCTGGAATCAGTGTCTACATGGTGTCTAGCTGTTGAGAACTGTTGGACTGTGACCTGCATGGCTTCCTTCACAAAAACTTTTGCTAGGTCGCCTTGGTTGTCTGGGAGAGCAGAAACAATGTTGTCTAGGCACTGCATAATACAGTATTGGTATCACGCCAATGTCGCCTCATAATTGGAGATTCACAGGTCGAGTCCAGAGGCCGCATAGACTCAGCATGCGAGGGAGTCCATCTTCCTCCCTTCCTTGTCATGGGGCGTGGTGTGACCCCTTGACTCTCTGCCCTGAGAAGACTCCATCAAGACCAAGTTTGGTCTAGGATGACATAGGAGGAACGGAATGTCCTCCTCCCGAACCCAATACATGACTTCATATCTCCTCGATGTCGGTTGGGGATGAGCAGGCAGATCCCATGGCTGGGTCATCGCTTGACGCAGAATTGTAATGAGCGGCAGAGTGATGGAGGTCGATTGTTCTCCTCGGACCACATCATAGAACCGATCGGTGCTGGGACCGGGCTGTTGTTGAGCCTCGATCTCCAGCGACCGGACCAGCCTGGACATCAACTCCGCAAAGGAGATATGTGGTTTGGCTGGTGATCCGGGGCCCTGAGATGTGACGGCAGCATCAGGTGATGTCGAATTGACCTCAGACTCATCCGAGTCCATCCCACAGTGAGCTGGAGCGCTGGAGGAAGAGTCTCCTGGTGACACAGATCTACTGCTCTCTCTAGTCAGTGCCGGTGGTGCATCCCTCGGAGCCGAAGATGTGCGACAATCCTGAGGAGGTGGTAGAGAAGGCTGACCCTGAGAAGCCGGATAGTAACCGACGGAAACGTAATCTCTCCATCTCGGATAAAAAGAATATTGGGGATGGTACCAGTCATCGGATTGTCCATCGGAAGAGCGGCTCCTCCAGCTCCTCGGAGGAGACATCTCTGTCTCAGCATCCAACCGTGCTGGAGGCTGGAGGCATAGGTGTGGGAGACCTAGCCCTAGGCGGGGAATCTCGGATCTCGCCATCAGAGATCGAATCCCAGTGCAGAGCCTGGTGTTGTTGCAGCTGCTCAGTTGCCAATGCACCCGTATGACAAGGGGACCCCGGAAGGATCAGGCCCGATGGTGTCGGTACCACAACAGCAGTTGGGACCGAGGGCGCCGATGAAGCCAAGTCTCTGTGTTTAATATGCTCGGACTTTTTGGCTTACGAGCCGGCTTTTCAGCCTTATCTTTCTTGGCCTTCTTGTGAACAGACGGCTTTTCAGAGCTGCTGTGCTTCCTCTTTTCCCGCTGCTTTTTAGGCGGGGAAGCAGGCTGGTCACCCATGGTGGAAGCGCCTTCGTCCGAAGGGTGTGAGGGTGGAGCAGCAGAGGAAGAAGCTGGACGCTGTGGTGGTGCAGTCAAAGTTGGACGGCGAGTAGAAGCAACCATAGTTGAAGCAGACCTAGAAACCAGTTGGTCCGATTGCAAGAGAGCCTGGTCCCCCAAAGTTTATGCAGGCAATTCTGTTTTTCCTGGCCTGCTTCGTAAAAGCCAAACAATGGCTGCATTTGACCGTCCTGTAACCTTCCCCCAAACAGAGGAGGCACAGGTCGTGCAGGTCCGCTGGGGACATCTTAGAGCCACACTCTACACTTTTGCGGAATGCTGCTCATTGCACCATCGCAGAAAAAGAAAAAAAGAGATAATGCAGAGGGGGTAGATAATATTTTTGGTTTTGTTTTTGTTTTTTTTATAGAACAAGAAAAGACAGTCATGGAGATCAACAAGAAAACTATGAGAAGCAAGGACGAGGATATATGAACTTGGAAAAAGGGAAAAGAGAAAAATCATAGAAGCAGAGAAGGGCGAGGAACGATCTAAGCGAGAATGAAAGCGACGAGGCACAATGAACGGCGGTCGCAAAGACTGGAAAATGGCGGGCGCCCCACTCTATATATGCTACTGGAGGGGAGGGGAAGCGGAGTTTTCCCGCCAAAACCGTTAACTATCAATCTTCCGGCCAAAGGCACTGCGCAGGCACAGCACCCATTTGTGTGATGCACAGAGGCCACAAAGAAAAAGAAAGTACAAAAGCAGGGCTGCAAATTAAATATTAAGAAAACAAAAATCTTGTCCACAGAAGAACTACAGAACTTCATTGTTGATAATGAAGAAATCAAAATTGTGAAAGATTTCACCTACCTTGGCTCAGTTGTTAATTCAAAGGGAGACTACAGTCAAGAAATTTGAGGAAGGCTGGCACTTAAAAGGAACTAGAAAAGATCATTAATGTTTTTTGGTCTATGTTTCACTAGAGACCAATGTCATGATAACCCAAACCGCTGTATTCCCCCCACAAAGTATGAGTGTGAAAGCTGGACAGTGAAGAAAACCAACAAGAGGAAAATTGATGCTTTCAAAATGTAGTGCTGGAGGAAGGCTCTGGACTGACAGAAAGACAAACGAGTAGGTCCTAGATCAAATCAAGCCAGAGTTTCCCTAGAAGCATAAGGACAAAACTGAGGCTGTCATCCCTGCCTGTCTCGAGGCAAGATGCCCTGGGGAGGACAATCATGTTAGGAAACCTCAAAGACAGAAGATGAAAGAGAAGATCAAATATGAAATGGATAGAATCCCTAGAAGAAGCCACAGCCTCAGAGCTGGAAAAGCTGGACAGAGCTGTCATGGACAAGACATTTTGGAGGACCCTCGTTCATAGGGTCACTATGAATCAGAAACCAACAGCATAGAGCAGGCGAGTCAGGATGACACAAGTGTGTTGACCTAGGTAGGAAGGAATAGGAAGGCCAAGGTTCAAATCTCCCCTCACTGAGTCTCTCTGGATATTTACTATCTCTCACCCTAATCTACCTCACAAGGTAGATAATGACTTCAACATGGTAAAAATAGTGTCTAATTTTTTTAAGGAACAAAGAGCCTTATGACATCTTAAAAGCTAACCAAAGCATTATGCCATAAAAGTACACCATAACCAAATGGTTAATCCAACATGCCACAAGTGTCTTTGCTGGTCTTGCCACAACAGAGTACCACAGCTCTAGATGTTTCTTAAAGGCTGCTTTACTCTAGCAGCAAAGTTATCCCTCAGGAGTCAGGCCAGTGCTGCTGTTCCTTCCATTTTGCGGGATATCACATGAAGGGGCTAGTTTCAAAAACAGGGTTAAAAGAAAACAGTGTCACCCCCATAGGAAAAGACCTTTGTCTGGAAAAGCTTAGAATTTCTTCTCTCAGCAGAGTTGCGATTGCTTTAATTTTAGGCAGTTCTCCATGTGAGTGTTTTTACTAAGTGATGGAATACCGCTATGACACCTACCTTAATACCAAATGAGTTTCCAGTGATTTATGTATATTAGTAAAGAATACCAAAGAAATTATAGATGGTGTTTCCTCAAAATCTTGGAAATCGATGACAGCACAGCCTTTCAGAAGCCAAAGAGGCGGTTTTAGACAAAGAAGAATTTGAGGTTTTCATTTTGGGTAAATCAGAAAGCCCCTTTCAAATACTAAATCAAATGCTCACTTAATTCATCTTTTAGAGATTTTGCGTATTTTAAAAGGTATTATTTTTAAAGAACTGTAAATCAAAGTTACTTAACTATTAAACCCTAAAATGCTCATATTTATATTTTTCTTCAAAGTGATAAAAGTATATCTCATTCCAATCCTCCTCAGTATTTTATGGTTTCCTATGCCAAGGAGGCTTACTACATTTCTGATATGAGAAGAAAATTGAATAGGATGAAACTGATCAAAGCTGGTTTCAGAAGAGACCACCAAATATAGGTTATCTGTTGACATAAAGGAATCAAATACAGTCCATACATGCCAAGATGCTTACATAAAGCTTGCTGTAAACCTCACAATACTTCATACAGCTTATTAAATATATAGTAAAGTGAAGGATGATACAGTACCAGTATGGATTCTTATTCCCAACATTGTTATTTTGTCATTATTATTTATCGTTGTTACCATTATTTTAAAGCAAAGATTAACAGCCTTTCATTTTCTCTGACAAATCAAACCCAAAAGGAGGGTAATACTTGCAAGAATATAGCAATGATTCACCACTTTAACGACTTCCAGAAGCTAGCATTTGGGAATATTTTTCAAGCTGCAGAATTTTCTTTCTACCATGTAATACCAATATCCTCTTGCTTGTATATTTTGTTACATTAAGGGCAGAATCCTATGCATTTTTAGCTGGAAAAAAAAATCTTACAGTCTCCAGCACTGCCCAGCCATCCACCACTGGGAATTGTAGATTTTTTTTTCTGGCATAGGATTGTTCCCTATAGCCAATAGTTTCATAGGATATTTGAGTATCAAATATCACTGTCTTCATCATTAAGGCCTTTCACAACAATAAATATAAGGCTTCTCTACACAAGAGGACTTTGGCTATAGGGTGGTATAGAAATATAATCGATCATTATTAATAATAATAATAATATTTTTGTGTACTCATGGTTCCTCTCTTATGGGACGTAGTTTGTGGGTGCTTTATATGACATTAATATCCTCTAAGGCCTTTTGCATTCTGTTCAAGCCAATCTGTGCCCCCCACCCCACCCAAGATGGAGGAAATTGTGGCAGTATTTAGAAATGGCTCTATGAGAAGCTACTATATTTTTGCAATTCTGCCAAACCACAGTGCTGGCCTGTGGTTGTACAAAGAGAAAGGAGGTGATCTTAATCCTCCAAAGAATCCAGATGCAGGAGCCTTGGTAAAGTGTTGAGTTAAAATGCTGTGGATTTCTTGATCAAGAGTGGATTTGGATAAATAATTTCATACCTGAAAACCCATTAAGTGCCTTTCTATACAGAATGAGCCCACAGTGGGTTGTGACTGGGTTGTTGAAATGTGGTTTATCATACTATCTAAACCCACCTGCACTAACAACTATAGGCTTAGCCCAAACAATCCATGAAAAGAACCCATCGACTTTGTCTTTGGGCTGTGAATGTGGATTGCTCACCATGGTTTCTTATCACACATGGGTTCAGACAACACAACTGGCCATGTTTCAGCAACAATCCACAGTCCAACAACAGCCCACACTCAGACCGAGTGTAGGTTATTATGTTGTTTGAACCCAGTCATTATTTGTATAATAAGTGGACTTTTACTTGCTGTGTCCAGTTGGAATGTCTTATTGCAATATTGCACAAACTTCATGCATATTATTACCTGGAAAAATATGATGCTTTCCCCACATACCATAGTAATGGTTGCATTTTCCTCAGGTAAGGAATGCTCCTTCAAAGCAATGCTCATCTAAATATTTTCATAAATATAGTAATTCCTCACCGTCAGGTAAAGTTTTCAAAATAATTATGGTTTTGCTTATTACTCATTCCTAGGATGTTTTATTCTCTCTTCCAAAATACTGTTATAGGTCTGCTTGTGACATACTAGGCCAAATGTACCAGTCAGGGTTTGTGGCCTACTGACAGTTGTACCCTCATAATATATTAAGCCTTCTACTTCAAGGACATTATGAAAACTCAAATTGCAGTACACAGTTAATCAAGTACAAAATTTCTTGAGTAATATCATTGCAATAACAATCAATACTATAATAATATGTCTCATAAGTACTGCAAATCCCAGACTGCAGTATGACCTGATACATAAAATAAACATGTACAGTAAAATACAAATATGCAACAATGAATCAATGAAATTCCAACAGTAACCTGAAAATCCTGGAGGAAATACTTTTCCTGGTTGCATATGAGCAGTGCTGACAGCATATTTCTCTGTGCAGATTCAAGGCAACTGTGTTGAAAAGGGACTTGTAGACATACTGCACATGCTTGGGACATGTTTTGATTGATCAAACAGAAAGGCTCTTTTAATAATTCACATCAAAGAAGTGCCTCATCAACTAATCACTCACTTCCTTTATATGAAACTCTCAGAATTGCAGGAAAGTCCTGTGTTTATTTATTCTAGAGTGGGCACAGACATCTGGTTTCTTCAGATGGCTTTATAACTTTCTTTGCTGCAGCAGTTAGTGGAAATCCAAGGCTGGAAGACAGGTGGTGGGTCCAGTGTGTAATGGAATTCACTGCAGCCTTGGAGTTAGGAAACGATCTTGTGGAAATGTGTCCTAAGCCTGAAGGTCCTGGTTTCCACGATTGCTTCACCTGGCTTCATTCTGCTCACCATGCCCAACTTATTCCCAGCAGTCATTAATCACAAACCTTCCCAGCATATTGTGGTCATAGAATAACAGAAGTGCTGGTAAAATATTTGTAATCCTCTCTGCAGTATCTAAATAAAATGTCATAGTGTCCATTTATTCCACCTAATCTTTACTTTGAGGAGATCTACATGGAGCCTCTTCTGTTTAGGAGGAAATACTGTCTCACAGTTCGGGTTAATGCTAATAAATGCAGCATGTTTGAAAAGGTGAGCTTTCTGTGCTGGGAAATGGTACTTTAAGTCCCCCCCCCTTCTTTTTTTAATCTCTGGCGAAAGTGTGGAGGAGTAAAAGAGTAGAGGTTTTTTTTAGGGGGTAAGTGAAAAATCACGGGGAAGGGGGAAGGGTGCTGCTGCTTCCTCCAGTCCTCACAACCCCCACAGTGTAAAGCAAGGGGGACAGGCAGCACCCTCACCCCCTCCACCCAAAATCAAGCAAATATAGCCCCCTCCTGCACAGCCTTTCTCCTAAGTTAGTTCCACTGAAGTCAATGTGATTTAATTGGAAGCCACTGCAGACAATCTGATTAACTTTTTCAGTTGACAAGCATTTCGGCCACTTGTTTCTTGAGCAAGAGGACAAAGGAAGCAATCAAGAAGGCTTGAAAAGACATCTTTTTTTTTTTCAAAGGAAAGGAGAGGAAATGTTTGCAAGTCGGATTGGGAGAGAGAAGGAGGCCAAAGAAAGGGGATAACCAAGTGAAGTTTCACTAAGTTGCTGCTGTTTTGCTGAAGCCCTAATAAGATGAAGAGGAGGAGGAGGAGGAGGAGGACAACCTGCAGCAGCAATCCTCTTCCTCCTGCTCCACCCCACAGTCCATTGCCAGACCAAAACCATTCTCCCCAGCCCATAACAGAACCAGAAGTTTAGCAGACAGATAAAAATGCCAGAAGAAAACCACAACATATAAAAAGTTGTGATATAATAGGTCTGAAGAAATCCAGACTATATTAGCAGAAAGAACGTGAGGAAGATAGGTTGAGATGTGTGTCATGTGGCATGCCAGTGAGTCAGGCATGACAATGCTGGCAGAAGTGCCAAGCATAGCTTGGCCCCATGCATGCAGCCAGTTCTAGACTGTGGCTTCCAGTCTTGGTAAGAGGTTGAAATAGCAGGTGACTGTTTGCACTTAAGCACCCAAAATGGAAGCTGAAATTGGCTTCACCCTACATTGCAACAAGATGCAGGCTCTTTCTCCTCATCACCAGCTCTCAAAAGTTCCTTATCAAGCTAAATGTTTAGCTACAACTGCTTATCCGGCTTAGCTGATACTGCCATTGGTTTTGCATTCTTTGCTTTTTTGAGGGGAAGGAACACCTGCAGTTAGGAAGTGGGATTTTTTTACAGGCTTTCAAAAGTGTCCAAGAGGGCCCTCTTTGCCTTGGGCCTCACTGGGCTAAGACGAAGCTTGACCAGCCATGGGTCCTCCTTTTAGAGATGATGCAACTCCATGCTCCACAAAGTATACTTCTTTTCCTTCTCCATGGGCCAACATCTGCAGCCAGCCAAACTTTTGGCATGCTAGTGCAGATCAAAATCAACCTTTGCTAAGGGTCTACCACAGCCGATAAGAAAAAGTTATTTATATATTTAAATATAAAAAGGTAAAGGTAAAGGTTTCCCCTTGACGTTAAGTCCAGTCATGCCTGACTCTAGGGGGCGGTGCTCATCTCCATTTTCTAGCTGAAGGAGCCAGTGTTTGTCTGCAGACAGTCTCTGTGGTCATGTGACCAGCATGATTAAACACCGAAGTGCACGGAATGCTGTTACCTGCCCACCGAAGCGGTACCTTTTTATCTACTTGCATTAGCATGCTTTCAAACTGCAAGGTTGGCAGGAGCTGGGACAGAGCAACGGGAACTCACCCCGTTGTGCAGATTCAAACCAGCAACCTTTTGATCAACCAGCCCAGCAGCACAGCAGTTAAACCACTGCGCCACCTTCATCCCTCAAATATATATATATATATTATTTAGGAAGCTTCTATGCCGCCCCATTCGCCGAAGCCTTGGGGTGGCTCACAATAATAAATAAATAATCACAATATAAAAACAATATAATTTGAGACAACCTGGCCAGAGATATAAAATAAATAATATTAACAATTAAAATGACGTTTAAATAAAAAGGTCTTCGCCTGGCACCGAAAAACAAATAATGACGGTGTCAGGCGGACCTCTCTGGGGAGCACATTCCATAGATTGGGTGCCACCACAGAGAAAGCCCTCCTCCAAGTACTTACCCTCGTAATATCCTTCATGGAGTGTTCCCGGAGAAGGGCCTCCCCCGCTGATCTCAAGGGACGGGCGGGCATATATGGACGTAAGCGCTCCTTCAGGTAACCAGGACCCAAGCCGTTAAGGGCTTCAGGTAACCAGGACCCAAGCCGTTAAGGCCCACCTTGAATTGGGCCCGGACTTCAATGGGAAGCCAGTGAAGCTGATGGAGAACTGGAGTCATGTGAACATAATGCCCAGTCCCTGTCAGCAGCCTGGCAGCTCTATTTTAAACCAATTGAAGTATCTGGGCCATCTTCAAGGGCAGCCCCACGTAGAGCGCGTTACAGAAGTCAAGTCGGGAAGTCACCAACACGTGTGTCACTTTCGCCAGGCAGTCATTCTCCAGGTAGGGACGCAGCTGGAAGCTGAAGCTGAAAGAAAGCGCTCCTCACCACCGCTGTCACCTGAGCTTCCAGTGAAGGCTCTGGGTCGAGGAGCACTCCCAAGCTGCGGACCTTGTCCCTAAGAGGGATTGCAACCCCATTCAGGACTAAGTTCAGGTCCCCTTCCCCAAAGCCCAATCCGCCAACCAACAGGACCTCCGTCTTGTCTGGATTGAGCTTCAGTTTATTTGATAGATAGATATATACATCCCTCACACACATACACCCAAAACTTTGTTTCATTGATTCAGTTTGCTACATCTTACATACATTTATTTCTATGTCCCATTTCAATCAATGCACCTTTCTTCAAATTAGATATGCATAGCAATCCACTGCTAATCTCTGATGCCTTTCTTCCACTACCAACATTGAAATCAATCCAGTACGGAACATCTTTAAAACCTTTTCGCCTGCTTTTGAAGGAAGCACTTCTGGGGCTTTGCCCAACATTCTTATTTATTTTAACCAGAAGTTGGTAAGCCTTTCAGAACCCATGCTGAAGTAAACAAAGTGGCTTCAAAGTAATCAGGGGACTGGATCACAGTCATCCTTCTGAGAGCAGAAGGAATCTATCAGATCATTTTGGGTAAAGTAACAGGAAGAAAGGACCTTGGTTGATTCTCTCCCTCCTCTCCTTACAATCTTTTCTGTTCTTCCCCACCCACAAACCATTGCTCTGAAAGGTTGGAGGGCCCTCTCGAATAGTGAGGGAACTGAAGTTGGATGCTGTCCAGTGAGGGGAAAATCTGTTGCCTCCCTGCTATTTTCCACTAGTGGGAGCATTATGAGTGGAATTCCACTCATGGATGGAACTATCTGAGTGGAATGATGTAAATTGGTGTCCTACAACAGCAGGGAGTTGGACCTGATGGCTTTCTTGGTTCCTTCCAATGCTACTATTCTATGATCTCATGGGTAGAAATGAACCAGGACCTAAGCCACTGCCATTTTGAGCCAGTCCTGACAAATGGCAGAGCACCCCCCCATATCCCCCACCACATCATTGAAAGGCAAGGATGGTGTGAAACATGTCAACATGTGAGAAGGTCACCTTGCTTCATTTGAAAACTTTCTTGATTCTTAACAGAGGTATACTGAATAGTCATCTGGATATTTGCTTTTTGAAAACTGTAATATGCACTAAGGGAAGAAAAAATGACTGCCTTCTCATATTATACCAGTATTCTCCAACTGCTAATTTATGTTTTCCAGATTAAACAATCAAGCATAATGGCACAGCAGCCAAATAATAATGATGATGAATTTATACACACACTACACAAGTCACTTTGTGAAGCTGCACTGAAGTATTTCAAATTAACTGGCTAGTACTCACTGATGGATGAATCCAGGAAGAAAAACTCCAGATCAAGATTTATACATATTTCTTCATAGGGGCTAAGTAATCCAAATGAATTTGTTCTGTCTTTTCCCCCACTCCCTCTATCAATAGCTACATTCAAAGCTGCATTGCCCTTTTGTGGCATTTAGAAATAATTTAAGGTTGATTTATTTCACCCACCATATAAATGTTAAGGGGTTTTGTTTTAATATTGGGCTTTTACTGTGCATTATGTCATTATGACATATGAGTACAGCTCATATAGGAGCCTGTCTGATACCAAGGCACATGTAATAATAGGAAATATAATACACACACACACACCCTTTTGAAAGGAAATAGAAGAGTACGCATAAAAATGTCTCCAACATCCGTGTTTCTAAAAGATACCTCTGAAAAGGGCAAAATATTCCCCTTGGGGAAGGAGCAGTGTTTCAGAAGGCAGGAGTTCTAAATTTAATTTCCTTGATATACACTTTACTTAAGTTTTCCATAGTACTTTTCACAGTACAACTCAATCTCATGAATTAATGTGCTGAGAATGAAGCAACAGGCAATGGCGGGAGACAACTTGGCATGAAGCAACTGGAGACAACTCACTCACAGTCCTAAAGGCCTCTTAGTCACAGAGGACCCAGCTATGGGCTCAGGAGAGTCTTGGCTGCCTTGCTTCTAGCATTACTGGCTATGCTACCCCAATTAGAATATCAAATTTGTATCATGTACTGAGATGGAATTTACAAGAAATGAACTGGCTTGTCACAGACAAGACATTTTTGGAGGGCATTTGATCAGTCTTAGAGTCACCATAACTCAGAGACAACTTGATGGCACATAGCAACGTCTGAAAAGGCTCAGTGAAGAGAAGCTGTTCAGTGCAACAGTCAAAAGGTAGCAATTTTCAACAATATCATTCTTTTTGACTATGCAATGCAACTTCTACTCTACCTTTATGGAGTGCATGCTGGCTGGCTGGATGGATGGATGGTTTTTCTGTAGGACATATGACCACAGAGAATTTGAAAAGGAATGGGAGAAAGTAGTTTTGAGAATGAAATTGTGATTTAAAAAATAGACACGATAAATTGTTCAAAACTAATCCTATTGGTTGGCAAATATATGCTGAATGGGCTGGCATTAATTGTTGACATTATGAAGACTCTGCCAAGTCCTACACACCATCAGGGGATCCACTGCCAACCCCTGGATCCCTCCAGCATCCCTCCTTGTGGTCCTCAACCTTATTACTTGTCCCTTGTCACGCTAAACTTGTGAGCAGCAAAGCTTGAGGAGATGAACCAGAATCCTCTATTTACCTTCCCTCTCCCTTTGGATGCTGTGCAGATTTGGCCCAAGGGAAGAGGGCGTTTAAGGTAACAAATTCCAGAGAGTTAACTGTCCTTCTAGTTGCAAAAGTGACCAAGAGTCCTACAAAACCTAGACCTTTAACACCAGCTCCAACACCATGAATTACAGGACTATTCTTTGACAGCCTTTCAAATAGAGGACCGCTTTCTCTAAAGTAGGGAAGAGGAAAACCTTATCAAGTAGTGAGGATACCATCACTGTCTATATTATGTCTTTTTAGTACAAGGTCTACTGTGGTTCTTTGCTTGAATCCAAGCTGACCTTAAATTTCATCACAAAGTGCATGTATGAACCATCAGGCTGAATCAGCAATAAAAAGGAAAGTGAAGGCCTAAGGTAACAGCAAGCTTAAAATCCACATATTATTGCCACATAAGGTCTGGCTCCTCAGAAACATTTTGCTCCCATTAAGCTGTATATCCAAAAAAGCTTTCCTGGAACTACTGTAGCCAACTCTGACCCTTCCCATGGACTATTTCTTTTTAATAGCCTCTGATTGGTATACAATCTTGAATAATTCCTGCAATTAGAAAAGCTCGTTTGCAGGGCATGAAACGCTAACATTTCAAAATTAGTTTTTATGGGCTGGACCTTTTAATTTAAGATTTAGAAAACATCATAGTTCACCAAAAAGCAAATAAACTGAAGCTAATGAAATTCACAGAAGTAAAGTACCCACTTCTCACTAACTTTCTTGGGTGATTTATTGACAGCTGGTTGTAAAAACAATTTTATTAAAGGTCATAATGTTTGAGGGGGTTAACAACCCCCCCATTTAATTTATAGTGTAATTAGCCTTCTTGCAGTAGGCATGGTGCCAGAACTATCATTTATTGCTTTGAAATAAGCACTTGGTGTTTTTAATTATATCTTTTAAGAATGTGTTCAAAGACAAGATTCCACTAGGGTAGAGTTATTTTCTCTTTACGACTATTTTATTGATGTGAACATCATAAAAAAGAGGGGAGAAACCACATTACATTTTGACTTGCACTGACTGATATCTAGTAATTAAATAGAAGTGCTTAATGGATGAAGAGTTATAAATAACTGGTAATAATGTACAGAAAGATGTATCACTTATGAAGCTATGGTTCATGCTTCATGTTTGCTCCAGGAGACATTCATTCTCACACTTTTTTGCAACCTAGTAAGGGCACTGTTTCACACCATTCCTTTTCAGATAGACATTTTCTGCCTGCCTGGATTTCCATGTTTTGCCTTGTATCCAATTGGAAAATACACCATGGACTTTTCCACAAACATCTCCCCCACTACCAAAAGCAAAGGTGACATTGCCATAAGATAAATGCCAAGATCTGCATTAGCATAATACTTTTATCAGGCCAACCCAAAGGGCACAGAAAAAGTGCAGGCTTTCAGGATCTCCCAATTTCTTCATCACAAGGGCAGATGTTACCAAAAATGGGATCTGATTCTATCACTGAGAGGATGATAGAGAAAAGAATATCGGACAATCTGTTAAACACAGATGGAAGAGGTCTACAAAATCAATAGACCCCTGCTTCTCACATCTGTGCGTTTATCTTCAAGTTTTCATGGAAGAGTATGCTGACTGGGAATGATACAGTCCAATACATCTGGAGAGCACAAGGCTGGAAAAGACTGACACAGAGCCTAAGTATACCTCACTGCATATACTTAGGGCTCTTTCTATGTGATCAGGGACCCAGATATATGCATGTACATTTGTATAGTGGAGGTAAGGAGTAGGTGTAGGACTAGAGCACACAACTGATCCTTTCTACTCATTCCCATGTAATGAGAAGTGGGGTTGTTTTGTTGGAAATTTGAGCTGGATTAAACTGAAATCAGTGGTTCCCTATACGTATGCAGAAAACAAAAGGCTCAGTAATGATAAATAGGGCAGGTAAGAACTTACAACTGTTCATTTATTCTCTTCCATTGTTAAGGGAGTCACTGCTTCTGGTCACTGAAAGAAGGCACCCACCAAATTAACACAGGTTAAATTTGTAGAGTCCTTTGAGAATGCAGAGCAGTTATGATTCAGTATGAAAGACCACATTTTTATTCAGTGAGCAGTTGTTTTCAATGAGCTTAGAAAACCCTGGAAGTTCTTTTTGTACATTCTGAATAAAATTATTAAATATTGTTTGACAGCATTGTGCTTTTTCTGGCTCCAATACTTCAAAATATATGTTCAGTAATTTACTTTATATTGGCCTAAGTGGATGAACTTGAGTTAATTCCCATATAATGAAATCCTTTGTAGGACTTGTTTTGCCCCTGAACTTAGGCCAAAATTTAGATGCTCAATTTCTACTGCTAACATTTGTCCTCTTGGGTCTGTCTTCTTTTTTCACATACAATTTGTGTTTTTCTTATTCTTTCAAAATATATGTATATGCATTTGGATCCTGATCAGGCTTTTTTCGACTGAAAAATGAAGTTTGATTAATTGAATTTATATAGTATTGTAGACTTGTTGGGATATGGGCCAGCTTGACTTAATTACAATAGTCCTTGCTAAGCCAAGGAATGTCCACTCATGATCGCTTTAATATAGGCAGCCAAATTCACTTACTTGCTTTTAAAATGAGGGTGCAAGGGCTTCTTAAAAATTCCACCATGCTTGGATTCCAGTTTAGGTACATCCAAGGATTTACATGCACCTAATGGGATTTTTGTCCTTTGAATATCAGCTCTTCATTACTTATTAAAACATATCTTGTTTTCAACAATAGTTAGCCAATGTGGGAGTTAGGGAGGTTCTGTTCAAAATTGTTCTTCAGATCTTGATAGGACTGAGCTGAAATGCTAAATCTTCCCTCAATATACTTTTGGTAGCAACAAAAAAAAAGGGTAAGACATTGCAGTGGTTTGGAGCAAAGGGACTTACTGAAATGACAGCAAGTCTTCTCAGCAGCCATCATTTCCTTTCCCTAAAATTGTAGGGACATAGGAAGCTGGCTTATATTGCATGAGATGCTTGGTTTTGTCCACACTCATTGGCCACGGCTGTCTGGGGTTTCAGATAGGATTTTTTCCTAGCACTACCTGGAGATCAAACTGGAGACCTTTTGCATGTAAGTAGGTGCACTACCTTTGAGCTGCTGCTATGTCGCAGTGTAGCACCAAGGAAGATTGCTGAAGAAACTGGCAACTGCTGAGAAGTCTCTACCACCACCTGCTTCTACAATCACTGTTCCACTGCAAAGCAAGTCATGAAGAACATGAAAGGAGGTGATTACGTTTCCTCCCACTTTTGCCCCAGATCTTCCTGTCTGAATTCAACTAAATTTGGACTTGTGCCAGTCCTTTGCCTTAATTAGGTTATGGTATATCTGGAGTTTCAGTTAAACAAGGCAATATTTTAAAGTGTTTAGCCTGAATGTGGAACTTTTCCACACAACACAGTAAATTTCTATACATACTTTCAGTTTCATGGAAGAATTGAGACCCAGCTCTACACAGTTTTCCCTTTCCTGCTACATCACCTCTAGGGGGTGCTTTGCTATACAGTGGTAGCTCAGTTCACAAACGCCTTGATTCACAAACAAATCGGGTCACGAACAAAAATTTCTGAAAATTTTTGACTTGGGTCGCGAACACCACTTTGGGTGGCGACCAAGATCGAAGCCATCTCCCCCCTCCCCCAAGTGCCTTCCCTGAACGAAAGCAACTGGGATCATGGCCATCTTCCCACTTGGGGAGGGGGAGATGGCCATGATCACAGTTCCGTTCGTGATCAGAGGCGCACTGCTGTAGGAAAGATGGGAGCAGCAAAGCAGAGCCGCGAGGGAGATGGTCAAGATTCCGCCTGTCCTTCCTGCAGCACCACGCCTCTGATCCCACACGCCTTCCCTGCGCAAACAGAACTGCGATCGCGACCATCTCCCCACCCCCAGTGCACCATTTGCGCCCATCTCTCCCACCCCCAGTGTGCCTGTGATCACGCCCGTC
>NW_025335568.1:52865485-52908413 GCF_004798865.1 Varanus komodoensis | reverse complement strand
CGCAATCTTTGTTTTATTTATTTATTTATTTATTTTTCAATTTATATCTTGGCTTTTTCCTACAAAGGGCTCACAGCAGCTTACATCTCCTCCATCTTATCTCCACAACAACAACCCTGTGAGGTAGCTTGGACTGAGAGTCTGTGACTGGCTCCAGTTGGCCCCATGGCTGAGCAGGGACTAGAACCCAGATTGTCTGAGTCCCAGTCCCATGCTTTTAACCACTATACCACACTGTTGTTGTTTGTTGTAGTTTGTTGTTGTCACTTTGCTTCACATCTTTCTGATTTAAAAAATGGTTACAGAACAGATTAACCTTATTTACAATGAACCTTATGGGGAAATTTAACTTGGCTCACGACCAATTTGGGTCATGACCAGAGTCATGGAACGGGTTAAGTTTGTGAGCCAAGATACCATTGTATTTTGCTTTCAGAAATAATACCCCATTTTCCCCATCCAAAATAAAAAAGTAAATAAATAAAATCCAGAAAGGTGCTGTTAAAAAAACAAAACAAAATGGAGGTTTGTGATACTGTCTAAAGAACAATAAACAACCAGGAGTAAGGAATCATGAGTGTCCAAAAAGGTCTCATATAGAAAACTCCCAGGGAAAGTTGGTCATGTCCCCTGAAATTTAACAAAGCATGTTAAAAGAAACTTGGAATTGTTATTGTTGTTGTTCACATTACATTGCATTTATGCCCTGCCATTCTTTGTCTTGCTAAGAAACAAGGCAGCTTGCAAGGTTCTTTGGATTTTAAATATTTAAATTCAAAAGTTGATATACAACATTTACAGTCTGATCTTAACCCCTCACACACAACTAAAATATTTTTATATGAATGCTAACCTGTTGCTGGGGATCACACACAGCCCAGTTGTCATCATTCTGTTGTTATTTTTAAAGAAGATGCATCTGACAATTTCTCCAATGTAAATTAAATGGTTAACTTATAATTAAACATTGCTCTTAATACTACCAGGGTTTCAGTGTTCATATCTGGAGTTTGCAATGACCCCCAATGTAAATTTCTGTTAGGTTTCACCAACTCTGTGTAACATAGTCATGTACTTCAGGTACTCAAATTTGCAAGCTTCTCTCCATCACAATCTTGGGAGCTAATATGAGGAACAATCCACCCCAAAGATATTGGAAATCTTTGGCTGTAGAGTTCAGACTATCAGGGGGGAAAAATATGCACATCCATTTTTGCAAATGACCAGAACTTTGAAATGTTACAAAGACTTTGGAGAAAAGCAGTGAAATCAAGTCCCCACCCCCTTCACTTCCTATTTTAGAATGTAGAATTCTTAGAGACTTCCTAGTGGTACGTTATCTTTAAGCTGCATAGATTCACAGATCTGCAGTATTTGAAGTATCTGATATGCCCTGTTAACACATATAATCCATTTTGTTTCAATACATGTATTTTATTTATTTTAAACACACATCTGCCTGCCTCCATTGGCAGCTTCAGAAAGAATCTACTAGCATTTAAGTCCTATCTACAAGTAAAACTAATAAGGACCTTAGTGTAACCAATCTATTCTTGTATTTTAGGATGCAATCCTATGTATGTTTATATAGAAAATAGGCCTACAGCTCCCAGCATTTTGGGAATTGTAGAACTTTTTTCTGTCTAAATCTGCATGGGATCATGCCCTTAGACTAAAACACAAAGTAGATTACCAGGCAACATCTGAAAGTACATTATTTCTACACATACAGTGATTATAAGCAGGGAATGGGAAAGTGGCAGTTAAGTCCCACCCAGCCCCAATCGACATGAGTTCAGTTGCCTATTTATATAATCCCCATGAAGATACAAACCATACACCAATAGGCATTGTGTTGTAACCATGGCCAGAACCCTACAAATGCAGTCCCCAACCATGTGTACATGAACCAAACAGATCATGTAACCATGAACGCTTGCTGCCCATTTGATCTACGTGTGTTGACTGTGTATATGGTAACAGTGCAAGGAGTGTTTAAGATGTTACAGTAAACAAACGGTGAACATATACAAAGATGAGAGGGAATGCATGAGTGGAAATTACAAATGAGGAAGGCTGCATGGTGATCTGAAATAGCCAGCAGGTCAGGCTTTGGCTTCTGTCTTCTCATTAAAGCAAAGCAGAAATGCAACTGCCTGTGTAAACTAAACAACCCAATACCTGTTGATGCCTTAGGAGCAATCATCACTACCTTTGTCTCTGCCACTGCCCTGTCCTAACCCAAGGAAAGTCTCTGGGCTTGTAGAGAGGGAAGGAGGGAAGTGATGGCTCACATGATGATGTAACCTCTTTGGCATGGCTTACATGCATTTAATCAGGGGTGCTCCAAAGCTTGCAACATTTCTCATTCTTTCACATTCCTCCTCAAAACCACCTTTCCATGAATTTTTGGACACAGTCCTTCCCCTGCCTCCATTCCCATAAACTACCGTAACGAATCCTAAGAACATATAACTGAACTAATACATTTCCTTTTCATGTATCTTTTCCCTTCCATTTCAGCTGTGTTGTCCCTTCTCTTTCATATTATATATTGAGTCCCACATGCAGGAATGCTTTTCTATTGTAATGTAAAACACCACGCACATCAATGCGATGTGGAGAAGGGGAAGAGGGGGGTAATGCAAAATGTGGGCTTGACTGACCATTTGCATTACAGCTGAGTGAAGCCTTCATGCTGCTTCAGAGAGTAGACTCTACACATAAGCAGGAATGCCACTGAATGTGGGGCAGAGATGTAGGATGCTCAGATAACAAGGTTTGGCAGAGTCTGTGTGGAGATTTGCTGCCAAGGGGTTATCCAATGTCTTTGCACAGACTGTCAATCCATTCCTAAATCATTATTTGAAAATAAATGGATTGCTATTCCCTGAAAAGATACTCACTCTGTGGAAAAATAAATATGAGATCTTTTCAACAAGCTGATCTCTTTGGGTACCTCTCTGAAAGACAGACCTTTGCCATTTTCTCAGTTATCAAAGTTACTTGCACTAAGTTGACAGCCCCCAGTGAGTCCCTAGTAAATCAATGGGCCTACATCTGTTTCTTATATCATGAATGCAGGTGCATTTGCCCATCTGTGTTCATTATACCTTGATATACTCTTGCTTACCTTTCTCTGAACTTTGAGAACAGCTTCCAAAAATCTTCCACAAATGCTTCTATAGGCAGACTCACCAAAGTTGCCCTGTAGACCAAAGAAACATTAACATATTAGATTTTCCTTCAGTTTCCCCAGGAGTTTCCATATGACTCTCACACACGTCAAGTAATAGATCCACTCACTTCAAGATATATGAATATTGAACTACAACTCTGGTCATTGTACACCAAAATGTCTCCTTACAAAGGATTAGCCTGGCATTAGAGGTGGCATGAGTGAAGCACTGCCAAAGGCCCAGAGGCTCAGGGGGATCCACCCTTGATCCTGATGCTGCCTTGGCTGCTACCATCTGTTCTCCTCTTCTCTCTTTTGATGGTCAGCCGAGCCTGGAGGCCTCCCAGGGGCTACTACAGAGAAAGCCCTGACCTTTGTTGTCACCCTCTGCACTTCCCTTGGAGTTAGTACTCAGAGGAAGGCCTCAGAGGTTGAACATAGTGTTTCAGTAGATTCTACATGCTAATTCAATCAAAAGAATAAAAGATTCTACATGCAAGAAAATAACTTTTCCCTTGCTGAGTATCATGCTGACAGCTAAGCCTGTTGTCTAGCATTTGTGCTGAGCTTTTATTTATTTTTAAATTCAACTCTGACTGAACCAGTTCAGTTCTCAGATTCACACTTTAACCATCACACTAGTCTCAGCTGAATGGATAATCACTGAGTGAGAACAGCTGAACCAGCAGGCTTTATCAAGAAAAGGGTGTGTGTATTTGGGTTTGAAGCAAGCAGTGTGGGTACTTGAGTTATATGTCTATATATGCACATATATTTGGCTGACTGCAATGCTATGCTACCTTTCTAATACACTGGAATAGGCAATTTAGTCTGATGCACTGGAGGTATATGATATACTAGTCTACTAAAGCAATATAATTCCTACATTATGTATATCTTGAAAAGCTGGTAAAATGAGAGCCAGTGAAGGAGTGCTTAAGTGTTGGTCCTGCACTCAAGAGTTCCAGGTTCTAATCCCCACTTTGCCACGAGGTGCACTGGATGACTTTGGGCTAGTCACCAACTCTCAGACTAACATATCTCACAGGATTGTTGTAAGGATAAAATGGAAACCAGAAGAAGGATTATGTAAGCCACCTTGAGTTCCTTGTGGGAAAGAGGCAAAAATGAATGAATGAATGGACACATGCACGCACCACTGTTTCATTAGGATCTGTTACCGTTATGCTGCAGAATAAAACATCCCATGCCTCTGGGGTGTGCACAGGTCTCACAGTCCTGCTGCTGAAATGAATGAGAACCATTCATCCCTTGCTGTGATCCTGGACAGCCCAAAATGTCAACCTGGTAACTTTCAAAGCCAGCTAGGCAATGCTTTTTTGACTATATCAAATCATCCTGCCTCCTGAGATCAGGATACTTTGCAGACACAGAAAGGTGGATCACAAACCCAAAAGGGAGCCCTGTGTGGTTCACTACTGGGTATCTCTCTTCTCAGTTTGGTTAGGAACAGGCAGTCATGTAGTGCTACCAAAACATCCTGTGTTAACGTAACTGTGGGAATGTTTGCTCTGCAAAATGGAGCTGAAAAGAAGGAAGACCTTCTAAACACAATCATGTGGAATTGAGACCAATCAGAAGACTCTTGACAAAAGACCCTGGTGCCAAGGGGCTGACCAGGGACAATAAGCATCCCACATGCCTGAAGTTCTGTCAGCATCCAAAAGCTGGATGTTGTCATAAACTGCATCATTTTTTTTTCGAGTCTAACATCTAACATAGCTGCATCAGAGACAGTGAACTCCTGCTCAATTAAATATGAAGCAGGGGATTCTAAGACAGGCCTTCTCAACTTGTATGAATAAGACCTAAAGAGGATTTCACCAGAACAAGGATGTTCACTTCTTGCAGGCCAAGAAACACCATAAACTACAAAAAATACCTCCATAAATCCCCTTAGGCCTAGAAGGAGATAAAACTGGAAATTTTCAGTTTTGAAAAGTTTTATGGAGACCACTTTTGGGCAATCAACAGATGCCACAGATAGGTGAATCCTGGCAGCAATACTGTCCAGTGAGAACCACTAACCTGCAATTTTTATGGTTTTATGCAATGGTGAGCCACCTCTGGTCTAAAAGGCTTAACTATTGCCCTTGTTAGGGGAACTATTAACTGACTTCTGCATGTGCCTGGGATTCAATTGGCACATTCCAGTTCTGCATACATTTACCTCAAAAAAGAAAGTAAAGGTGACCTGCTAAAATTAAAAAGCAAAAGTAAATTTTAGGAAATATAGCAAAATTGCCTCTGTCATCTGGCCTAGTTGTGAGGCCTAGTTCTAGAGGCAGATTTCTGTGCCCACAGGTGAGCTGCTGACTGATGTTTCTCTTATAAAAGGTGCCAAAGAACTTTGATTTTGAGATCAGAAATCGTCATATTGAATATCTGACATTAAAGCTCCTTATTCCTTTTCTTCATAAAAGATGGGGAGGAGTGGGAATACGAACATGTGGTTAGTATGGAGCTGTCTAGCCAGCTTTCTTGTAAAGGGAAATGCCTTCTCTCCTTACTTTCCATAATGATTTTAATTGAGCCCAGCACAGACCTGACAAAAAGGAATGAAATAAGAAACTTCCAAGAAAACAGTAATATATTTCTAAGGCCTCTAAAGCCTTTAAGGCAACACTGGAAAGCTCAGGCCCAGGGGCAAATCCAGTTCTCCTGGCTTCCAGGGTTGGTCAGGCCTGTTTCCTTGGACCCACCCTTTCCCCCATCCCCCATTTTTCCCCTTCTAAAAAGCAGAAGTGGTTCTCCCAGAGCTTGGTTACCAGTAGTGAATGCTTTAAATAGGAATATGCTATTTTTACTTCTGTTGTAAGTGGCTCTCCCTTTTAGCTTTTTGCCACACTTGCCACTGGAATGTATGTTCCCAGAGCTTCTCCAAAATCGAATTCAAGCCTTGGACTGAAGAAGGTTCCCCACCTCTGCCTTAAGAGAAATATCCAGCATAGACGGGCCATGTTTTCATGACATGAGGAGTCATCCTGAAAATAACCAGCAAAGGGAGTTGTTTGCAGACCAACCAACAATTCACCTGACAGATTATTTGACTCACCATGAATTGTCCCCACTTCTTACACTGTCATCCTCCAGCTGGATTCTCAAGGCATTTAATGGTTAAAGCCACATCCTCTTCTTTCCTTGGCATGATCATAAACTCTTTTTTGCTTGCCATGCCACTTCCCCCTGCCTATTTTTCCAGAGATCCATTTTAGATCTCCAAATTGACAGCCATTCCAAACTGACAGCACCTCCAAAGCACACAAGCAACACATTGGAACAGTTGTCCCTGGTTCATCCCCCATTTTTATTATTTTTAAAAGAGGTTAGTGCAGATGAGTAATCCTTTAAAAATAGACTTTGCAGGTGCAGAGGTGCTCATTTGCAGGGGACCAAAAAGGAAAGCCACAGGTGGACAATGTCCTTCAAAGTAGCTGCTGTCAAAGTGCAGGAGGCACAGCTGTGGACTTTGGCCCAGCCTGTAACTAGGCTTGTATTTTTTTTACTTTGCACTCTCTGGACAGCTGGCCAAAGGTGAGCTGTCAACAGGAAAAATGAAGAACCTTCCCTGCAAAATTGGAGGATTTCAACATGAAAGAGGTGACCTACTATCTACATCATTTCAAAAGCAAAGATTACTCACAGCTTTTCTTTCCCTCAACAGACTTTCCAGTAAGGGTCCCACAAGTGTACAGCTCTGGATGTGTGCAAATTTCACTAAAAATTTAAAAGAAATAAATGAATTTTTGTACATTTTTTGTGTTAAAAGTGGCTAGGGAACCAGTGACAGCCCTTCCAATGCACTGCATAGGCACTTTACAGAAGCTCTCATTGACTGTCAATGTGAAGATCACAAAA
Source organism: Varanus komodoensis (assembly GCF_004798865.1). Taxonomy (NCBI): domain Eukaryota; kingdom Metazoa; phylum Chordata; class Lepidosauria; order Squamata; family Varanidae; genus Varanus; species Varanus komodoensis. The sequence goes on along the minus strand of NW_025335568.1, from coordinate 52,901,356 downwards.
GTGAACTCCAAGAAAAAGAGGGGCAAAAGAGGGGAAAAGTTGCAGTGAGCACAAAAGTGCTCTCAATTTCAGCAGGGAACACTGAGCCACTGATGGCTTTCACTTGTAGTGACCTACATGAGCTCAGCAAAAGTGGCAGATGTTCTACTCTTATGCAGTGGCCTGCTTATCAGGTTCCTATATCTGCCATGGGGTCACTCACCTGATTCAGACAGTACAACAACCCATTGTGCATCTAACAACTCCAAAAAGAAACTATGGAATGTTAAGTTTGCCCAAAAATCCCTGTGGACAGTGGTCCAGGTTCATATGACACAACAACCCATATGCTTTGTTTCTCACAAAGGGTTGTTGTGTCAGGTAAATCCCATGTATATTTCTAAGCGAGCCTTTCCCCTACAAAGTCCCTATCAAATAGATGTTCTGTAATGTCAATTTTAAGGAAAAAAATAAAATTATTTCTGGAATTTCAATGTTTGTAAGTGTGTGTATGTATCCTTACAATTTAGAAAATTTAAGTTGAGAAAAATATGTTCTCAAAGCCAGCCAGAACTTGGTCAAGTTGGAACCTATTCCTGGATCCCTCCAGTAAACATAAAACATGCCATCCAACAAAATTCACACTTGCTGTTTTCAGGAATTCCACTCAGTCAAAATCAGTTTTTCAGCCAGAATGTTTATATATTTATTTAGCAAATTAGTTAACATTTGTGATTGTAGAGGAAGGGATTGTCAGACAATTGGAAACAACATTGGATCTTCACAAGCCACATTCAGGGGATATAGCAATTCCCAGCACACTGAGGAACATCTTGTATATACCAGCCTGTCATGTAACTGTTAATGATAAGGAGCCTGTCTGAAAAAAAGTTGTGGCAGCTCTAATGCATAACACAAATGCGGTTGAATACACAGAGATTCAAAGCTGGACTTTTAAGACCTATGCACTGAAAGCCCTGAGGCTGGGTGGTTAAATCTATCAGTTCTTGTTTTCACTAAATTCACTTCTTGTTTCTTTCTGTCCTTTATAAATAAATTTGCAAAATTTTGGTCAGTTCTTATAAAAAGAAAAATCAAATCAAATTCTTATTGAACCCTGGTAAAGTTCACACAGATAATGGGCATGTTCTCATGTCACACTAAGTTACCATGTGGATAAGCTATGCAGTTGGAGTTGCTCATTTAAAGCTCAATAATCTGTCAGCCAGTGTACAAGCATAAGCTACTCAGACTTCCTTTTAAAATGGAATTTTGAATGGGCTAATCAGAGGGTAAGGTTTGACAGTAAGGGCTGACAGGGACACATGCAGCCATGAATTCTGCATCTAATGGAGTAGTCACTGAAGGTGTGCAAATTGCCCTTGCATTTAAAGTTTCCCTCCCTGGACATTACACTTGCCCAGATTTCGACATTATTTTTAGAAGAGTCAGGGAACTGCAATAACCTAGCAATAAATGCTTCAAAAGGAAACTGTGGGAAGGATGGAAAGAGAGTATATATCCCTTTCCTGGAATAGTTAGAGATTGGGGGAAGGACTGAAAAGGTGGAGGGCACAAAGAAGTGCCAATTCACTGTTTAAAAATGAGAGGCTCACATTGGCAAGGAAAAGATACTATCTCCCTTTTGGTGCATTTGCTCTTTTTGCCCCTCCTCCCATCATCAATGACACCAGGTCCCTCCTTTTCCCTAGTATTATTTCTCCCTTGGGCCTTCACAACTGTGCACAAATTAACTTATGTGCTTACTTGTCTTGTCAGTTTTGTGTGCATTATTTCCTTGTTCCCTTTGAAAGCTGAAGCATAAAGGGAATTTGCCAGACAAGACTGCAGGTATCAGACATCCATAACAGTGAAGAAATAATAATAATAATAATAATAATAATAATAATAATAATAATACCCAAATTGTGTATGTTAATACATTTAAACATTAAAAAATGAAATCTAGGGGATGAAAAAGGATAGTGATCAAAGCTGGGAAGGTACTGGGGTAAAAAGATGAGTTGGGTTCTGAAACAAAGTCTCCAGGGCACACTGGATGGCTGAGGAAGAAGGAGGAAGAGGAAATACCCAGTCAGTCTATGTGAAGAATCACTGTGAAGACTTGAAATGTCCCATAGGATTACAAAGAGTTATTATTAGTATCATTACTTACTGTGACATGTTGTCTGAGTATGAACTGGTAACCCCAGACAAAAGTATTACATGAGTAGTTAGTAGGTTTCAAGCCATTCCAATCCCATATAAGCACAGGCATTTGAAGGCTGCACTAGTTTTTAAGCTGCAAGTCACCATTTTCGAATTCAAAGTAATCCCATTTCCTGAAAGGAATGATAGAGCCCAAAAGAGGACTTTTCAAAAGCAACTCACTCTTGGTTTTTTCCAATTGAGGAAATAACTAACAGGTGCCTATTTCTTGCCCCCATGTACAAGATCTGCTTCTCTTAAACAAAATAGGGTTTTCTCTCTAAAATCCGATAATCACTGTAATACCCTACCATCTGACTTCAAAACATAGACAATTGTTAGACATATTTCAGGCTAGGAAACTGTACACTTTGCAGTATGTATAAGAGAAAACAGTTGTCTTTCAGGAGGGAGTCATCTTTACTAATGTTAATGTGGATTTTTGTTTTAAAGTCACAAACTGATGTAGAAACAGGATGGAATGAACTGAAGAAGGGAAACCAAGAGGAATGAAACTCGGCAGATTCAACTGAACCAAATTACAAAGGAAGCAGAGGGACCTGTCCACCTGCCACCATCAATGATGTTCTCCTTAACTATTGTATTTTTTAAAAAGATTTTATTACAGAACATAGGAAATAATTCACTCTGTTAAATTACATGATCAAATAAAATGTACACAAATCATTGAAACTTCATCTGTTTAACAGATCCTAATTAAGAACAAATAAACTGGCATCATTTATTCCAGTATTTTATCCACTATTTAATCCAGGGGTATCCAATCCATGGCCCGCAGACCACATGCAGCCCAATATAGCTATGAATGTGGCCCAACACAAAACCATAAACTGAAAACATTGTGAGATTTTTTTTTGCCTTTTTTTTTTTTTTTTGGAAATGATTGTGTGGCTCTTGAGAGTGAACTTTGTAAATGACAACATCGCGTTGCAATGTCACATAAAATAAACGTATGGATGCTCTCTTAGGATTATTATTTGATGTCTTTTTTGCTTATATGTGGTGGTGGATATCATGAAAATTATGCACAGACTTTTTTATCTAATTGTTCATCTTAGACCATAAAGTATTTCCAATATTAAAAAAAATGCATTCATCTTTCTTATGGGTTGGATCTAGGATCTACTTTCCACAAGAGAAAAGTCATTTTCTACTTTCCTAAGGGTGTTTTATGTTCCCTAATAGTTCTGAATTCCCCAACTTTTCTACTCATTCCCTAGACTCTAGGTGCTCAGGAAGAGGGATAAGTGCAGCCCACCCACTTTTACTGAATCATGGAGGTTTGACAGCTAGCTGTCCAAACTTCAGTTCCTTTAAAAGGGGATTTCTTAACAGGGCTGCTGATGGTTTGACAGGGACATATGCAGACATGCTTCATCTTGGAGATCACCTAGAGTCTCACAAAAACATGGGAAAACTGCAGGACACCAAAAAGAATCAGGTACAACCAAATAAAGTAGATCTCACCAAGAAGGGGCAACCTTCCTTCACAAGCAATGTTCACTCATGGATTTGCTTTCGCTTAACAGCTCACCTTTTGATAGTTATCAGAAAAAAGTAATGTGAAAAATAAACATATTTGCAACCTCACTCCACCTGGATGACAGGTACTTCACGAGGATCACTGCCCAGTAAGGCTGCCCATTTCAAGTTGAGCATGTAAACAAATCGTAATAGATTTTTTAAAGTGCATGTTTGGGGCTGAATTATGTAGAGCTCAAAAAGAAAAAAATCAGTGTTGAGCAAGTGACTGCCCCTCCAATGTGTCTCTTGGGCACATAGAAGGGGCTGCCACTGGCTGTTAATTTGGAGATTGCTGTTCACAATCTCTGGAGGAAAAGGAGGTAAAGGGAAAAGGGTTCACAGTTGTAGCAGAGAGGTAACAAGTCAGTCCTGCCATGGAGCCCCCTGGGATACCTTGGGAGGACTACAGGGTAACTGGGGGACAACATGCAGTGAGTCCAGTTTGACTGGGTGCACCATAGGTTGTTGGTGGGGGGAGTAGTTGCTGCACAGAGAGGGAGCAGTTTCTCCATAGTACTGGGGGGGAAATCCCCACCATCATCCATACCATGCAATAGAAGTAGGCATCATAAGGTTTCTGTAGTGGTCCGTTTCCATTAATTCTGCTCTCCTTCGTTTCCTGGCTAAGGACCAGTGTGCTTCCAGCAAGTTCTGCTCCTGTCTACTGCACAATGTTACTGGATCACATAATGTGAGAAAGTAATCACTGAATGATCTGAAACATAATAGTAAACGTGAAGTTAAACATGTTCAAAAGAAGCTGCAAGCCACTTCATTCTCCTTGAAAGAACTCTGGAAAGATCATTAAACTGTTCCTTCCTGCAGATCTGCTTGCCAGATGGAACTCTGAACTTCAAATCTACACAGTAGCATGTAACTACTAACATTTTCTATCTTGACAATGTTGTGTTGGATTTGTTTCTTTGCACAGAAAGGATGATGATTAGATTTTTGGTCTTCATTATAACTAGTATCTCATTAGCAAAGTTTACATATAATTACCCAGGAGAATCCCACACTGAGGATCTTCTGTTCTGTTCATTCTACTGGACTCCTTGAGAAGTCCTAGAAAGAACACAGGGGGTTATAGTCTGGGATATCGAGGCAGCCTGGGTAACAGATATGAATACGTGTAACAGGTTAAAAGCTGGGTATTACCTAGGGAATATGAACCTCCCTACGTAGCTGCTGAATGGGATGTCATGGAATGTTCACAAGAATTCTAGCTGCTGGAGGGAAGGTTCAGTCATACTTTGTTGGCAAACAATGCAGCTGCATGGGAAAAATGAGAAAGGATTAGGGACTAGATGAAAACCATGGCACCAGTTTGTTTTGTTTTTTCAGAGAGGAATGCACATCCCCATCTTTTATTGTACAGTTCAGTAGCAATTTTAACTAATCTAGTGCAATAGAGTGCTAAGTGAGATGAGATTATAGAGGCATCTTGTTTTAACACTGTATGTTCAAATGAGCCCCCACATGCCACATATGGGCCATTGTAAGCATTCTCCCTGATCTAGTAAGAAGATCAGGAGATCTGTAAGATCTCCCTGGATCTGTAGGCTACATATTGCATGTCCTGAGTGGAGCCAGCTGGAGCTAGGGGTCAGACTAGATGGCCCGGGACACCCCTTCTGACTCACTCAGTTACTATGTTTCTATATTATTGACATGGCACTACAAGGTCAACAGCCTAACATTTATAGTATTATAAGTGAAGTGTACTTTGGGTGCCTTCCCCATCAAAGTACTCCCCTTAGAGATTCATGCATGAAAAATTTTCTGTGCATTTAGCACTTACTTTTTCCAGAGAAATCTCTGGAGGGAGGTTTGGTGCATTTGCAAAATTACTAAGCAGAAGGAAGAATTCATGAGAAAGTTAAAAGGAAAAGAACTGGGAGGACACGATTGGGATTCAGAGTTTCCTCTAATAGAAAGCAGGTTAACCTTTTAATCCATAGAGCCATTTACTGGGCTTCCCAGATACATCAGGCATCCAACAGAGTGGGTTTCCATAACTATTACTGAACTGTGCATGCTTTTCCCCCGCCACTCGCCCCATTGTAACAATCTGTAAGCTATTTTGCTGGGGAACTTTTGCCCATGCGCTTATTAATGCTGTTTTTATATTGCCACTCATAAAAGTGTTCAGGCCAAGAGGGAATGAGGCATCCCATACCATGCTTGTGCTTTATTTTTAATTTTTTTCCAGTGAGCCCTCTGGATTAATGAGACTTGAGTTCTGTGCTTTCTGTAGCTGTCAACCATCTCCTGCATTTTATGCTGACAGCTCATACCTTCCTTTCCTTTGCCCTTTTTGATGTAGAATTTATATCAGCCACAGGGGGAAAGGAGGAGAGGTTGCAACCGCTGGCTTTAATCTTCATGTAAAAGGGAAGGCAAAGGCAGGGCAGAAAAGAGCACCAAGACCCCAGTATATATACTGTGCTACTTATTATAAGGCCCTCCCTCTAGGGGTTTTAACAACCTTCAAAGATTAGTGCAGCTTTCTGGTGCGTGCTCACACATGCACGCGCATGCACACATGCGCGCGCACACTCATACAGAGTTTCTCTGCTACTGTGACATATCTCCATCTTTCATTCCTTAGGCATGGGGTTTCCACACAGCAAAGAAATGCTATGATAAATAGACAAAAAATAGCCCCACTGTTCTGTTACTGTTGTTACCGTGATAGTAGTTTAAAATGAATATTTTGAATTGCTGGAAACATGAAAACTGAGGTGTAGGGGGTATAGAGTGCTCAAGACTCGTTACCAAGGTGGATTTAAAAACCTGGTTGTATATTTAGCCTGTCAGAGCTGTATGTTTCCAGACCTATCACGTCCCAGTTCAGCTTCAGGGACTCAAAGAAAACAGAGCAAAAGTTTTGAATTTTAAAAAGGGCAAAATCGTTCCTTCTAGACAAAAGAAGAAAGAAAAGAAAAAGAGGAAGCAAAAAATGAAAACTCAGCTTGGTTTGGAATTTAATTTTAATAACTAGCCTGATTAGGCTAAATCATAATTTTTTTGTTAGTTGAACTGTGTAGTCACAATCACATTTTGACACACAAGAATGAGGCTGGAACACATTATGGATAAATGCCTGTAATGGTAACCCTGTGGGACATTTTGATCTGGAAAAGGCAACCAGAAAAGGGGGGGAGAAGCTACAGAGAAGAAGTTGATAAGGAATGGGTGCTTAATCCCCTGGCCTTGAAACAACATACATACACACACACAGCAGCACATGACTTAATATGCTCAACTGCATTGTACTTTTTAAAAAAATGTGTGTTTGAAACCGCTTTGGGTAAGAAATCACTGGAGATGATACAGAGGATAAGAACAGGAGCTGGGAAGGGCATAAGCATCCCTCTGTTATGCTATTTCTCTGTTCTCAATTGTCTCCTCCCAAAGCAGCATTTCCAGCTAAGCTCATCAAGTTACTACTACATGCATTTACATGCAATTTATCATTTGGCCCTAAAACGTAATGCTAGGTCTTGTATGTGCAGAAAATAAATAAGAAAGATGCCTTGAACTATTTCAGCTGTGATAAACAGGTGATGGGACAAGAGGACAATGGTTAGGGGGGTACTGGTAATGAAGTAGCATCAAGTCCATAAAAGGTTATGCCACAATAAATATGCTGTTCATTAATGTGTCATAAGAATCTATGTTGCTATTATTAGTTGGTCGGTTGATTGATTGCTTGATTGATAGTAGGTAGATATAACCATAACCAAAACAGAGGTATGTTGAGTTGTCAAGAACAAGAATAGCAAGTAATCTGAGAGTTCAGACAACTGAGTTCAGACAACATGAGAACCACACTCAAGTGTTGAGCATGCATTGAGTGCAGACTGCAGTTGAACTGAGGTTTGTTATTGAAACATGGCTTAATGTGATGTCTGAGCCCCCCCTACAGGCACAAACAAGCTTTGAAGAGAATCCATGGTGTGTTGTTGGGTTGTGAACCATGATGTGTTCACAATGAACAACAAACCACAGTTCAACAACTGACACTCAACCCATATTCAGTTCTGAGTTTTGTCTTATGTTGCCTCATGTTGTCTGAACCCCATCAGTATATCTCACACATCTGCAGACCTACATGGAATAGCCACCCCATCAATCCAAGCATGGGGAACAGCTGTAATGACCACCATACTGAAGTAGACATGAAAAGCATCTCCCTGACAAAGAGAGCCTGAGCCAATCAGGATCCACCCCCCTCATGACACACCACTGCACTTCCTGTTCCCACAAGCTGCCAAGTTTACCTCAAAATAGTGTTAGCACACCTGAATAGACAACTGAAAAGAGTAATGTCTTCCCCCTCATGTGGATAGAAGGAAGGAAAAAAGCTGACCTTTATATATTAGCTGGCTCACCTATCAAGCATGAATCATCTATGCAATTATAAAAATTATCCTGAACCTTTTCCAAATAAAGAATGATTTTATTTAATATTTTATTTTTACTAGACCCCTGAGAAGAATATGTTAGCTTTGACTTCTGGTATTTGTCTCTTATATGTTTCAGTGAAATTATGTAGATCTGGAAAGTGTTGCCTTTTACCCTGTAATTCATGAAACTCAAAAAAAAAAGAAAGAAAAGAATATATTTATCAAATGAATGGAAAGAACTTTCTGGACTCTTCAATGGGGGCCTTTTTTCTCTTCTGTATACTCAGCCATAGTTAGTTGGTTTTCGACACATCATAACAACTTGAAAGAATGGTTGAAACAGCAACAAAGTTTAACTATTCTAGCTCCCTGCTTTAAGTTCCTAAAATAGAAGGAACTTAAGATGTTTATCTCTATTTTTATAGTGTGTATACATACAAAAATAAAACCAATGCTATTTTGGCTACAAGAATCAATGATGGGGTCACATTATGATGGTCATGGTGAAAGGTATCCTCAATGACCCTCCCACTCAGTAGGATGACCTTCTCACCATTGTTTTTGCAGCTGCTCTTCTTCCTCATCCACTTTCTTGTCCTTGCCACCACTTGCCTGCTTAAAAAGCAGAGAGCCGGTGCACCTACCGCTCCTCCTTCCCACTACTGCCATTGTCCTGGCCAGAGGAAGAAGCAAATGGATAAACAGGCTGCCATAGTGAAGAGAGGGAGCAAGTCCAAGAGACTCTTGTCAGGGGATCTCTGTGGGGAAGAAGGGCCCGGGCAGGTACCCAACTGTGCCTGTCCTTGACAAGGATACACACACAGCCACTGCCAAACGCCTTTCCTCCCCACAAATCATCTGAAGAACTTCTTGCTTCTTGACTAGTAAGAATATTTCACAGCATTAAGCAGTGCGAAGAAGAGTGGGGTAGAGTAAAATCTATGACATCCTGTTACTCAGATGCTGTTTAAATAAAATTGTTCCAAGCATCTCTTATTACAGCCCTAGCACTTTAACACTTAAAAACCTTTGCTTTAAGAAATAAGATTTTAAACTTCATGCTACCTCTGGTGGGCCCCAACCCAAGCCGGTAGGCCTGTAAACTGCTTTTTCATCCTTCAGTGGGGAGAGGCAAATGGAAGATAAGCATATACAGAAGAGAAATGGAAAGGAGGGAGAAGTGCAGCACGATATTTTTTTCCTCTCTCTCTCTCTCTCTCTCTCTCTCTCTCTCTCTCTCTCTCTCTCTCCTTCCTTCCTTCCTTCCTTCCTTCCTTCCTTCCTTCCTTCCTTCCTTCCTTCCTTCCATTCCTGACTGTTCTGCATGCCATTCTCAAATGGCAGCTAAAGGGTAATCTGTATGTCTACAAGTATTTGTGGCCTCAAGCCCATCCACTGGATTTGGCCTCAAGCCCATCTCTTGCTGACCCCACATCTTACATGAAAGGAAATGGGCAATCCACAATTCAAGCAACAGCTGGACAAAGTTACAGTACTGGAATGTTGGAAAAATTATTTTAGTGTGATTTCATTTTTTCCTAGTTTGAGTAAGTCCCAGGTGTCCCAGTAAAAGAGCTTGTCATATATAGATACATGCCAATAGGAACATGGCTGGCCTGCCCTCTCCCAACCACACCACTACTTGATTTAAAGGAAAACATTGGCAATTGTTTGACTTCCCATTGTTTACATCTTATTGAAAGCACTTTTTTCCCTTACTGAAGAAAACAATTCTGTGAGACAACTTTATCTTGCCAACGAAACCTCAAGCCAGTATTTCTGCATGGTTTTCACTCTTGTGGCAGGGACTTAAGAGCACCACTGGTTCATGTAGTGGATTTTCTTGTCTGAGCCATCATTCAGATTTACTGGGCTTTCCAAGAGACAATACTAAGTTCTAAAGGGACTGAGCTGCTGTTGATCTAGTTCCTTTCTCTATTCCAAGTCCTTCCTACCACTTATTTGTAAAAGGTTGGATGCATGCTCTGCCTTCTTCAAGAAGGGACTTTCCAAGAGGTGAAGGGCTCCATTCATAAAAGTCCCCTTTGCCTGATTTTTGCGATCCCCCATCTCTTCCCATACACCAATTCACCCAGTTCAGCAGGATTTCTGGATTCCTTGTGTAGCTTCTTCAGGGAGCTCGGCGGGACTACATGGGAATGGGCCGATAGGAAAGTTTACTTTCATTAGCACAGTTGATCTAGTATAAATCTGGATCCCACCCAGTGCACAGTGTGCACCCCATCACAGTGTTAAGCAATGGGTGAACAGGGCAAAAGCAAAACGCCTACTTTCTAGGTTGAATGTCAGGATTGGAGAGCAATGTTCCACATGCACCTGCAGCAGTTCTTACACTAACTTTTCTGTTCCTGCTGTGTCTTATTACGAGCTTTCCGGTCTCAGAACTCACTACAACTGCATAAAAAGTAAAAGAGTCCCCATTTCTCATTCACTCACTGGCCAGAGCTAGGTTGAATGGTTTTCCATAACTTTTTAAATTAAATAACCCCGTAGACCTTTGGTTGGTCAGTTTGTTTGACTGTTTGTTTGTCAGAAGGGCTACTTATATGCAGATGTGCAGACTCCTCCTTTTCCAAGGGCAGGCAACTTCCAGGGGTCTGGGGCCACTTTTGCCCCTCAGATCTCTGCCATGGGTTGCAGCCTGCCGAACATCATGAAGTTCATGAGGTACCACCCCAAAGGGGCTGCATTCAGAGGCAAACCATTCCATAGCGCTGCAGAGCGCTGTAATGACTACATTTATCTTGTTTCCAAGCTAAATTTAACCTTTTTAGTGCTCCATAGCAGCTGCAGAGCTGCAGAAAGGTAAATGGTTTGCCTCTAGGGTGCTCCATAGCAACTATGGACACTATTTGGAGGGGTTCAGGTACATGTGGCCCATGGGGGTTGTATAATGTGCACCACTCCTCTTTGTAGATGTCCATCTTCTTCATGAGGGCATCAGCAATGAGGACAAAGAAACTGTGTGATGGGAGGAGTAAGGCCAGGGGCAAAGGGAATGCAAAGAGACCCCTTAACCATCATGCAATTGATGTGTGAAGGGTGGTAGAGCTTATACAGACTTTTCCCTGCATTGTTTTCTAAATAGCATTATTTTCTTAGCTCTTAGAGAGATTAGTCCTCTGCATGTCTGCTATTGAAGGATGTCTAACCACAATTTGATTTAAAGATACAGAACCATAAAAAGGAAATTTTGGCCCTTAAAGTTGCCCACCAACAGCACCTAGACAGCAGACTGAGACAGTACTAAGGTTACGTGTTAGGTCTTCTTCACCACGTTGAAATGTACTGTATTCTTATATGAAGTAAAAGGCTTCTTTCAAAATGTGCAACTGTACATGTAAATTAGAAGATGCAAATGTTATGCACATCTGTGTTCTTTTGTCTTGTCTTTTGGTGAGACTTTCCCTCTTTTTTAGCTCTGCGAGTTCCAAGAGGGCTTCTGAATCTTGCATTTCAGACAAGGGACTATCTGCAGGAACAAGAAGCATCAGTGAGTGGTAGGAAGGTGCCTGCAAAGCATCATATCTGAAGTCACTCTCGGGCTTTAGCAAACAGTATATTTCCACAAAGGGAGATCTGCTTGCCAAGTTCATTATGGAAAGGGAGAAAAATTCCAACAAATGGGTTTCCATTTGGGAAAGAGAATGTGGTGGAAGTAAAACCTGTGGATGAACTTAAGTGGATTAATATTAAGGAAAACCTTCTAGAGGAGTACGAGAATGTAACCTATTACCTAGGGAGATTGTGGGTTCTCCCACACTGGAGGAATGCAAGATGCAACTGGACAGCCATTGCGGAGGGATGGCTTAACTTGGAGTCCTGCACTGAGCAGAGGCTCAGAGACCCAAAGGTCTTCTGGCCTCTTCCAACTTTACTCTTCTATGACACTGTGCTTTTATGATTAAGTTTTTATTAAGCACCAATTGCCAAGGAACTGAATCAAGATGTTCAAAAAAGCAAGGAATAACCCCAGGGAGACTCAAGATTTTTAAAAATAAACAGAATAAATAAAACTTGCACTACCAAGATAAACAGTTTCCATGCTTGTATAAGTACAGCTGTCTCATGCTATTCTCTGTGTGAGGCAGCAGCAAAGAGGTAGTGGGAAGGTCAAAATTAAAGAAGAATGCAGGTGTTGAGAAGTAAGCAAAGACTCCAAAGCACACATCAGCAACTTCCCCCACATTGATATCACAGCTTTATGAACAAATCCTGGTTTAACATCAAATCCCAGCTCCTTGACACCAGCCTCTTCTTTGAAGATGATTTTATTCTTCTTTGAAGGCAATCATTTTGCATGGATACACTTCAGAGAAATTACATTTATGACAATAGCTGTGTACATAATGCAGCCAAGAACATACAGAAAGCTTATGAGTTGTTCTAATGCACGAGCTACTAGCATAGTTTAAGCTATGTGAATAATGATCATCATCCAGATCAGATGCAGAGGCAAGTGGTATGACTGCTAAAGAACTGCCTGGTTTCATTGGTCTAATTCTTCCTCCCATACCTTATTTTCATCCAAGTGTATCAGCCCAGGCAATCATACTCTTCTAATTTGGCATATGCCAAATTAAGCTTATTTAGGGGATAATTATCTTAACATGGGTCAAATGTGTGACATCTGAGGGCCGATTCTGATACGAGCATTTTGTCAGTGGTAATCACTTAGCACAGGTGAAGCACTGTGTTGCTCAACAACCTCTTCACTCAGGGATTTGTGAGTTGTTGAGGATTTGCACAATGGCTCCAGAATTTCATGGCACATTATCCTGGTTTGCCAAAATGTCTTGGTTTCTCACTGTGTCATTCCTCACAAATGGTAGGGAAGAAACTCCCTCCATATGAACCACCCACCTTGCATATTGAGATCATCAACTGGAGCCCAAATTTCACTGTCTTCCTGAAGATAGGTTTGCTGTTCCAAGCAGCATAGCTATTCTCCCCAGTGCAGTTCCCCTTCTATGGAATTTTGCCTCAACCAGAAGGTTCTAATTATTTGCCATCAGTTTTTCAAAAGAACAGTAAAGACAATTTTCTCAGCAAGGCTTTGAGAAGCTGACTATTGAAGTCAATTGATTACCCATGGATGGTTTGCTTTTTTAAAAAAAAGACCCCATATTTATCAGGAATCTGGTGTGAGCATGCACATGTGTCTGAAGATACATCTAGATATTTTCATGCATGCTAAAAAGAAGCTAGAAGTATGTGCCTCAGGGCTTTTTTTTTAACAACTCACTTATTTATTTTAATTAATTTAAATGTATTCATGTATTTAAAGCTTCCACTACCATCTTTAGTCATCCAGTTAGATTTCTCTAGCCAGCAGACTAGATAATTTTTTTCAGGGTGATAGCCTCCTCAGAGGAAAATGGAGTACACAACCCATTCCTTCTGGGGATTCTAAAAGTACACTATGGTAAGAGCCATAACCAGTGATGGCAGCAGCTGTGTTGCCACTCAGAGGAAGTGGGCACAATGCGCTCAACAGTTATTGTCAGCCTGGAGTTGCCCACTCGGCCACATCATACAGATACCTTTTTATCTTGGTCCAAGAAATAACCATTTTGCAATCAGCCGCAAGTTTCAGCTTAAGCAAAAGACCAGGTCACTTGACACTGACACTGCAAAGCAGACAACCTGGCTGAGGTCATCCATAGGCCAAGCATCTCCACTTTGCTAATTTATTCAATAGTAAACTGTCCAGGTGTCTGAACAACAAAAGTCTCCTAGAATCCATCTCAAAGCTGGCGATGAACTATCAGTGGACAGTCAGTAGCCACACAAACAAGAGATTCTCTAAAATTGCTATCCATGCAAGGGAAAAGGGACCAGAAGAGATACATTCCATTAAAAAGGGAGCAGGTGTCTTCTAGCAGGGAAGCCAAAGCAAGTCTCCCTGGATGTAAGGGAGCTTGAGGCAGCCCCAAGAGAGATTTCCCAGGAGTTCTCTGATACAGGTGCTCAGGTGTGGTTTTCCTCCAACCAAAGGAAGGGAAGACCTGATACAGGACCAGGAAAACTTTGCTGTAGAGGCAGTGAATCTTCAAGGAAGCAGACACACAGCTTAGCACGGAGCGGTGCCAGCTACACTGTATTTTTCTTCTTTGCTAGTGATTTGTCACTTTGAACTACTTATTACTTGTGCACTGAAACTGATTTGCCTCTTTAAATTGTTCATTAGTGTGCGCTTAGAACCTGACTAATCTTTTTCTCATTCTGCACATTTCCTCAATTATGTATAAATCATTTCTCCTGTTTTTACCAAAACCAGCTCGTGCACTTTAGGGAGGAAAAGGGAGAGGCTCAAAACGGCACACCACAGTTTTGGGCCACACTATGCCATGGCAACACCCAAGTTGTACATAACATGCTATGTGAAGACTGCAACCAGTTAGTTCTCCCCAAAGTACGCAGCTGGGCTGCAGTGAAGCACAACCCAAGGAAGCCCACTGGGATCCTTAATTGTCCCCAAGGAATTGAGGATGCTTGGGGTTTGAGGAGACTGGAATTCCTTTCCTCCCTGGGGGGGGGGGGGGTGGCATTCAGTACCAGTGGCCCTGCTGCATCAGACCTTCAGCCATCAGACAGAGTTGCCTGAAGGCACCAGGTCACCACACCAACTCTGAAGAGTTGAACAATTTAGCTTGAGGTTGAGCTATTCCAACCAGTGAAAGGCTGGATCCATTCCTGTGTGTGTGTAGAGAGAGGAAGAGACAGAGCAGAGAGTGAGAGATAGAAGTAATCACATCTCAATGTAATAAATGTCCTCTTAGAAGAAGCACTTCTATTTCTCTCACAAAAAGTGGGAACATCCCTTCTAAATTAATCCCCCATTGACATAGGCATGCATCATCTCAATACCTTAATTGGTTCAGAATAATTTCACATATGTAAGCATCCATCCAGTTTTAATTGCTTAATTAAGGTGCAATCCTATGCACATTTAAACCAAGAAAGGTCCTACAACTCCCAGAATTGGGAATGGGCAGGTTCCGTTTAAACTTAAATAGGATTGTGGTCTAAACCAACCATGTTGCTAGCTAATCTTGTAATGTCAACTATGTTATATGTTGTCCTTCTATTGTGAAATCCTTTGAGAGCCTTTACTGGGTAGAAATACAGTGCATGCATTTAAAAATTAACAGAGATGAAATGCTGGAACTGCAACCAGAAATACCCATGGGAATCTCCCCAATGGACTTCCAAATGTACAAGGTGGGACATTATGTGCCAGCCAATGCCCCACAAATAGAGATTTAGAAGGGGCTATTGCAAGCAAGTCACAGCCCCAGCTCTTAAATGCTTGCTATTTAAAATGCTTCAGGGACCCGCAGGCTACAAAACATCTCATTTATATGGTTCCTAGTGTTACAAAGGTGAAAAAATTAATTAGGAATTGCTACTGCTTGCTTGGGTAGCCAAGCACCTTGCTGGAAATATTAACCATTCCTGCTTTCCACTCACCATGGATGCCAATTAACAGTATCTGCCAATGCTAGCATAAATCAAAGCAGTCCCATGGTCCTCTTGGGTACCGTGCTGGAAAATATCAGAATTGCAAAGGGGATGTGGGAGGGGGTGGGACTGGAATGTTTGTTAAAAAAATAATGATAAAATATTGGATGTCAATGCGCACCCTTTTACACATTGCATCAGACAGGCCTAGCAGTAATTGTGATAAATGGGAGGGAACAGGCCAAGGCCGCAGTCATTTAAAAGGGGTTCTGTGGCTTGAAAATATTGCAATTGATTAAAGGTCAAATACTTTAAGAATTTATCAGTGTTGTATACATTTTTCTCATGACACAGCATCACTTATGCTTCCTGTAATGTAAAGTTAAAAAAGGCCTGCAAAATAGCTCATTTGTACAGCTTGAAAATGGCTGCTGGTTTCCCTATAATGAGCATAATGAATTGACATTAAACATTTCAGTTAGCAAGGCAATAAACTAAGCCATACTTTCTACCATGGCGTTATAGTCATGTTCTCTAACCTCAGTTACAGACCAATTTACCACACAGGTTTAAGACAGAGCAATAGTGGTGCATCTGAAATCTCTATTGCCCTGCAGTTCTTTGATTCATGTAAGTCACCCAAGGATTTCCCATTCAGACATCAAAATCCTTCTCTTGTATTGACATGGACGAGAATTCTACTCAAAGGAAAAAAGTATTGGAGGAGCCAATTCAGAAATGTTCATAACCTTAAGAACACGAGAGGTTATGTTGGATCAGACCAATGATCCATCTAGTCCAACATTCGGTTCACATGGTGACAAACCAGCTGTACACAGAATCCCTCAAGCAGGAAGGGTACAAAACCTCCACCTGCCCAAACTCCCCAGCAACTGCTGTACACAGGCATGCTGCCTCTGGTAATAGAAGAAGCACATAACCAGCAGGGTCAACCACTGATAGCCTGTTTGTTCATGAAACTTTCAGATCCTTTACGGCATTATATATGTAATGAGTCTAACATATAACATCTAACATGACGTGAAGGGAAGATGGGATTTACCGAAGCTCCAGCAAGGTAAGCAGGAATCCCAAAGAAACTATAAGGTCATAAAGATACATAGGGTGACTGGAATAAGGTTCAAGTTGCCTTCAACTAGTTTAGTCCTCCAATCCAAGATTTTACACGATAGCAAGGCACCCCCACCCCCAAAAAAAAGCACTTGAAATGAGCACTGGAAGTTATCCAGAAGGTAGTCCACACAGCTCTAGAGGAAGATATGTATTGATAGGATAGAGAAGTACAGAAGGGAAAGGTTATATTAAATATAACCACATATAAATCAGATAACCACTGATACAATACCCCAGGCAAAATAACAAAGCTACCCAAGTAAGAATCTCTCACAGGACAGGATCCTCCAGCCAGGATTCCAGAATGCCACCTGGGTTGCCTCAGCCCTGCTCATTCATAGATTGTTCCACTGCTATATGCCCATGGGCCGAGCTTATTAGGCAGGGCCATTAAAGGGGAAGCTGCTAGTATTCAGGCCAGTTCTGGCAACTGGTCCAATCCTTGGTTCTGAACACAAGGCACAGCAAGGCCAGGACTTTGGATTGCACACACAGTGCCGCACAAGTGTGCCCAAATGCAGCAGGGCTGACTTACCACTTATTGAAGTAAGTGAAGCCATGCACGTTGCCTTCTAAAGACCTACTCCAACCCTCAGTAAGGCCATTATGGCCTGAGTCTAAAATCACCTACCGGCAGCACTGCTTCAAGCACTGGCATACATGCACAATCAACCATACTAAAGCAGAGGTCTTCTCATTGGTCAAGGACAACTTATTATAACCACAGTTATCCTGCAAAGAGTTGCATTGTTTCCAATGCTGTGTTTCACCAAGTGGAGGTGACTTCAAGTCTACTGGAGGTGACTTCAGGCTCCTAACTTCCTATCAGCAACTGCTTAGGCTGATGTTTGGTCTACAAAGGCCATCAGAGGGAGCTGCAGCAGCAAAGAACCTCTATCATAACTGGATGCAGCTCCAGCAGAGGGCTCCAGTTCTACCAACTACCAACTGCTGTGGCTGAGGCCATCAAAGGAAAGAGAAGCAGCAGTGCTTCCATTGTGTTTAGATCTATCTCATGGCATCCTGAACTCTGCAATTAAGAATTTAGCCCCTGAATTTGCTTTTTTCCTCCTCTTTCCAATCGCCATTCCTTTTGTATAATGTCTCTTAGATTGTAATTCTTCAGGTGTGGACTTTCTTTGTAAATTGTTCTGGGAATGATGGCTGAAGAACATGTTAAAATAAGTAAATCATAAAAGCTGTTGGAGATAGGGGGGAAATTGTTAGACTAGGAGTACCCAACAGGTCGCCCAGGTGCAATGTTTCCTGCAGATAGTTCCAACAGCCCTTGAAATGGGGTCCCCAACATGGTGCTCAAAGACATCTTCCAAAAGAATAAAAACCCCCACAATAATCTTTGTATGTATTCCATTCAAATTCACAGATACGTATAGAATGCATATACTTCCTTTATATGCAACTTCCTATGCATACAATTTTCTCCCAAGCAAAACAGATCAAGTAACCAAATAAATATCTATTTGAAGCTGGAATCTATAGGATACCAATTCATATATCAGAAATATTTTAGGGCCCTCAGTCCATTATAGAAGCTCAGCATTTATCCTTCCAATTTTGTATAGCCAGTTTTTATCTGTCAAAAGGGCACTGAGAATCCATTTACACTGACGGTTAGTTAATTTCCATGGAGCAGGTAAACAATTTAAAAGAGTGAACATGTCAGTGAAGACTAAAGACTGTTATTTCACCACTAGTAACTAGGTAGTTAAAGAGATGTGGTGGTCATTGACCAACCAGTTCTGCTGAATAAGGCACAGCCTAAAATCCATAGGCATGGCAGATAAATGCCAAAGTGGTGATCCACCTATAGGTATTTTGTGGTGGCAGTTTCTCAGATATCCACAGCTGTTTCTCATATATACAAATGTGCCCAGGGGTCCAAAAAAAAGCTAGAGGGTTTCATATGGCACGTGTGTGTATGTGTGTGTGTGTGTGTATTCGCACACAGAGAGATGCACTTCCCTGCTGTGTGCATTGGCCCATTAATGTGGGAGTTAGCACATTACTGAGGAAATACCTATATAGCTGTGCTCATTTATAATGTTCCTTGGGTGAGAAACACAGCAAAAGCCAAGCTTTGAGTTGTTGTGACAACCACATTTAAAATGTGGCCTCTAGTCTATGTCACCTGATTTAATTATGAATCTATTAAAAGGGATAGTTTAGTTCCAGCAGTTGATATCAGAAAATTCAGTCTGTTTCCTGTGTAAGGAGACTTTTAGAGTAACACCCTGTTTTATAATTCACCGTTTGATTGGGACTGAGCTCAAATATCCCAACTTTAAAGGTTAAGCACAGACATATGCACCACATACGATGCTGTGAAGGAATGACGTAATGTTGATTTGCTCCATAACAACCAGCACAACTCTTTGGCAGAGTTCGGACTCCATCTGAAGTCAAAAATTAAATGGGCACAAATTTCATGGTATGTGAATCAGGTCATCATGAAATAAAATCTTGCTCTTTAAAAAAAACCCTTTTCTCCCACTCTGTACAAGAACCCTCCCCACACACAAAAGGTTTAATTAGATTTTTAAACTGTGCTTCAACTTGGAAAGTGCTCATTTCATCAAATGCATTTGCACCAAATATATTCACTACACTAGCCATTTACTGGCTGCTTGCTGCGTTATTTTTTGAACCCAGCAAAGATATGGTATGAATTAGAAGCTGTTTCAACTGAAATCATTGACAGTTTCCCTGCAATAAAAATCAATCACCATGTGGCAGGAAAATACCTAGCGTAAATAATATGCAGCTCTCCTAGTCACTGGGAATGAAACTCAACATTTTGCTGAGAGTAGTTCTTAAAAAAATCCATGGCTAGCCTTCAGACTTTGACACTGTCTGGGTGAAGTGTTAAAACACATGCACTCACATTTACACACACACACACACTCACACACACAAATGCACTCTATCCCAGAAAGCTCAGGAGGAAGAAAATCATTTAGACAGGGGCTTTATAACTTAAAGCGATAGATTGTACAAAGCTCACTAGTAGTAAAGATTCAATCATTGTGACTTCTCCAATTAAAGCCCTCTGCTTGAGGCCTGTTCCTAGACTGTGTTACAGTTCAGGGCTGGGGGATTGTCAGCTTGCCTAAGCCAGCCTCTCCCTCAGCCTGGTCCCCTCCTGATGTTTTGGACTTCCACTGCCAACAGCCTCAGCCTGCTGAGGAAGGCCAGCCTAGGTTCTTCCCCTTCAGGCATTTGATTCAACTTTATCAAATGTTTTCCATACATAGAGAACATATCTACATAGGTGTGTCCAGATAAAGCATTTAGTCTTTCCTGACAAACTAGATTCCTATGCAGCGAAGTACATATTTTGAATAGATGGCAATGCATTCATGTGAATCCACACAAATAGCCTGAAGTGGTAGACTCTACAGATCATTTTGCTGCCACGTTGACAGACTTTCAGATACCTTATTGAAGCAAAATTATCTATAAAATGGATTTATAAAATGGATATATTTTATATATCCCAGTATGCTATGGCTACTAGAATTTTCCTTTCCATTTTATCCTCACAATATCAACCTTATGAGGTAAGTTAGGCTGAGATTCCATCACTGGCCCAAAGTTATCCAAGGAGCTTCTTGGTCAAGGGGGGACTAGAACGCAGATCGCTGAGGTCAGACTGTTTTCCTGTGTAACAAAAATATATCATAAGATCAACCTTTGTACTGGGGAATGGCCAAGGTAAAAGCAATTCGTAAAAGGGGATCCGGGGGAGAACCTGGAAATAACAGGCCAGTCAACTAATCAAGCATTAGGTGGACAGCATTATTAAAGATAAAATTATTAAGCAATAATAATAAATAATAATAAGCAATAAAGGAACAAACCCAAAAGAAAGAAAGAGAGAGAGAGAGAGAGAGAGAGAGAGAGAGAGAGAGAGAGAGAGAGAGAGAGAGAGTTTCTGCAAAGATACATCCTGCCTCACTAACCTTTTGGTGTTCTTTAAGAGTCAATAAACATCTCAAGAGGAGTGATCTGGTAGACATGGTTTACTTGGACTTACAAAAGGTTTTTCACAAAATCTTTCACCAAAAACTCCTGAGCAAATATAGCAATCATGGAATAAGGGGGCAGGGATCCTCTTACGGACCAATAACTAGCGAAAGTTGAAAAAACAGAGAGTATGAAAAAATTGTGAAATCTTCAAATGGAGGTTCCCCAAGCAGACCAATGCTTTTCAACCTATTCATAAATGTTCTGCTGTGAAGTGGCCAACTTTGCTGATGGCACCAAATTATTTAAGGCACTTAACACAAAACGGAATTGCAAAGTGCTCCAAAACGATCTCTTCAAACTGGGAAAAAAGCCATTAAAATAGTAAATGGGGTTCAGTAAAAGCAAGTGTAAAGTTATCCAAGCTGGGACAAAAATCAATTATAAGGAAATTAGATCTGAGTTAGTGGTGACTGACCTAGAAAGAATTACTGTCAATGTACTTTGTGGTTGCTGAGAAAAGGAGAAATTTCATTCCATGTTAGGCATAATTAGGAAAGGTATTGAAAATAAAACTCCCACAATCATATTCTCCTTGTAGGAATCTTTGGTGCAACCAGACTGAGAATAATGTATACAGACCTGGTCACTGCGCCCAAAAAGAATATTGTAGACTTGTTAAAAGTGCAGATAAGGACAATTAAAATAATCAAGGGACTGGAGCAACTCCATTATGAGAGAATGTTACATCTGGGATTACTTGACTTAGAAAACTGATGAGCAAGAAATACAAAATATTTTGAACAAGTTCAAAGAAATCTAATTTACTTGAAAGGGGAATTTTATGAAATAGTAATAAAAATTCCAAAATGCTGGCCAGAGCCACACAAGTCAAAAAAGCAAAAAAATTAATTGGAGTAATAAAGAATGAAAAAGGGGAAAGATGTAATAAGGTGAAAGAAAAACTTTTAATTTTTCAAAGGTTTTTTGACAAATTATATAAGGGAAATGAAATAGATTTGAATGAAAGCCAAAAATACATAGAAAAGAATTTAAAGTGTAAAATCCAAGAAGAGGATTTAGTTTCCATAAAGAAATCATGGAAACTAAAATAGAAGAAGAAGAGATATTGGAAGTTATTAATAAATTAAAAATAGGTAAAGCACCAGGATCTGATGGATTGGGTCCTGAATATTATAAAAAGTTTAAAAAATTATTAGTCCCTAAAATGAAAACGATGTTTAATAAAATTAGGAAGGGGACACAATTCCATGCACTTCGAGACAATCTGTGATAATATTGATAGCAAAACCCAATAAAGACCTTACAAACCCAGGATCTTATAGACCAATATCTCTTATTAATCAAGATGCTAAGATTTTTACAGTGATATTGGTAAATAGAGTGAATAAATTTATAGATAAATATATAAGGAATGATCAGTGTGGGTTTATGAGGTCGACAAATGTCAGATGTGGTAAGGAGAGTTTTAAATATTAACTATTATATTGAGAAGCAATATAAAGGCAAGTATATTAGCATTAGATATATTTAAAACCTTTGACTGTGTGGAATGGTCAACAATGAAGATTTTAATAGAGAAGATGGGATTTGGAGTTAAGTTTAAGAAAGTAATAAATCAATTATATTCAGGGGATATAATATATAGGGATACATTTCCCCCCTCTTCATAATAGAAGAACCTGAAGTCATCCCAGCAAGCTGATTTGTGGATAGATTAAAGGGAACATTTCTTCAAACAGCACATATTTCAGTTAGGAAATTAACTTTTGCAAGAGGTGGTGACAATGTTTATGAAAGTGGATTGGACAAATTCACAGAGGACAAAGTTGCCAGTGGCTACTAATCCTTATGGCTCTATGCTATCTCCAGTCGCAGTGGCAGTATGCCTATGTATACCAATTGCTGGGGAACATGGGTGGGAGGGTGATGCAACACTTGTGTCTTGCTTGTGCATTACTTGTGCACTACCTGTCGGTCACTCAACAGAATGCTGGATTAGATGGAGCCTTAGTCTGATCCAATATGGCCCTTCTTACGTTCTTACTTATGCCTTAATAAAGCATTCGCGTTGTCTATCAGCGGTGTAGCTGACCGAGGACTCTCAGAGACATTGCTCTGGCACTCTTTGATTAACAGGGATGCTAATGTCACATGTTCCCTAGCTCCTTAGAACATCCTGTTCCCTCTGAACTTAGCTGCAATCCTCACAACAGAACAGAAATAGATTGGTGGAAATTTGGTATCAGCAATGAGATATTGTTCCCAAAGGAAATGCAAATATTTTCGGGTGCTTTGGTCATCAACAGGCAACTGAGACCCTTTAGCTTTATAAAACGCCTGCTCCTACTAGAGAGGAAACCTGCTAGTACTGGTTTGTTCATTGGGTCAATACAGGTGCCTGCATATTTGGACCCTCCTTGGGGATGTAGCAATTGTTATGAGCACCTGCACTTCAGAATTTACCACTAGCCCACTGGTCAGTTGTTGAACCAGCAGGTGATTGGAGATGCTGCACATGCAAATACATCTTGTTCATAGCAATGTAGTGAAGCATGATGGCATTCATGCATGGACATGACTCATCTACATCTGCAGTGCCTGATTTGCATCTACAGTTCCTGATTTAGGAAATAATATGTTCACAGAAGCCTGTTTTTACTTGCCCAGATTAAAGGAAGCCTACTCTGTAATTCTCATTTTGGCCATCTGTAACTCTGAGCCGCTTATAGTTGACACACAGTTGGCTACAGAATTGGACTCAAAGAATGCTTAATAATGGCAGCTTCTCAAACTGCAGGGAGGTAACAAGCGGGGTACCACAGGGTTCAGTCATGGGCCCAGCGCTATTCAACATTTTGATAAATGATTTGGGCAAGAAGTTTCAGGGAATGCTTATCAGATTTGCAGGTGACACAAAACTGAAGGGGATACAAAGAAGACAAATGAAATTCAAAATGAACAATGGGTTGGAATGCTGGGATGAAAACAGTAAAATAAAATTTAACAGAGACAAATGCCAGGTTCTGCGCCTCGAAAAAAGAAACTAAATGTATAGTTACAAAATAGAAGATACTTAGCTCAACAGTACAAGTAAGAAGGGTCTTGGAATTGTTCTAGATCACAAGCTGAATATGAGGCAGCAATGTGATATGGCTGCAAAAAAGGCAAATGCTATTTTGGACTACATTGGTAAAAGCATCACTTTCAAATCACATGAAGTACTAGTACTCCTCTACTCAGTACTGGTTAGGCCTTGAGTACTGTGTTCAGTTCTCAGCACTACAGTTTAAGAAAGATGCAAACAAACTAGAGGATGGCAAGGAGGATGATCAGGTGAATGGAAACAAAGCCCTATGAGAGACTGAAGGACTTGAGCACGTTTAGCCTTGAGAAGAGAAGACTGGGGGAAGATATAATACTTTTCAAGTGCTCGAAAGGTTACTACACTGAGAAGGGCGAGGATCTCTTTGTAGTCAGCCCAGCATGCAAGAAGGGATAAAGGGCTCAACTTAAGGAAGCCAAATTCCAGCTGAACATGAGGAAAAACTTCCTGATTGTTAGAGCAATACAACAATGGAGCCAATTAACAAGGGAAGTTGTGGGCTGTTCCACACTGGAGGCCTTCAAAATGCAGTTGGACAGCCATCTCTTAGGCATGCTTTAGCATGGAGTCTTGCATGAAACAGAGGGTTGGGCCACTGGCCTTACTGCCCTCTTCCAACTGTATTGTTTTATGATTTTGTGATTCTGTATCATGTAGGCATATTTAATTCATGCCTCCTTCTTCCCCGACCTTCAGAGCAATAGTCTTATCCATTTCTGCTATTAGAACACACTTCACAAAATCCCAGGCTTGGAAGGGAAGTTTAATATTTGCTGTTCTGGGATCATACGAAGCCATGCATGCAAAAAGGACAAAATCACTTTTAAGTCTGCCCGTAGGAAATCTATCTTGGCAACCAGACAACTAGAATTAGTTATTAAAAGCATGTCAAATGAATAAAGACGCCTCTGTAGGGAAAACCACAAAAAGCATTTACTTTTCTAATGTGAATAGTGGACTAATACCAAATCAGCCTTCATTTTTGCTCTCGCCTTCTGCTGTTGGATCAGAGGTCAGGCCTAATAAAGACAGACAGAATTGAAAAATCTGTCCTTTTAAAAATGGTTTAAAATTCATACAAATTATTATATACACCCCTTTAGGGATATAAATGCTGTTGGCTAGGATGCCCTTGTATTCTATTTTATGGAGGACAATCCTCTGTTTGAAGGCTTCTATTTGAAGGTCTGTCCAAATCTAGTTTAAAGTCAGGAATCTTGAAGTTGCTTGTAAACAGTTGGCACCTGGACCTCAGAGTTTCCTTCCACCTCTGTTTTTACTTCGCGCATTGTATTGGTTGCCAGGTGGAAAGTGGTAACATAGAATGGTATCTGCAGTTGTATGATAGATTCAGTTGCATAGACTTCATATGTCTATTCCAGACAAATCTGAGACTTTGGTCCATCATTTTGCCCCTGACAGCCAACTAGCTTCAAGGTACTAGCCACACCATAGGATCCCATACCATATCCATACTGCTTAAATAACACATCTTGGCCTGTTGTTTGGACTCAGCCAACATAACAAGCCATGGTGAACACCCTACAGTTCATAACCAAACATCAACCATGGGCTCTCTTCATGGATGTTCAGGGTTAACAAGCCATGGCTTGTTGAAGCAGCTGGATTCAGACAACACAATAGTCCATTGTTCTTCAACAACCCATACTTCAGTTACAATTCCCACTCAACCCATATTCAGCCCTTGAGTGTGGGTTGTCATGTTATCTAACCCAGTCTAGTCTCTTTAAATATTTGTTAAAGGCAGCTGTAGCAGAGGGTTTCCGATACAAATAACAAAGCTGTAGGAGGGAATGTCCCCTTCCAACCTTTTTCCCAATATGAATCCCTTCCCCACTAGAGAAACCACTCCAGTGCTACATTTCGTCTCAGATTACCAGTGTTTCATCTGATCCGGACCTTAAGAATACAGTCGAAATACAAAACATGATAAAGATATTATGCATGCTGTGGTAAAAGTGGATACAGAGATGTTTCAGGCACCAAGGAAGGTTGTAGTAACCTCCGTACAATACCTAACGCCATGCTAGCTTGGGACCATAGGAACTGTAGTCTAACACATCTAGAGGGCACCAGGTTCAAGAAAACTATAGGCAAGCAAATCCCATATGTTGAAAGCTTTCAGGAAAATCTACATCAGCTAAGTTACAATGAAAGCAGCACTTTGCAGGTTCCCAGCCCAATTGCCAGACACAAAGGGCCATTCCTTTGGAAATTAATTAATTTCAGAGGCCTCCAACCATGGTTCAGCTTCTTCCCCTCCCACTGGGCATGACTCTGAGAGTCTTAATTTCACTGTAAATAAACAGGCAGAAATTGCTCTGTAATGAAAACAGGAGCTTGCACTGTCACTCAAAATACTCCGCTTATTCTCAGGCAAATGCTCAGTCACCTGCTGGTGGCCTGTCTTTACATGCATGTACACCTATGTGTGCACACACATGCACACGTGTGCACATGCACACACAGAGGACAAATTAACCTATTGCATATCAAAGGCAACTCTGCTTTGGGGACAAGAACAGGCAAAGCAATGTGGTAACCATTGTCGTCTGTCTTGCCTTGTTATAAGTTGTTTGAAGCATATTGTATCATATTCACAGAATACGCAAATATAGGGCCTACTGTCCTTCTTAGTTAGAAGTCAGTCTCTAACTAGACTAAACTAAATGGCATTTTGGCCCAGCCTCCCTTTTTCTGCAGCATACCTTTGAAAGCAGATATTTCATCTTGAGCTTCTTGGCAAATCAAATCCATGAGCTGGGCTATAATTCTTAAAGCACCACTTGCAGATTTGGGACCAGCAGATGGGAAAGTAAGATTTAATGCTGTATTTTCCAGGTGTTTTGCTCATTATGAAAAGGCAAACAGGGCACCGATGGAATAACCTTCACTGAAAGGATGTCCCCTAACAGGCACCACTTAGCTTGAGACTGATTAGTCTGACTGGAAGTTTATTGTGTTTGAAGAGACAACAGGTTAAGCAGTTCCATGGGGCCACAGCTGTACCTTTGACTGAGACACGTCAGCCGCCTCTTATGGAAACTGGAGCTACACTGTTAAATTCTAGATGTCTGGTAGATCAAAATGCACCCAACAAACAGGCTTTCCCATCTCCTCTGTAATAATTGGTTTTGTGCACTCTGAGAATTGTTAATCCTGAGAATCCCAAGTTGTTAATTAAAAAGCACCAGCAGCAAGGCTCCAGCCTTCATGGTTGTGAAGACAGACTTAAAGCTGTGCAAGATTTAAAATGTGTAAGGAAACGCACAGTGAAATATTAGACCAGGGATACAAAATCAGTTCCAAGGCTCTTGTTTGCTGGCTGGTCAGGGGCCACCTGCATCTAGGTGCACCCACCCCAGTGAGCCTAGTAGAGATTCTTCTTTAAAGCACAGAAAGAGCAATCTGTATGGTCATCTCTGGCAGTATTTGATGGCATTGGTAAGGGCATGCAGGGCATCCCTGGGCCAAAATTAAGGCCTTGGAGAGCCATGAGTTGTACAATCCCATCTTTGATGCTGAAGGGGAGTTGCATGATCAGGAGGTGATCTTGTAAACCCATTGTCAGGGAAAGCAGATTGGCAGGAAAAGTACGTATATACAAA
The DNA here is from genome assembly GCF_004798865.1 of Varanus komodoensis. NCBI lineage: Eukaryota > Metazoa > Chordata > Lepidosauria > Squamata > Varanidae > Varanus > Varanus komodoensis. The sequence continues at coordinate 52,873,853 of NW_025335568.1, read as the reverse complement.
CCTGAACAGTGCCAGCTTTAGATTGTAGTAGTAAAAGTTGTTTTTTCACTTTTCTTTTATTCTTTTTTTTTCTGGTAGCCTATCAAGAAAATGGTTCTCAATGCAGGTTACAATTAAAAATAAATGAACCCTTCATCAAAACAATAATAAATATATTTAAAAACACAAGTAGAGACATGACAAGAACAGAATAATCATATATGAATGTAAGAGAGAGCTGGCTGCAGTGTCAGACTGGGATTTAGGACATCTGGGTTCTAGTCCCCAGTCAGCCATTCATTGGGTGACTTTGGGCCAGTCAGTCACTGCCAGCCTAACCTACCTCACAGGGTTGTTGTGAGGATAAAATAGCAGAGAGAAGCCTCAGATATGCCTTCGGAAATGCAACGGAGCAAAGCTCAGGAAACCAAGGTTCCATTTGAATGCCAGGAAGCACTTCCTGACAGTTAGGACCCCGAGGGTGTGGAATGGGCTTCCACGAGAGGTTGTTGAGGCCCCATCGGTGCGGGTGTTCAAGGATAGGCTGGGCATGCACATGGTGGGCATGTCGTGAGAGGAGCTGGCTGGAGCCGGGGGTCAGACTAGATGGCCCGGGAGGTCCCTTCTGGCTCTGTTTCTATGTTTCTATGTTTAAATAAATAAGGAGGAAATTCCCCCCACCTTGTGCTGGCTTGCTGTCTTTTTGTCTCATCACCATTCTGCAAAGCAAACTGTACCTGTATAGACTGAATGTTCCAAACCAAGAAGTCCTTCTTAAATGGAAACACATCTTAAACATATAACAACAGAATTTGTTTCATAAGGATCTGAAAAATGTGAACATGAAAGCAGATGCGTTACAATAAAACCATCCCATGAAAGATGTAAGGCAACAATTAGACCCAGAAAATTAGAAACTTGGAGGAACTTAATCAAAAAGGACAGTCTAATCAATGAAAAAGTATACCACATGCTTGAACAATAATTGCATTCCTGCCCAGATTTTTCATGGTAACAGCCAACACTTAAAGTAATTGCATTCCAATAAAGATCAGTGCTCTAGAGCTACTTCACCTTTAATATTTGACATATAGATCTGATCCTGCCCAGCTAAAAAGCTGATGGCAAAAATGAAAAGCTGAAATGAAATCAAAGTCAACAGCCTCGGCATAGTAACGCAAACCAAACAACAGAGATCAGGTCAGATCTGAAACCTATAAATACACTAGTAAATATTCCTTGCATTAAGCAAATGCATGCCTACTTGCTACTAGAAATCCTCCCCTGTGCCCCCCCCCCATGAAGTAGCAACAGAACTTCCACCAGCCACTATTCCTTCACATACCTTTTTTTTTGGGGGGGGGGGAGATGGAAGAGTTGGCTTTCTCTAGGATAAATGTTGCTATCCACTGTTATGCGGTACAATTCATATCCTGTGCTTTGACTTAGACTTTGACAGGAATCAGGGTGTCTTGGATTAGGCGCATCTTGGCCAGTAGTCCCAGCTTCAGGCTTTGGAGGTCCTTTGGGCAAGATACCCTGAGAGAGGCCCTTCTCATGACTCTTACCACCAGCTGCTCTTGCTCCTCCTCCTCCCCCTCCTGAATGCTGCCACTTGCTGGCCCAAGAGGCCAAGAGCCGGGGCACCAAGTGGGCTGCAGCATCTGCTGCTTCTCCTGTCACAACCTTTACTGTCGGAGACAGAGCAGGAGGCAGGTGAGCAAGCAGGCTGCAGTGGGGAAGAGAAGCAGCAGCTCCAAGAGGATTTTGTTGGTGGGCTCTTGCTGGAGGTGTAATCTTTACCTGAGCAAATTGCTCAGTCATTGATGTTGATTTGTGTGTGTACCAATTTTTCAAACTCATCTGGGGAAAACCTTGCCATTTTGATGCCTCTACAGGATCAGTTGCACCAAATCAGCCAGGATAAGTGAGTGAGCCAGAGGCATAAGAACATAAGGGGAGATATCTCATCCTGTGTTCTATTTTCCAAGGTGCCAACCCAATACCCGAATGGGAGCCCCACAAGCAGAACATACAGGCAACAGCTGTTTCTTGCAATTGTGCAACAAAAACTGATATCCATAGGCATTGTGTACCTGATCCTGGAGGTAGCACATAACCAACATCACATTATTCTCTGGGAATTTGATTCATCTCCCTTTAAAACCTTCTACTGATTCAATCCTGTGCATGTTGAAATAGCAAAAAGTCCTGCAAAGGTAGCATTGCCCAGCCAGCATGGGATTAGTAGGACATTTATTCTACCTAAGCATGCATACTTTGAAACTCAAATATTTTGGCCACCTAATGAGGAGGAAGGACTCACTGGAGAAGAGCCTAATGCTGGGAACAATTGAGGGCAAGAGAAGAAGGGGATGGCAGAGAATGAGGTGGCTTGATGGAGTCACTGAAGCAGTCGGCATGAGCTTAGGTGGACTCCAGGGAATGGTGGAGGACAGGAAGGCCTGGAGGAATGTTGTCCATGGGGTCGCGATGGGTCAGGTACAACTTCACCAGTAGCAACAAAAACGTGCATAGAATCAAGCCCTAACCTGATGATTATCAACACTGTGCTAATACATTCCATAGTTTAGCAAAGCAAACTTCCTTTTGTCTGTGATTCTGAAATGCTTAACTATTACCCTTCAGGATGTATAGCAGAAAGGATGCCACAATGATATATTCTGCACACAAGAACATCTAGTATATTTATTTCTGGAAATAATAACTGCCATTATATGTAAGACACATTTTTCATTTTATGTATAATTTCTATATGATACTATTGCTATACATGATATAATATTGCACATATACATGTGGAATATAAAAGCAACCTTTGCTATTCTATCATGGTGTTGGAGGGAATACATGTATTTGCAGAACATACATTTATCAAAGATAGTTGTAGCTGTAAGACGTACAGCACATGACACCACACAGATCTATTCAGCATGACATAGCATTCAGTATCATTACTTCTGCACAGATGTAGTGCAGAGAAATGCAGTTGTCCAGGGAAATACACCCTCAGGAGCTGGGATTTGCCCCCATTATACCTTGAAAGCTACTTAAACAAAATTCCTTTGATCAAGCATTCCATCCAACCTTGAAGAAGCTAATATTCATGGTGGTGTTTGGAATTATCATGGCTGCATGACTGGCAAGTTAATGCCATTTTCCTCTTGGGAGATTATGGAGATTTAATTAAGCTCCTCAGTTTTAATAAGGGACTCATTTAATAGAAAAAGCAATTTTACAAAAATGACAGTGGCTTTGAATGGGTGGCTTTATGCAGTATTTGGCATTTAATTACTTGCACTGGAAAAAATAATAGGACCTTTGTTCATCAGAGGAATGAGTAATAAAAGAACTGGCTGTAGGGTGATGGAAAGGAAGTATTTCATTCTGTATCTTATTATGGATTAATATAATGCTTTAAAGTTTGATTCTCAAATTTTATGCAAGGAATTTAGAAAACAAGTCTAAGATACATGAAGTCTTTGGGATCTTTATAGGTTTCAGCTAGTCAAATTCCCAAATATGCCCCCAGGTCCAATAAGTTTGAAGATCCCTGTCCTAACAGCTTTCCCCAGATATAGTCCACTTTCTTTCCTCCATGGAAAGTAGTCTATAAAGTGACTCACACAGAAGAGTTAGGGTCATTTTCATGCTTTCAGATTTTTAGAATAGTATTATAAGCCATTCCAGCTATTGGGTGGTATGGAAATTAATCAAGCAATTAATTAAAAAGTTCACACAATGGTATATTTGCATGATCATTCCATGTGCTTTATTCAGTACTCACATTGTCAGCACAATCATTTGCACACTAGCCAAATAATTCAAATAAGATTTCGCAAAAAGATGTATATAGTTAGCTCCAATTATAGATGTCAAAATATGGGAGACAATTAATTGTAGGTTAACTATGGGTTATTTAACGCACGATGAAATTAGATTATTGAAGTTTGGATGTCATGTTGCAGCCGCCAGTCAGGAACTGGATATTCAAAATGCCCACAGAATGCATTGCAGAATTGTTGTTTAGGACAAAACTGCTCCTGATAAAGGTTGTTTTCCCCCTTTGTTTTTTCTTTAAATATTGTTCTTCTCATGTGAACCAAACATTGTAAATGTTTGCAAGTTATCTTATCAAAAAATATAAGAAAAGCCATGCTGGACCACATCAAAGGTCCATCCATTCTAGCATTCTGTTCACACAGTGGATGTCCAGCTGCCCACAGGTTCCCACAAACAGCATTTGAGTGAAGTAGCACCCTCTGCCCTCATTTCCCAGCAATCAGGACACTATGTCAGTGTGGTGGAAAGCCAGTGCAGTGTAGTGGTTAAGAGCATGGGACTGGGACTCGGACGATCTGAGTTCTAGTCCCCGCACAGCCATGGAGCCAACTGGGTGACTTTGGGCCAGTCACAGGCGCTCAGCCCAACCTACCTCACAGGGTTGTTGTTGTGGGGATAAGATGGAGGAGGAGAATGATGTAAGCTGCCTTGAGCCCTTTGTAGGAAAAAGGCAGGATATAAATCAGAAAATAAATAAATAAATAAATAAATGTCATACTGCCTGCGATGCTGAAGGGAGGATATTCTGTAAGCCATCCCAAGGCTACGTAGCAAGGGGATGGCATATAAAAACTTTAAATAAATAAATAAATATTCCCCATGGGACTAGTAGCCACAGATAACTTTCTCCTCCATGAATTTGTACAATCCCCTTTAAAGCAATCCAAGTTATTAGCCATCTCTACATCTGGTGAAAGTAAAATCCATAGCTTAACTATGTATTGTATGAAGTACTTCTTTTTATCTCACATCAGTCAGCTTCATGAGATGACTCCGAGCTCTAGCATTATAGGAGAAGAAGAAAAATGCTTCCCTTTCCACATTCTCCATAGCATATATTGCTTCTTACACCTCTGTCATGTCTTCTCTGCCTTTTTCCAAGTTACACAATCTCAGCTTTTATTTATTTATATTTTTATTACATTTTTCAACCACCAAATAGCCCAAAAGCTCTCTGGGCTGTTAACAAGTTCAAAAACATAAAATAGACATAGCACAACAAAACAGTAAAACCAATAAAATCACTCAAGCAACCAATAAGAACAACGCCATTATCATCATATTAAGTTACAAGCATCAGCACAGTAATAATATAAAGTGCAATATTAAAACTAAAGTTTAACTAGTAAAATATCTGGAGAATAAAAAGGTTTTCACCTTGTGCCAAAGAGAAAGAAGTCCAGGCATACCTCTTTGAGGAGCTGATTTCATAAATGGGGTACTACCAAAAAGGGTCTTCTTCTGGTTGCAACTCCCCACTTACTTCTTTTGGAGAGATTCCCTAATAGGGGTCTCAAAAGATTATCTTAAGGCACAGGTAGGTACATACAGGAGGAGGCATTCCTGCAGTTACCCCGGTCCCAAGCTGTTTAGGGTTTTAAGTGTTAGTACAAGCACCTTGAATCGGGCCTGGACCAAACCTGAAGTCAGTGCAGCTGAAATTGGACTGGTGTAAAATGGTTAAGGGCCAGTTCCCATTAACAGCCATGCCACCCTATTTTGAATCAGTTCACGTTTCTGGACTATTTTCAAAGGCAGCTGCATGGAGAGGGCATTACAATAGTCCAACCAAGAGGTTACCAGAGAGTGGATCACTGTAGCTAAGCTCTGTCTGCCCAGTAATCCCCTTTCTGCACAGAGGAATTGTTCTGGCCCCTTGCTCATTTTAGTTCCTCTTTTCTGATTTTTCCCAACTCCCCAATTCCGTTTTTTAAGTGCAATGGCTGGAACTGTACTCAATGTTTGTAGATTTGTATAAGGGCAGTATGATATTGACAGTTTTGTTTCCTTTCCTAATTAGGATCTGGTTACCTAAAGGAGCATCTCCTTCCGTATGTGTCTGCCCGCCCCTTAAGATCTGGGCCAGAGGTCTGGGAGCCCTCCTTGAAGGAGATTAGAAATGTGGTTACCTGGAGAAGGGCCTTCTCTGTGGTGACACCCCAACTGTGCAAAACGTTCCCCAGAGAGGTTCACCTGGCGCTGTCATGGTATTCTTTTCTGCGCCAAGCTAAAACCTTTTTATTTTCCCAATATTTTAAGGTTTGACTGTTATTTTAATATGGGCTTTATTATCCGAAATTGATTAGGATGCTGTGTTTTATTTCATTTTTTTTGTCTTACTGTTAAACTGTCCCGAGACTTCAGTAAAGGACAGTCTAAAAAGTCTTTAAATAAATAAATAAAATGCCTAACATGAAGTTTGCCATTTTCACAGTTCCTGCTCACTGGGTTGACATTGTTATTGACCTGTACACCCCACCTCCCAAGATCACTTTCTCAGTCAGTCACTGCCAACTCAGATCCCATCAGCTTATGCTTGAAGTTGAGAATTTTAGCTCCAATATGCATGATTTCTCACTTGCTTACATTGAACAGCTTTTGCCATTTTGATGTCCATTCTCCCAGTTTGGAGAGATCTTTTTGCAGCTCCTTGTAATCCCTTTTAATTTTAACCATCTGAAATAATTTGGTGTTGTCAGACGACCTGGCCACCTCAGTGCTCATTCCAAATTCCAGATCATTTATGAGTAACTTGAAAGGCAATACAGACTGCTGTTTGCAACCCTCCTTTGGGAGAATTACCATTTATTCCTAGTTTCTGCTTTCTGTTCTTTAACCAGTTACTGATCCATAAGAGGACCTTCTCTCTAATTCCATTAGGTTTCAAATCGACAGAAAATTTGGGTCTCCAAAATTAAATACAGTCATTTCTGCAGTCTATGTATAAATCTTTTCTACCTCTCAGATTTCTGTACGGTGTCATATAATTGCTTTAACAGGAAATACTGCAGCAGCAATTGATAGTTTCTCTAGCAATTGAACAGAAAATGGTTTTCTAATTAAGTATCAGAGATCCAGCGTGTCTGGTCTGTTACCTGTTTTGGATTTGTTAAATCCATCAGCAAGCGGTGAAATTCATTGCACCTTATGCTTCTAACTTTCAAGGTATTTGTCCATATTTGACTGGCTGTCATATTTAAACACTCTTTTATTATATATGTTTCCTTAAAGTATTACTAATAATGCTTTATAACATTGGCAAACACCCAGGATGTTGCATTGGGCACAATCCAGAGACAGTTAAGCATGTTCAGTAGTCTGTTTCAGAGGAAAGTATGCCAACAATAATATTTGAAAATAATTCTCCTTCTCTGGAGTGTATACACTAGAACTTTAATGGAGAATTATATGTGCAGAGTTTATTATCAGAGTGCTCTTGTAAGTCCATTTATTTATTTATTTATTCATTCATTCATTGCATTTATATCCTGCCTTTTCTCCAAGGAGCTTTCCTCCCCCCCCACCCCACCAATCTTATGCTCATAGAAACTCTGCAAAGTGCATTGTTCTGATGTTTCATTCCCCTCCAACCACTAAGTAAAACTACCAAATTTTATTTCTATGGATTTGAGGGAGGGGATATCTAAATGCACCCATCGCTTTATTAACATATAATTAATTATATAATATAATATATTATATATGGGCCTTAGGAAGTCTGAGCAACAACAAAGCTAGTGGAGGTAGTGGAGGTGACAGTATTTCAGCTAAGCTATTCAAAATCTTAACAGACGATGCAGTAAAAGTGCTACACTCAATATGCCAGCAAATTTGGAAAACTCAACAGTGGCCGCAGGATTGGAAAAGGACAGTTTAGATTCCGATCCCAAAGAAGGGCAATGCCAAAGAATGTTCAAACTACCGCACCATTGCACTCATTTCACATGCTACCAAAGTTATGCTCAAAATCCTACAAGCTAGGCTCCAGCAGTATGTGGACCGAGAACTACCAGAAGTACAGGCAGGATTTCGAAGAGGGAGAAGAACTCGAGATCAAATTGCCAACATACGCTGGATCATGGAGAAAGCTAGGGAGTGCCAGAAAAACATCTACTTCTGCTTCATTGACTATGCTAAAGCCTTTGATTGTGTGGATCACAACAAATTGTGGCAAGTTCTTAAAGAGATCATCTTATTTGTCTCTTCAGAAACCTATATGCGGGTCAAGAAGCAAGAGTGAGAACTGGACACGGAACCACTGATTGGTTCAAAATTGAGAAAGGAGTTCAGCAAGGCTGTATACTGTTGCCCTGCTTATTTAACTTATATGCAGAGCACATCATGAGAAAGGTGGGGCTAGATAAATCACCAGTTGGAATTAAGATTGCAGGGAGAAATATCAACAACCTCAGATATGCAAATGATACCACTCTAATGGCAGAAAGTGAAGAGGAACTAAAGAGCCTCTTGATGCGGGTGAAGGAAGAGAGTGCAAAAGTTGGCTTGAAACTCAACATTAAGAAAC
>NW_025335568.1:52863379-52865385 GCF_004798865.1 Varanus komodoensis | reverse complement strand
TGTATACTGTTGCCCTGCTTATTTAACTTATATGCAGAGCACATCATGAGAAAGGTGGGGCTAGATAAATCACCAGTTGGAATTAAGATTGCAGGGAGAAATATCAACAACCTCAGATATGCAAATGATACCACTCTAATGGCAGAAAGTGAAGAGGAACTAAAGAGCCTCTTGATGCGGGTGAAGGAAGAGAGTGCAAAAGTTGGCTTGAAACTCAACATTAAGAAAACTAAGATCATGGCATCCAGTCCTTTCACTTCCTGGCAAATAGATGGGGAAGAAATGGAGGTAGTGACAGATTTTATTTTCCTGGGCTCCAAGATCACCGCAGACGGGGACTGCAGCCAAGAAATTAAAAGACGCTTGCTCCTGGGGAGGAAATCTATGGCGAATCTAGACAGCATACTAAAAAGCAGAGACATCACCTTGCCAACAAAAGTGCGTATAATCAAGGCTATGGTTTTCCCAGTTGCAATGTATGGCTGTGAAAGCTGGACCATAAGGAAGGCTGAGCACCGAAGGATTCAGACCTTTGAATTGTGGTGCTGGAGGAGACTCCTGCAAGGCCCTTGGACAGCCAGGCGATCAAACCAGTCAGTCCTGGGGGAGAGCAACCCTAACTGCTCTTTAGAAGGCCAGATACTGAAGATGAAACTCAAATACTTTGGCCACCTAATGAGAAGGAAGGACTCCCTGGAGAAGAGCCTAATGCTGGGAACAATAGATGGCAAAAGAAGAAGCGGATGGCAGAGAATGAGGTGGCTAGATGGAGTCACTGAAGCAGTTGGTGTGAGCTTAGGTGGACTCCGGGGGATGGTGGAGGACAGGAAGGCCTGGAGGAATGTTGTCCATGGGGTAGCAATGGGTTGGACACGACTTCGCGACTAACAACAACAACAACTATCTATGTGGCATTTTAAAACTGAAGCACAAGAGAATGTTCATTTGGGTGTGTTGATAAAATACTTGTGTACCACTGGCTGACCAATATCAATTTCTGCTCAGTTTGGAGCACACAGATTGCTCCAAAATTAATTTGTCTGGTGCTCCACTTTTTCTGGATTCACCTGAAATTAATTTATCTGTTCTCCCACTTTTTCAGGACTCACCCCCACTTTTTCAGGATTCATGTTCAGAAACAGCAGTGGCATGCTTTCCAGGAAGGGAAATGCATCTCAATGCCCCTCAGAGACACTTCAAGCCAAGAACATGAGGAAATACCTTCAGTCCTCAAGTCTTCATAAGACTTGAAGGGTGCATATGACCTGCTGAGCTGTGCTTCCCGTTTGTCTTGTGACCATGGTTTCCTTTCTTAGTTCTCAGTACGGCCTTAGGCAGAAGGCTGGGATGGAGGAAATATGTTCTTTCCAAGGAGTCATACAAGTTTCATCCTCAGGTACAACAAGGCCATTCCAGAAGCAATGATAAATGGACAGATAGTGACATCAAGGAAGAGAGAGAAATAAAGTCAGAGCTGGTCCAACTTCCTGGCTGTTCACTAGGCAACTGAGTGGGCTGTGGGGAGGCATGCCACCTGCCTGAGACACAACAGAGCCTCAGCAAAGTGCCTTTGGGTTCTTACCTTGGCCAAAGGTAACCATGGAATCCAAAGTGAATAATCCTTAATAGTTATCATGCTTACTTCCACTGCAAGGCACCCCCCACCCCACTGCCCCAAATTTCCCTATGACATGGACAAAGCTTTGCAACCCCAATGTTGCAGCTACAGTCACAGTAAGTACCTCAGGCAGATAGCAGAGGTGCCAGTGCAGTTGTCAGGCTCCAATGGAACGTATTTTTATTTTTTTATTTATTAAAACATTTTTATGCCGCCCCATTCGCCGAAGCCTCGGGGCGGCTTACATCACCAAGTTAAATAATTATAATATAAATTAAAATATAAATATTAAATTAAATATACAACCATACAGTATAAAATAAGCCGCCCTGGCCAGTTAAAATCCAATAATATTAACAGTTAAAATGCCGCTTGAATAAAAAGGTCT
>NW_025335568.1:52862678-52863279 GCF_004798865.1 Varanus komodoensis | reverse complement strand
GACCTCTTTGGGGAGCGCATTCCATAACTTAGGCGCCACCGCAGAGAAAGCCCTCCTCCGAGTACCCACCCTCCTAATTTCTTTCACGGAGGGTTCCCGGAGAAGGGCCTCCCCCGCCGATCTCAAGGGGTGGCTGGGCATATATGGATGCAAGCGCTCCTTCAGGTAACCAGGACCCAAGCCGTTTAGGGCTTTATAGGTCATCACCAACACCTTGAATTGGGCCCGGACTTCAATGGGAAGCCAGTGAAGCTGACGCCACTGCTGTCACCTGGGCTTCTAGTGAAAGCTCCGGGTCGAGGAGCACTCCCAAGCTGCGAACCTTGTCCCTAAGAGGGAGTGCAACCCCATTCAGAACAAGGTTCAGTTCACCCTCTCCGACGCCCGAACCACCAACCAACAGGACCTCCGTCTTGTCTGGATTGAGCTTCAGTTTATTGGCCCTCATCCAGCCCATTACCTCGGCCAGGCACCGGTTCAGTACAGCCACTGCCTCACCTGGATTGGTGGAAAACGAGAGGTAGAGCTGGGTATCATCAGCGTACTGATGGTTCCGCAGCCCACACCTCCTGATGACCTCTCCCAGCGGTTTCATGTAAAT
>NW_025335568.1:52846843-52862578 GCF_004798865.1 Varanus komodoensis | reverse complement strand
ATAATAATAATAATAATAATAATAATAATAATAATAATAATAATAAAAAACACATAATCAGAGCCTTTTTTGCATATTATACAGACACGGAACACACACACATTTGTGTAGTACATGAATATTGTACAGTACACAGATGGCTTTCCCCAGTCTCTCTCTCTCTCTCTCTCTCTTTCTTTCTTTCTTTCTTTCTTTCTTTCTTTCTTTCTTTCCTTTCCAAAAACAGCTTATTGTACATTCATAAGAAAGTCATCCATTAAAATACAGAAGATGATATGTTTGCATTAAATGCAAACTTATCTAATTTGATCCCAATTTAGTCCTACTTAAAGTAAACCCTGTGGAATCAATGAGTCTTAGGTCTAAGTTCTATTGATATCAGTGCATCTGCCCTTACTAAATCTGGACCTGACTCTATATTTTTCCTTCCAATAACAAATGTACTCAGATAGAGATCAAGTGATGTGAGAAAACTCTGCCAAAGACCAGCAAGAATTTCTGCCAGTCAGTATAGGCATGATGAACAAATGGCTTGACTTGATGAAACAAGGCAGCTTCTAGTGTCAGTGGCTCTGCGTTTGTGCACACACAAAACTCTTGAATGCCTGAAGGCTGGACTGGGACTAGTGGGCATGCGTTAATTGCCAGATGGATGGATATGTGAATAGGTCCTATGTGGCTGTCTTTTGCAGGACTGCTTTCCTCACAATTCCTATCAGAGAGAAATCATTGGAAGGAACATATAATTCATCAAGTATAGAAAAGAAAAATGGTTCCAATGTTACATCAATCACTCAGGCCATGTGAAAATGTGAGTAGCAATCACCTCCTTTCCCTTTCTCTCCCTCTCTCTCTCTCTCTCTCTCTCTCTCTCTCTCTCTCTCTCTCTCTCTCCTTGGCTTAAGTTAAAGCTCTCTTTGGTGCAGTTACTCAGAGTGTAGTGATAAGTAAGGGATATTGTTCATGGCAGGGCAGCGTACAAAGCAATAAACAGCTTTTATGGCCAGTTAAATTCCAAAGCAATAACCACAAAAAGCTGTTTATTGCAAGCATGCCCTCCCATCACGAGTGTATTATTAGAACAATCTTTAACAAAACAAAACTGTATAAAAAGCTATTTAAAAATAATTTCAAAAATAAAATGTCCAAAAATCTGTTTCTAGAACATTTTTGAATGTTCTAGAATTGTGAATGTTGAATTCAATTCTGTTAAAAATGAAGACGGATGGATGGAAGTCCCCTCATTACTCATGTAAAGGGTATGATCCTGCCCATTAAGGGTGAGTGGGAATGCAGTCTTAGCCCTTCTCCCTGCGTTACAGATGCTGCCTGACTTTCCCTGCAGAGGTTTACCTGTTAGCGCAGTCCTCTGCAAGGGGAAAGCCTCTGCAGGGAAAGCCAGTTGCATGGAAGCCTACACACAAGCAGCCAGGGTATTCCTGAAAGATGGCCATTCTACTGACCTCAGGTCCTACTTCTGGGCTTCCCTGTGGGCACCAGGTTGGCCCATTTTGGAACAGAATCCAGAACTAGGCAGGACTTTGGTCTGAACCTACATTCTTATCCTAATTTTTTACAGTCTATCAACTTCCTATCATAGCTACAATGTCTGATGTGGGGGAAAAGTTTTCAAAATGTAGGGGCTGTGTGTTCACCCTTTTGAAATATTATGCCATATCTTTTTCTGCTTTTGTTACTTATGAACAAGCTGCCTTAATCTCCTTTAGCTTTTATGAAGGATGGCTAGTATTCAAATGCCTCATTATGCAGTATAGGATAATCCAGTCAACACTTGCTGTCATAGATGTGGCATAACTCATACAGTATAAAAAGGCACAGGCCATGAAAAGCAAAGGAAGAAGCGTGCATACACAATAGAAAAGTTCTCAACACTTTTCAAGAAAATTTCTGTATCAAGGGAAATTTTTGCAATGCTGTTGGAAAAATTGCTCGGAACACCTCCTCCTCCAGCTCACCTAAGCAAAATCCCCTGTGTGCCCAGGTGTCTTATGTTTCTTTGTTTTCAGCTTTTCTCTACAGCTGTTTTTGATCCTCTCCATCGCATGTAATTACCCTTTCATTAAAATGATTTCACTACTGAGACGCTGGGATGTACATGGCATGACTGGGCCCCATCGTTTAGGTGCCAGGATGCTACACTGTACAGCGTTGATACAGCCCAAGAAAGCAGAAGCTAGTGCAGCTCTTGAGTAAAGGACCCTTGATCCATCAGACCTTTATCTCAATTTTACATTTCAGAGCTACTCTTGTCACTCTCTGTGTGGTCTTTGAAAGAAATGCCCTTGAACAGCAGAAGGGAAGTTGCGCAGGAGAGGGTTTTATATTATTTATACAACACTGCCTATGGGTGGGTGTTTTTTATTTATTTATTTGGAATGAAGTTTAGACTGTGCATAACTCAAAATACATAAATAAAGCACATGCCTCCCTCCCCACACACACACTTCTGAAGCAGCTTCCTCCAAGTGGTGTGATTATCAAAGACCACACAGGAGGCCACCAAGCATGTAGAAATGAAGCATGGAGAGAAGATTCAGGCAGCCCTACAGGTAATAGTCGTCCTCCTCAAGTTCAGGTCAGGGCTGAGTAGAATGGCTGTGTAAATATAAATGTACCAAGTAGGGCTGGGCAAATCCATCAATCTCTTTCTCATTTTTCCAGTTCAGTTTTTCACAAACATCAAGAAAAACATTTGCATGAAAATTTGTGTGCAGCTTTGTTAACATTTCTACTAAATCATGCATTTATGTGAAGTTTTGGCTAATATATACATTTTTTTCAAGCAGTCTTCCAAATATAATGAATTTTAACACAACATTCACTAATATACACATTTTAACTAATAAATACATTTTTGTACACATTTTAATTGCAGCACTTCATTGCAAAATTTGGAAATGTGCACATTTCAGAGAATGACTGAAATGTGCTCACATGGCTCACATGTTGCTTTGAAATGGTAAAACTAGGCAAGCTTCCTTTAAATGTGAAATGAACAAATTGCTTCCCCATCTCTAGCCTAGTTGTCTAAAAAGAAGACTTTCCCTACAATAATCTGATACAGGAGGATGACCACCTTTATTCATAGAGGAACTGCACTCCTTCAGTCAAATCAAAAAGTCAGGCTAATCAACAAGAAAAGAAAAGAAAAGAAAAGAAAAGAAAAGAAAAGAAAAGAAAAGTCTCACAGGGAGGGTGAAACAAGGGCCATATGCAACAAACCAACAAGCAAACACCCATGGAGTGGAGCTCAGCATCTTTCATGTCACTTTTAAATGAGCTACAGAGATTGCATGCAGTCTGCAGATTTATTTCATTCTAGTTAACAGTGTGGATTAAGCAGCTTCAGGTCTATGACAAAATAAACATTCACCATCGCAAAATCCACAAGGTGAATGTTTCCTAAGGGGCCTCCAGTGCTCCCAGGTCCACTCAAGGGCTTCATGTTTCTCTGAAATGAAAAAGGAAAATAAATCTTTTCCTCTGGCTTTTCCCAGCCATAAACACAATGAGCTGATTTCAATTCAACACATCCCTGGAGTGAGTTCGGCCTAAGGTTTCTATAACAAAGATCAGTAGAAAAAATAATTGCCCCAAAACTCACTCATTTCCTGGTTCAGGGATAAGCATGACCCCACAGCTCTGCTGGCCAAGTTACGGACTCTTTGCTACCACCCATGTATTATACTTCTACATTACAGGAATGGGAAGGTGACATGACAACCTCAGCTGAATTCATGGTTTGGCAAGCTTACCCTCACATGCCACTGAGAATAGACACCTGTTTTTAGGGTGTTACATCTTTGTCTCATAGGTAACACTGTACAGGTTGAAAGTAGCTGGCTAGGTGAAAGAGTGCCTTTTTGGTGGTACCGCCTCGTCGGCAAAATATATTCTCCAGAAATATCTCCTGGTACTTACATTATGGCCTTTTTGGTACAAGATGAGGAACCTTATATTTTCCGGGCATTTTAGATTTGTTTTATGTGAACCATCAAAAGCTTATACAGTTGGAGCAGTGATAAATATAGAATGGTTTTATTAAAATGCTACAAACACAATTTACTACAACTCAGTTAAAACTGGCATAAGCAGTCCTCTGATGTCACATTCATACACTGTTAAAACTAGTTTCTATTCCAGACTGTACACATATACAATGACCTTCCCTAGACACATTTTGACCCTGGTGGTCTTCATTGGTGGGAAAACAATATATATCGAACCAAGTAATCAAAACATGTCTAGGAAAGGACATTGTAAATGTGAGTCTAGGATTAGTTTAGGAGAGAATTCCCACTTTCTGTGTGAGCACACCTTCAAGGTTTTGTCAACATTTCCAGCAGACACATGGCTGTGCTCACATCTGGGGCTTCAAGCAGGACATGTTTTCCAGGGCAAGCAAAATTGAAATGTTCATACATCTCAGCTTGGGACTTGGTAACTGAAAATGACAAGCTTTACCACTAAGCCATAGCCCTTCCTCGGATAGGCAGCTACCTTATCCTAGTCAGACCACTGGTCCATCTAGTATAGCATTTTATTCCTTATGTCTTATTCCTTGCACTAATTTATTGCTAGTAATCCAGGGAAAAACTTTTCCCCAATCCAACTCTAGTGATACATAACTTGGGGCAAACTTTGGCAGAATAAGGATGGAAATGCATTCCATTCTGAATAGAAAGTTCACTGAAAGTGTTTGTTTTCCTGCCCCACTCCAAAGACTTTGAGGTGGGGAAGTGTCTGCATCACCAGGGCGAGCGCTTCCTTGCTGTAATCTGTTCGCACATATTCAGCTGCAGCAGAATGAATAGAAATAGGTAAGAAATGTATTAGGTTCACATTTTAATACAAGGTTACCTAATTCATGAACAGAGACCTAAACATAATTTGTAGCTGGAAATCTGTATGTTTCTGGGTCAAGTTTGCAATGTGTTTTGCAAAACCAAAAACTTTTGGTTTACAAAGCAAACTTTTCAAACACCAAAAAAGTGTTTGAGAAAATGTGTGTACCTGGAAAATGCACATAACAGACTGTGTGCATTGCAAAAAGCCCTGCAAACAGGCTTTAGTCCATGAATGCATTCAAAAATGTGTGCATTGAACAAAAATGCAAACATTCATCTTGAGTTGAGAATTAATCTGATGTGGCATTGGGACAGAATGAACATAGCAGTGGGAAAATTAGAACCTGAATAAGACTGACCTAGACAGATTTGCTCATCGCTAAGAATGCGCTAGAACATACACCAACATGC
The DNA here is from genome assembly GCF_004798865.1 of Varanus komodoensis. NCBI lineage: Eukaryota > Metazoa > Chordata > Lepidosauria > Squamata > Varanidae > Varanus > Varanus komodoensis. The sequence goes on along the minus strand of NW_025335568.1, from coordinate 52,857,299 downwards.
TGCAAATGTTTGGTTGCTGTCATCAGATGTGGCCCCGACTCTTTCTCTTGCTTCCCACCTCTGCCCTGAACTCTGTAGGGAGGAGTACTCTCTACTCTTGCTTTCCTCATATATAGTTCCTCTCTCCTTTTCTTCCATTCAGTTTTCTGTGTCCTTTAAGATGTTATGTAACATCTTTAGTCATATGCAAGTAAGTGTAAAAAAAAACACCTTCATGTATTAACTGATGGGATCTGAGCTAGCAATAACAGACCAAGAAAGGGACCTTCGGGCTGTGGTGGACAGCTTGATGAAAATGTCAACCCAATATTCAGCTGCTGAGAAAAATGCAAATGTTAGGCATAACTCGGAAAGGAACTGAAAATAAAAATGCCAAGACTGTAGTATCTTTATACAAATCTATGTGCAGCCACACACAGAATACTGTGTACAGTTCTGGTCTCCACACCTCAAAATGGATATTATAGAGCTAGAAAAAGTGTAGAAAAGTCAACCAAAATGATCAAGAGATTGGAATAATGCCCCGATGAAGAAAAGTTACTACAGCTAAGATAATTTAGCTTAGAAAAAAGGCAAGTAAGGGGATACATGATAGAGGTGTGCAAAATTATGCACAGTGTGGAGAATATGGATAGAAAGACATTTTTCTATGTCTCTCATTTTTCTATTTCTATTTCTCTAGAACCGGTGGTCACCCCGGTTGATTGGAGAGAGATAAAGGTGAGATAAAAAGATATTCCTTCACACGTCTCATGGTTAAACTATGAAATTCATTTCCCCCAGATATAGTAATGGCTACCATTTTGAAAACCAGTCAGTTGAGGAGATCAACCCTGACTGCTCTTTAGAAGGCCAGATACTGAAGATGAAACTCAAATACTTTGGCCACCTAATGAGAAGGAAGGACTCACTGGAGAAGAGCCAAGTGCTGGGAACGATTGATGGCAAAAGGAGAAGCGGATGGCAGAGGATGAGGTGGCTAGATGGAGTCACTGAAGCAGTCGGCGTGGGCTTAAGTGGACTCCAGGGGATGGTGGAGGACAGGAAGGCCTGGAGGAATGTTGCCCATGGGGTCATGATGGGTCGGACATGACTTCACGGCTAGCAACAACCATTTTGAATGGTTTTAATAGGTAATTGGATAAATGTATGGAAAGAAAGCTATAAAAGGCTACTAATCCTGGTGGCTATATGCTGCTTCCTATATGAATGGTACTTTGCCTGTGTAACTCAATTGCTGGGGAACATGGGCAGGGGAGTTCTTTCACACTCATATCCTGTTTGTGGGATCTTGTGATCCATTATTTGGCCACTGTGTGAATGGAACACTGAACTAGATAAACCATTTATCTGCTCTAGCGTGGACCTTCTTATGTTCTTAAAAGTTAGCTTAATACATTTTAGCATAGTGAGCTGTTCTCACAAATTTCTCACACCGAGATTGACAAAATAAATCTGAGTGTCTCCCCAACTATATTGACTCTAGTGATGCTAAATCTGGTTCTGAGCTCATTAGCCAGTATCCACCTACCCCAACATGAGGGCCTTTTCTAAAATGTTGGTGCAGTAAAGATAGCTTGCTCAGGTACATTCAGAGAAACTGCAAAACTATTTTATTTATTTATTTAATTCTAATTATATGCTGCCCCATTAGATATAATGGGGTGGCTAACAACATAATTGATACAATAAAATCTGCAATTGCCATAAAACCAATAATAACAAGGTACAAGTTATCATTACCTCGTTTCATTAGTAGCACTTTACCATCCCATACTTTAATACCCAAGCTCCATGGACTGTTGCTTTTTTTAAAAGTTTTGTGTGTTCAGTATTTTTGTCAGCATAATTCTATAGCAGAAGAAAAGGACTCAGAGTACGTTTTTGTCTGCATGTGAGCCCTGATATTTTATCAGTCTTCAGACATTTTTAATTTCCTATTTACCTCCTACAGGGTGATTCTGATTTCCCTCAGTATGTCATCTCTTATGCACTGCAGAAAAGGTTGAGAGTCTCTCTTTCTAACATCTGTTTCCCATTCATCTTTATGAACTGAGAATAAATAATACAGGGTGCAGCAGTGTTTGTCAATAGACTATATATTTGCAGTTTTTTCACTGACAGCCAGCCATGGACACTGGCTCAACCAAAATATTTTAATTAAATATTTTTATATTGTGGTGTCATTATTGTAGTTGCATTCAGGCTTACACTGTTACAATCTTCTAACTAATGTATTAAAGGAGTGATCTTATAGACTCTAGACAGTGCCTAGGGAGCCATAAGATTTTCCAAATCTCAGATCTGAGGTCAGAAGCAGCTCCAGTGTTGAATCTGGGGATCCAAGTTTGGATCTCCTTCTCCCACCCCTCAGAGCTGGCATGGAACCACACCACTGCTCCTTTAAGGTCAAGAAAGTGATCTTGAAGAGGAGGCAAGAGCTACATGCTGGGAGGCACAGAGGGAAGGAGGCAGAGGCAAGCCAACATCCTTCCCATGCGATGTGCTACAGCCAGCTCACCAAAAACATCCATCTAGGAGAGATGCAGAGCGGGAGGAGTGGAGAGGCAGAGATCACCTCAGCTGTTCCAACTAGTCTGCAGAAGATGCTCAGAAACCTCCAAGTTCAGAGTCTTATGAGCTTCAGTAACACAACCCCCTGAGTTGCCTCCTAAGAGCACAATCCTGCACATATTTTGATAGAAAAAGCATACAGTAAAAGCTCCCAGTATACAACCCTTTCTGCCTAAAGAAGCATAGGATTGTGCCCTAAAATATTTTTATTCTTCCTTTCCTTTTGACTTCCAAAAGAACTACAGTGACAACAATAACAGAAAGCAAGAAGAACAATGCAATTTTTAAGAAACTAAAAATCAAAAGCACCAAAGAAATCAAAAGGAGTGATTACCCATAAAACAATGAGCAAAGCAAGTCTACACATGCTGGTGGGGAAATATTCAAAAAAGCAAAGCCCTTCCAGACTTACATTGGCAAGCCAGAAAGGAGGGAAGAACAGTGTTGGCTTTCCTTCCCCTACCTCCCACTTGGAAACACTTTCTTGTTTTTTTTACATATCAAAATACATTTCTAACTGTTAGAAAAAATGTGCTTAAATATATATTTAATTGCAAGCATTTGAGCAGAGTTTTTTTAAGTATTTGCATAATAAGGCAGAAAAGAGATCAGAGACTGTTTTGCTCATCACATTGCACCTGAATTAAAGACATTTAAGAATATCATCATATTGCTGATAGGAAAGTCGTAGCTTTCTTGCCACAACTTCCTCCCCTTCCCACCCTCTAGTATACCCCCTTTTCTTCCCTCTGAGATGCCTGGGGGGCAACCAGTGCAGTTCTTTCCAGGCATCTCGAGGAGTAAGGGAAAGAGGTTGGCCTTATTACTGGGACTCCTACAATAATCCTATAATTCTGGGACTCCAATAATCCTATGCCTCCTTCCAGACAATGTCAGGAGTAGGGTTATGAGGAAGCTCCACAGAATCTGTCTCTGTAGCATTCAGGGACCTCTTCTTGTGCCCAGCCTGGTCTTAGAAAGCAAGCCAAGCCAAGATGAAATCTGCAAACACTCACAGAGCAAAGGCTGCAAAAGCAGCAACCTTCTTCCACACCATGAGCACTTCCCCTTCCAAGCCTGCTGTACATGATGCAGAAGAGAGACGATGCTTGCACAGCATCCACTTGTGGTCAGTTCCTGCCGAGGGCCATATGACTGCTGGGTGACTTGCCAGGAGCTCAGGCTCACAGCTGCAGCAACGTGAACCAGAGGCCTAGGAACCAAGCCCAGGGAATCTGACACATCCTCACCTCCAAAGCAGATTTCTCACGCATCCCTAATCAAGATACCATAATCGATGACTCATATGGGCTTGGATTATTAGTTGATTCCTCTGTTGCTCTTTTTTATATTAGTAGAAGCAAGAAGCATATTTTCTCTACTTTCAGATTATGCACAGCTGTGACATTGCAGGCATCCTCTCCAAAGAGGCATGCCCACAGTGCATGAGAAGGAATGCAGGCAGAATGCCCCTGCTAAGAATCTGCCTGCAATATGCATATTATTTATTCATTCAATTAATTAATTGATCTCTATACCACAGATAGTCAAAGCTCTTTGGGTAGATTACAACAATTCATAAAATTATTAGTTATAATAAAACATCACATTTCACTACAAAAAATTAAAACTGTCTTTTAAACCATCTTTAAACAAATTACTAAAACAGGTTGATACAACTAGACCTGTTAAAACAACTGATAATAACCTGCACACACCTCCATTGCGATTTACAGGTTTAGATGCTTTTGGCATAGAGAGCAGCCTTAACCTGGAGCTGAAAGTTGGCACCAGGCAGCGTGTGCGTCGCCCAATAATCAAGATACCGTTTTGATCAATTAATGGTCTAATATTATATAATATTATATAAACTTGCTAGGAGCAAGTTACTTCTGAACTGAGATGCACAGAATTGCACTGTAAAACATTGTAGCTATAATTCTAACTGATCAGTAGACTCAACTATCCCTCCATGTGCAATACAGACAAAATACATCCATTCCCTACACATGTTTGCAACGGCTAGAAGCCCAGATGTGGAAGCTAAACCCTGAAGACAGGTAGTTCTAGCAGCTCACACCTTCAAAAGGCGGGGAGCCTTGGAGCATCCCACCTTAAAAGGGACAGACTTCTATTTGAAGAGCTGTCAAAGGCAGATCCATTGGGTTGGGTTTCAAGGTGGCCTTTGGTTGAAGGGCTGTCCCATCCAAGTCCAGTTTAAGGACGAAGAATGACTAGAAGGGACAGCAGGAGCAACCTTGAAGTTTCCCATCACATTTGTGCACATCAGAATATCCAGAAAGCAGACTGAGAATGGTTCACCCAGTCGGTCTTCCCTGCTGTGCTGAAATGTATGGTATTTCTATTTAAATAATACTGATTAATTCTAAATTTACGTTAATGTATATACATTTATAGGGGTGCAGGTGCAGTGGTTTTAACTGCTGTGCTGGTTGGTCGAAAGGTCGCCGGTTCAAATCTGCACAACAGGATGAGTTCCCGTTGCTCTGTCTCAGCTCCTGCCAACCTTGCAGTTCAAAAGCATGCCAATGCAAGTAGATAAAAAGGTACCACTTTGGTGGGAAGAAACAGCGTTCCGGGCACTTCAGTGTTTAGTCATGCCGGTCACATGACCATGGAGACTGTCTGCGGACAAACTCTGGCTCCCTCGGCTAGGAAATGGAGATGAGCACTGCCCCCTAGAGTCAGACATGACTGGACTTAACGTCAAGGGGAAACCTTTACCTTATATAAATTTATCAAATTGTATCATGTTTTGTTCTCCTTTTTGGTGGTGCATAAGTGGCTGCCCTAATGCCGCTACAACTCATAGATTCTCAGCTGCCTTTCTTTTTTCTGGAAATTGCTGGATGGAGCTAAGAGAGAGAGAGAAAAAAATTCAACTCTAATCAAAAGGAGTCCCAAAGCTCTCCTAAAGAACCATCTATATGCAGAAACTCTCTTTAACAAGCCAACCAACCTCATACATACCATATAAACTTACTCATTGTCTTTTAACTAATCTTCAAGATATTTTCCCACCTCAAGTCAGTCTGTAAGTCAAGCTTAGAAATCTAAGTTCTTCCAGTTACATTTTCTCCACCCCAGAGAGAGTTGGAAAGGTTTTGGAGTTCAAATGTGTCATTGCAAGGGAGAGGAAAGCACCCATTCTATTAAGCTATGGAAAAAGTAATCAAACATTTTATTTACCACAATGAATGTGATCATTTTATGTGGTTACAAAAGGCTACTCCTATTATCTTAGGCTGGCTTGGAAGAATTCCAGTACATGTGCGTTACATATACCCCATATATATATGGAGTATATATATTCAGATTTACAGAAAACTAAAACCTTTCAACACTTCGACATTGGCCCATAACTTATCCAGAATCCACCTGATTTCTATTATATTTTGACTGTCTTTACAAAATGTTTCCATGAATGAGGAGAGCAGGATACAGGGAGTGTGAAATTATTTTTTAATGGACTAGATGCTATCCAGGAACACAGTCTTGGCACCTGCCTGAAAACATGTAACATAAACATAGTAAGAAAAGAGCACCTGAGAGCATGTGCAGATTTCCCCTCATCAGAAAGCGGGTATGGCCACAGCAACACTTCAGATATGGAGGTTAAGGAGTAGGATCTGTTAGACAGCACTGAAACCATACAATGCTTATTTTAAAAAATATTTTTCTCTGAGAGTGATTTCTTTTAAATGAGAGCAAGCAGTAGTACCTCTGCTTTTCAGCTTGCTAAACATTGTTCACCCTAATCTTCTAGTGAGATGGAGGAAGCAGTTCCAGGATTCTTCCATTCTGAAATTTGCTATAACTTCAGTTATAGTTGAACCAATATCTGAATGTGGCCGTAGTATGATGTAAGATTGTCTAACTTAGACCAGAATGTAGTAACTAGAAATAACCTATGGTTTATTTTACCAGTAAATTATAAAATGCATTTTATGTAATTAAGTACTATCTTGGGTAGAGCAGTCCATTGGGCCAGTCAATTTGCAGCCAGCTTACACCGGTGTAATGTCAACATAACATCACAAAGTAATTGGCTGGGTGCCCCTCCTCCCCATAGCAGTCCTAGCAGAAAGAGCCAATATCTGCACAGCAACAGCAACATTATGAATCTGTAGTATTACCCCATCCTATAACATGCCAACACAGCAAGCCGTGGTGAATTTTTGCCACTGTTGGCCTGTCATGTTGTCTGAACCCAGTCATGGTGTTTCATCACGGTTTGTTCCATGGCTTCTCTGTCTGAACTCAGGATCATGGTTTCTACAGTCCTTATATGCAATTAGCACAGAGTCCTCTGGAAAGAGTAGCAACTGTGGAAGCTGCTCCTACCATCCATCTGGCTTCTATGTGTGGACCACTGAGGAAGAGACAAGTGACATAGGCAGAGTGATGCATCTTGGAACTGAATTTCTGGTGCAGTGGCTGATGGGATAAAAAACTGCAAACCTTGGTAACTACATAGGGTTGCCTGTCACACTGTGTGAACGGCTGTGGCCCAGGTAGCAGGAGTACAGAAACTGAGATGATCCACAGCTCCCTACAGATGGGGGAAATCTAATTGTGCTGTGGTATATGTGCTATCAATTTTTCTCCAACTGACTGTGAATAGGGCACTTGCCCTCCAAAAGGTCCTTTCTTTGACAGTTCTTGTAACTCATGGCTGTGGCTGCCACAGCAAATAACCACAATATCGCATGACAAACATGCAGAAAAGGAAGGGTTGCTGGAAGGCATCAAGAGGGATGTTTGGGGCAGAGAAACAAAGAGCAGGCTGAGTGAAAGCTGACAGCCATTTTCAATAGTGCAAGGAAACCAGTAATTAAAGACTATTTCTTCGTCCTCATGGAAACAGAAACCAACACTGGAACAATTTCCCTAAAAACATTAGAGGGACACTAAATGAGAAATTCATCTGTAATCCCACCCATGATCAAGAGGAAGTAATAAAATAGGAAGGACCTGAAATCAGGAAATGTTTAATTAATATTGGGACTGACAAGTAAACCTTATAGACAGTTCTTGGGAACAGAGAAGGGCATTGCTGTGTAGAGCCTCCATTTTAATGACAGAAAAGCAATACCTCCATGGCATTAAAGAGCTCCAGTGTGGAAACTCAAGATGCTGGAGTATACCTGCAAACCTGCAAATGCTGCTTTGCTATGGAGGATTATATAATCTGATACCACTACACCTCTGTCCTTGCTCTTCTTCCTTTGCTACAATCCAAGTAGATGGCAAACACCAGAATATAAAAATAGGACTCAATTCCTACTAATACGGCTTTCTTCCAGAAATTGTGTCCTCCTCTTGATCTTTGCAATGTGTTTTTAATCTTGTTTGCTCTGTATGCATTATCTTCTAGACCAGTTTTACCCAACCTCATGCTTTCCAAATATGTTGGCCTTCACAGGGATTCCTAGGAGCTGTCATCCAACACATCTGGAGGGCGCCATGTTGAGGAAGGCTGTTCCAGCTATAAACATGAGAGAAGGCAACACTATAATATACTTAGCAATGTTATTTAACTCTGTTTGTCATGCATATAAATGATGATTCCAGAGCTCAAATAAGCATTTCTGCTTTATTCCTCTCCATGTAAACCATGTGGGGTTTTATTCAAAGTAGTAATGAAAATGAAATGAAATTGAGTTTGATCTACAATCTTATTAATTCCAGACCCATTTCAGTAAACTGTAAAAACTCCAGTGACCTGCAAATTCTGCACATTAAAGTCTATATTTTACATAGAATGCCTTGCACCAAAGACATGAACTAATGCCTTCAATAATCACACACAGGGAGAGAGGGAGGGAAGGGGAGAACAGGGCTTGTTAGAAGATTAATGCAATAAATGAAAGAAGAGACATTATGTATTCCAGATGATCTGAAGAAAAGCCTTCACAGGGAAAACAATGAAGGGCTGCCTCCCAGTAATACCAAAGAACCTCAGGTGTAGGTGACAGCTAGTAGGACAGCCAGCCAGAAGGATGGGCTCTGTGCAATACCAGAGCCATCACAGAGCTAGATTGTGACTTCCCAAATGGAATGCCAGCAGAGCACTACTGTGTGAAAGATGCTCCGAAAAGAGAGTGACATGCAGATCAAATAAATAGAAGAAATAAGTAAGTAGATGTCTATCATACAGGTGACACTATTACAGCCAGGGGTCTTAAGTATTGATCCAGGAAACTACAGACCAGTGTACTTAACACAGGGATAGGAAGCCTCTTGCCCATGGACTTGACATGAACTTCAACACCTCCCAATACAGCGGCAGCATCCCTACCACCATGTGGCTAACAGACTTTTTAAAAGACCTAATTGTCCCACAGGGGAATTTGGGGGGATTTCACTGATGGCAAGGGTTATCCCTCTCCTCCCAATATACTGAAATCCCCACTCTACCCCATAAATGCTTCCCCCATCAACATCCTGGCTGGAAAGAGTGGCAGATTGATCTATCTATTTATCTGTCTCTGTTGCCTTTCTGTACTGCCTTTCTGGAACCAACCAGGATAGGTAACAAAAAATCAGAAAACAAAATTCATAAATAAATAAAGCATTTAAAAACTACCTTAAACTCATAACTGTTTTCAAAAGTCAGATTAAAAAGATATGTCTTGAGTTGGGAGTTGCAGCCCAACACATCTGGAAGGCACTTGGTTGAAGAAAGCTGCATTAGATTTATTCTAATTAAATTCTTTCATTTCCTGTAGAACTGATGAGCAGGGGATTCAAGACTGACCAAAGAAGTTACTTCTTAACACAAGGTATAATTATCATATGGAATTTGCTGCCATGGGATATGGTGGTGATTAATTTAACTGGTTTGTAAAGAGAATTAGATGAATTCTTGGACGGTGAATTTATCCATAGATGCTAGTCTCAGTAGCTCTATCTTCTTGCTGAATACCAGTTGCTAGACAAGAATGTAGGATGGCCACTTACGGATTCCTGAGGAGCACAGAAGAGATTTGCATAGCTTTGCATATGTCTCTTTATACATATAGATGTACATTTAGAAATACTTAATATTACTTGGGATGCAATCCTGTGCATGTTTAGGTAGGGAAAGAAGTCTTGAAATTCCCAGGAGTCCCTAGCCATGCTGGCTGGTGGAGGTTGGGAAAAGCAAGTTGCTTACTTGTAACTGATGTTCTTCGAGTGGCCATCTGTGCAGTCACACATATGGGTACTGCGCCTGCGCAGTGCCTGTGGCTGGAAGATTGACAGCTAACGGTTTTTTGGCGGGAAGCTCCGCTCCCCCTCCCCCTGTGGCCTATAAAGAGCGGAGTGTCCGCCATTTGTTCAGTCTTTGCAACCGAACATACACTATCTTATTGAAAAAACTTTGTTTGTTTGTTTTTTGATGTCGGTACTGTGAAAAAGGGCATAGTCGGTACCGAAAGATGCATCCACTCACCGACACCCAGCGGGGCCGGCGGGTGGGTTGTGTGACTGCACAGATGGCCACTCGAACAACATCAGTTACAGGTAAGCAACCTGCTTTTCTTCGTCATGGCCTCTGTGCATCACACATATGGGTAGATTAACAAGCTTGCCAAAAAGGAAGAGGGAAGGTGTCCTCATTGAAGAACGGAGGAGAGAACAGCTCTACCGAAGGAGCAATCCCATCGAGCTCAAACATCGAGATGGTAGTGCCTGGCGAAGGTGCAAGGGTTCACCCAAGTAGCGGCTCGGCAGACGTCATCAATCGGGACCCCAGATGCGAATGCAGACGAGGTTGCAACAGCTCTAGCAGAATGGCCTCGAGGAACTGAAGGCAGTTCAAGCTTAGCTAATTGATAGCATAAGACTATAGTGTGGACTATCCACTTAGAAAGTC
>NW_025335568.1:52802817-52846743 GCF_004798865.1 Varanus komodoensis | reverse complement strand
AAAAACGTTTCCATTTAGCCTTATATGACTTCCTTGTGGACGGCTTTAAGGCAGAGTCGATGATATGCTGAATATCAGGGTGCAAAAACGTCGGATTCGACGGGTCTTGTCTCGAACTGGATAATACAGAGAGACCAGAGAGGGGGGAAGCACCCGACTTGATTGGGTTCGACAATCGGATCCGAGGTGGTCGAAGTCATCGTTGGTACCGACGGATTAGTAGAAGCTGTTGGATTCGTAACTTTTGAAACCGTTGTCGGCACCGATGGAACGTCAATCATCGAATTCGCCATGCTGTTAGGTTCAATGAGAGCAAATCCAGGTGGCGAAGTGTGCCGTCCACCTGTGTTATAAGATATGGGAGCGATGGAAGATGAAGAAATTCCCCGCGAGAGATGTCGAGTAGTTTCGCAAACCAGGCTTGACGTGGCCACCAAGGAGCAACTAGTATCCCTGATGCTCGGTCGTGCACTATCTTTGCTATGACCCTCATCAGAAGAGGGATCGGAAGGAAAGCGTAGAAGTTCATATTGTTCCAAGGGATCATGAATGCGTCCCCTAGGGATGCGTGTCCAATTCCCGCTCTCGAACAGTAAGCCTCGCACACCCTGTTCTGTTGGGTAGCGAATAAGTCCACATCGGGAAACCCCCAGCACCGGAAAAGGTGGTTGCGCGTACGGGGATCCAGTTCCCACTCGTGAGAGGTGAACATGTGCCTGCTGAGAAGATCCGCCTGCACATTGTCTACACCAGCTAGATGAACAGCCATCAGCGTGATGTGTCTTTGGATGCACCAGTCCCAAATTTTCATAGAAAGCCTGGCTAGAGTCGGTGACTTTTTACCCCCTTGCTTGTTCAGGTAAAAGACGGTAGCTATATTGTCCGAAGTTATCTGAACGATCTGATGATGAAGGATGTCCTCGAAAGAGCGCAGGGCTTTGAAAACTGCCAGTAGTTCTAGGAAGTTGATATGATTCGTGGATTCTAGATGATTCCACGTACCCTGGGTAGATAGGCCGGAGCATATCGCTCCCCATCCTAGAACAGATGCGTCGGTGCCAAGGCTAATCGTAGGAGGTTGTGCCCTGAAGGGGACTCCTATCGTAAGATCGGTCTGTTCCAACCACCAACGCAGAGAGTGAAGCACGGAAGTTGGGATCCAAATCAGTCTCGACTGCGGATCTCTTTGAGGATGGTACACCTTGTTGAAAAGAGTTGCAGTGGGCGAAGCCAAAGCCTAGCATGTGGAACTACGGCAACTGAGGAAGCCATATGCCCCAGGATCCTCTGGATAGACCTCGCCGGGACAGTTCCCTCTCGTCGGATTCGATGGATGTGGCGAGCAAGAGTCTGTTGTCTGTCCTGAGGGAGGAAGGCTTTTTCCAACGTCGAATCCAAGCGGGCTCCAATGAAGGTGAGCGTCTGTGTCGGGAGAAGACAAGATTTCTCGGTATTAATACATAGGCCTAGGCTATTGAGCAAGGCACAAGTTGTATGGATGGCCGCAAGGAGTCTTTCTCTGGACTGCAACACCAACAGCCAGTCATCAAGGTACGGATAAATTTGTATGCCCTGGAGGCGTAGGAAGGCACAGACAGGAGCCATGCACTTTGTAAAAACCCTCGGAGCCGTAGCCAGTCCAAAAGGCAAAACTGTAAACTCATAAAGTTGGTTTGCAACCGCAAAACGAAGGAAACGCCTGTAACTTGGGTGAATTGAAATATGGAAGTAGGCATCCTTCAAGTCCAATGAGGCGAACCAATCCTCTCTCCTTAGCAATGGCAAAATGTTTTGAAGGGTAGTCATACGAAACTTTTTTGGTACAATAAACTTATTTAAGTTCCATAAGTCCAAAATCGGACGTAGACCACCATCCCGCTTAGGGACCGTGAGATATCTGGAATAGAATCCGTGGAGTCCGTCAGATGGGAATTCTTGACTAATCACTCCTTTACGAAGAAGTTGTTGTATTTCGTCGAGCAGTACCGGTGAACATTAAGTGGACCGGCTCAGACTCGACGGTGGTCCAGGAGGGTGGAGGTGATGTTGTGCAGGTAGGATCATAGGATGGTAGGATCATAGGATGCTGCCCTATACATAATCAGACCACTAGTCCATCCTGCCTGGTACTGTTGACACTGATTGGCAGGAGCTCTCCAGGGTTGCAGACAAGACATGCCAGGGATCAAACCTGGGATCTCCTGCTCTGCCACTGATCTCCAGCCCCTCACTTCATGCCATGGGTCAGAAGCAGCAGCTGTTCAACAGCCCAAAGCCACTTTGGACACAGATGAGTGTGGTTCTTTAAATCCTGGCTTCTGTTTCAAGTTAATTTACTATCTCATATCCTTTGACTTAGGAACAAGTCTTGGTTATTACTGTAGGAATATATGACTGTGGCAATTTACAGGGATCCCCTCATGTTGGCCCAGTCTTAGAAAGCAAGCTGAGCCAAGAGGAAGTCCGCAAATGTTTGCAGAACAAAGGCTGTGCAAGTGGCAACCTTCTTCCATATCAGGTGCAGTAGCGCAAACAAAAGATGCTGCAGAGGGTATGGAAGAGGGATTCTCCTTGTGTAGCAAGTGGGGCTCAGTTTCTAGTAAGGGTCCTGCAAATGTCATCAGGGTCAGAGCAAAGAGGACCCAAGTCTGGGAGCCCGATCCAATGGATTCTCACCCCAGATATGGATTCCTCACACATCCCTAACCGGGGCTATAAAAAAGCAGATGGAGCTTGGAGCCAGCAAAGATGATTTTGCAAGCTAAGTTGAACAGCTAAGGCACCTCTAGTATATGGGTTGATATTCATGCCACAGCAGCTACATGAAAGCCATTAAAAAGTCTCTTCGGTGAAATTTTCCCATGCAACATATCAAAAAATTTTCACTATACCATACCAGAGCTCCTTTTGTGCCATTTACTGCATTCGAAAAAGAAAAAAGAATAAACATCCAGTTCACATGATAAGACACTAAATAATGATGCACAATTGTTCTGCGACAGATGCGCAAAAAGTTCCTTGTCATGTGGGCATATGGAGGTTGTTTCCTGAAGCTTGCCTGATTCAAAACACTGTGCTGTACCATTGCTTGTTAAGCATCAGTACTGTTAATAGCATTGAATATAATCTATCAATACTGTGTAAAAGATATAGATATCCAGTGTTCCTCTGGTGTGGATCATGGGACCTTGCATACGTTGGTGAAGGATAGCTTTTCCTCACTGTCTACTGACTGTGAACAATCCACATCTGAAATTCCACCCATGCTGGACTCTGGTCCTGTCCACCTTGTGCTCTACCCATTCCCCACTTTGGATTACAGAACCCCGATGGGCTTTGACTGAGCTGGTACAGGGAAAGGTTCCCCACCCCTGAACTCTAAGTTCTCCATCTGAATCAAAACAGATGGTGTAGGTGCACTGTACAGTGAAGACGAGGGTATGCTGGGGTTCAGCGAGAATGACCCAGATGTGAATCATTTTGCAACCCATATGCAGGGGTTTGGGCAGCTCAGGGAAGTGAGGACGGGGAAGAAGGCTTACATTTTGACTCACACCTAAAAAGACTCCTGAGATTCCTCCATCCTTCTGGTAGCTATTCTCTGTGACAGCTTAAATGAAGGCCAGACACAGAATGTTCATATTTCAAATGAGTCAGCTGTAGAAATACAGGCTCAGATACATGGATTGAGGTCTGAGAGATCATAGTTCATCTCTGTACTGACTTTAATATGTCTCCGTAGGATAGTTTCATGCAGACATCCTCACTATCCTCATTCATTCCAGATTATTTCTGACCAGGCAGAGTTCAGGAAATTTAACTGTTATAGAATGCTGAAGTTAAAAACTTTCCCTCACAACCCCTGTACTAACAAGAAAGGCACACCACTCATTATGGTGTGATACAAAAGTGACTGCTTAGGAATCCTTTAAAAAAGAATCACCATAAAGAGCATAAAAGAAGACACTAGTGTGCATAAAATTAACATTTACTGGTGTATATATGTAGAGGGAAATTTAGAAATTATTATTATCAGTATTTATATAGAAAAAGAATACATCTCACTCTAGTGTGGAAGATTGTGTCCAGGTGGCATGTGCCTTGCGCAATCTGCTGTCCAGGTGTTCATTCTTGATTTATTTATTTATTAATTTATTTAAAGTTTTTCTATGTCATCCATTACTAAAAAAGTCTCTGGACAGCTTACAAGGAACAAAAACCATAACAGCAACAACGCACCGCATCTAAAAATAGTGAGAAAAACAACGATAAAACCAATGTTAAAATACCAGGAAAATAAAAATCAATGGGCATCTTCAAGGCCCACCTTCTTGATATTTAAACCAAACTTGGACCAGACAGCCCTTTAAATAGAGGACTGTCCTTTGTAAAAGAGGACACATGACCACACTATAACTTTGCAAAAACTCTGTAAAACCCTGATGCATATTAGTGGGTGAAGTATTCCAGATCATTAATTTGTTTCTAGTGAGGCAAAAATTATACACATGGATTTCACAGTGGAAGCACTAACTGCAAGCAAATTGCTGAGATCCAAATGGCCTTGGGCTAATTGTCAGTCTGCTGACTGCAGTTAGCAGAAAACTGGCCAATATGCAGCAGTGCCTCCAAGTGGGAGCAAGTGTTAGGTATATGTAACGGTGCTTGCATTAACATTGCATGGTTTTGTCCACTAACCAGAGTGGGAGGAAATGGATTAACGTCATGGGCAAAATGAGAGTGATCTCTCTGCTTGAACTATGTCCTTTCTGCCCCTTCACTTCTCTGACCTCACCTGGAAAGGCAAATGGTCACATCTCTCGCTCTTTCCCCACCAGCCCCCATGACCAGCGAAGCGTGTGTTTCCCTCTCCTCCTTAAATTAAGTAGCTAACAATGAAGCAAGATATCCTGCATGAAAATGCCAACATCTCTCCCTCATTCAAGTCACAAATGGATGGATTGTAAATAAATAACCAAACTTTATTTTACTTTTGTTAAAAAGCCTTTCAGTTTGAACGCTGATAGATCCAGATGCAAGCAACAGCTTCTTGACTAAATCTGCTGTTTAATGCTTACTTCTGCTGAACCTGCATATAACCAAATATACAATATGTTCCCAACAGGCAAGCAGTGTCATTTCTGTGACTGAGGCAGGTTCCCAGTTCTATGCTCTCCTGAGGATGAACTATCTCAGAAATTGATCCTAGGAACTGGCAGTGGTAACCCTTCAAAGAGCCCCATGTCCCTGGTTTTGTCCTTCCCCCAGAAGCACTATTCACTGGCTACAGTAGACTTTATAGGCTTAGTCTGCTGGCACAGGGTCAAGTAATACGAGGTAGTTGCAGTGGTTGCATTCTTGCCCGTTAGCTGGAAGAATGCTAAGCTTTTACAAAGTCACTATGGAATCATATCTAATTATGACAAACTGAAAAGGAATCTTTACATTTAACATTATTTTAATGACAATTTGCTTAGATAGTTGGGCACAATCCTATGCATTTTTAAACAGAAAGTAGCCCTACAAATCCCTGCTGGTTAAACATGTTTAGTTTTCTGTCTAAACATGCAGAGGATGGCACCTTAGTTAGTTTTACCCTTCCTTTTAGGGCAAGCCCTCTCAAGTTTATAACAATAATATGAATGCATTTTGCTGAAGGATGCCTGTTTTGTATGCCTGTGCACCTCAGAGAGGTACCCCTACAACTGCAACTGCAAAAAGGACACCTGGGTGAGTGCTGTGGATTCCATCTGGAAAACAGTCTTAAGGATGAAATTATTTCCCTAGTAAGGTGGGTGTTGGATATCTGCAGAAACAGCAGTAGTAGAAGGTGAAAAAGAAGTCATGACAAGGACAGCAAGAGCTGAAAAAAAGACAAAAGAAATAAATAGATCTATATAGACCAAGGAATCCCCAAAGTACAAGGCAGAAGCAGCAGTTTGGGCTTGAAAACAAAATCACTCTAAGAAATAAAGATGGTACGAGAAACAAGTGCTTTCTGCCATGCCTACCTCCCAGTTATTGTTTTAAAATTGAAATATATTTTTAAATTAAAAAGGGGAATAGAGAGTATGACGAGTACCAAGAGAGATGTCGATGGGTACAGTAGGACCCATGGGCACCAATGATGGTAACAGCAGATGTACAAACAAACAAGAAAACCATGACTTTTCAAGCAAAGCTCTGTTATGGGCACCTCTGTTCAGCTGGAATTCCAAACTAGCCTTTAGTTGTTAAATTTGTCTCCCCTCTTATTGCATCATATTGATACCTGGTGTCTGTGCCAGCTAGATCCTGATCTACAAGAATGATCTGCAAGGCACCTTCAGCAGCCCCAGCCCAAGGCATGAACTTGACAGTGACACACCAGCATAACAACTAGTGAGATACTATTATTATTAATTCTATACAGCCCCAAAACAGAAGCTCTCTGAGCAGTTTTGTGGCTAGAGGCCTTGATGTAGTCTTGGGAGGACCTGAGTCCAAGTGTCTAGTTAGCTACAAAGCTTACAAAGTTTATATGAGCCCATCATTATCCCTCAGCCAAGTGTTCTGAATGGAGCCAACAGAAGGCTAACATGGGAAGAGGTCTGTATGCCTCCCAGAGTATTACTACCTTACCTGGATAAGGCTGTCAATGGCTACCAGGCATTAACAGTAGACATGACTGGGCACATGCTGATGGCTCATGTCCTAGGACTGATCAAGGCTAACATTTAGCCTTAGCTGTGTGTCTTTGGATTTCAAGAAGTGAAGCTTTTGCCATTGTGAATATGAACATTCCCAGGCTAAAGGGGGGATTCTTTCCAGCAGAAAATTCCTCCTTTAGTGGAATGCAAGGCTGTTTATCCTTATATTTTATTGTGCTCTGTGTTCCCATTACCACTGATAATCACACAGGTTTACTGTCCAACATTTATCACTCATGAGAGATAAGAACATTATTGCATGAAGGGAATGCAATTTTAATCAAAGTTTATATACTGTTATATACCGAAACTGCTACTAAAAGCACAGAATGTAACATACCCGTCTTAGATATTTTTGTCTTTGCTATTGTAAAGAGCCTCAAGCACATCTGTTCCAAGTAAGTTGTAGAACATGCTGTGAAGTCTCATTTTAAAGAAGCTAGATGTGGCAATCTAGATTCAAGATAAATTCAACAGTGAACATGTAAACCTCTTTAAGTCACCTCTTAAAGTTGAAAGCAAAATCCATGGGAAAGTTCCCAAAGTAATCCCTTGATCATTAAAGCATAAAAAGTCAAACTTTTTATGCACTGCTATACCTGGGAACCAGATATGACTATTATTGATAAAGCAGGAAGATGTACTTGACTATTTCATTTATACAAAAGGTATGCAGAACAATAGAAATACGTAATTCAGTACCTGAAATCATTAAGTGCTTTAAGGCACAATCCTCTGTAACTTTAGATAGAAAAGGCCTCTTTTTCTGTCTAAGCATGCATTATTTATTTATTTATTTATTTATTTTATTTTATTTAGGAAATTTCTATGCCGCCCCACTCGCCAAAGCCTCGGGGCGGCTCACAAACATAAATAAACTTCCTTAAAATAATATAAATTAACAGTATAAGGCTTGTGTCCTATATTAATTGTAGATTCAGGCCCAGTTCCAGCACCCCAGGCAGCTGTTGGGGCCTCTGCATGCTGGAAGGACCCATCAGTTATGTGACCACTTACATATCAGTCAAAAAGGGCAAAGTATCAACAAAAACAAGACAAGGAGGGCACCACTTTGCATAATATTTGTATCCAGGCACAGGCAGGAATGCTTAGTATAATTTAAATGGAAAGGTAGACCATGTTACCACTGTGGTGAAGACTGTAACCGGAGGACAAATGTGTCTTGTTCAAACTGCTGCATGACAGGCAGGGCTGATGGGCATGTTCAAGGTTTTGGCTGCTCTCCCTCCTCATGGCTCTTTAACTAAAACAGATTTGGACTGGACAGGCCTTCAGAGAGAGGATCCTGTCAAACAGAGGACACTCTTAAATAGAAGACTGTCCTCCAACAGTCCTTCAAGACTCTCTTCTGTAAAGTATAAGCGGGTGAGGGAGAACAGGATGACATGCAATGCAGATCGGTGCGAGGTCTTGCACTTGGGACTTGGTAGTAGGTACCATAGTACAGGATGGGAGGCAAGTGGCTGGAGAGCAGCACTTGTGGAAGGGATCTCAGGGTACTTGTTGACAGCAGATTAAACATGAGCTAACAGTGTGATGCAGCAGTTAAGAAAGCAAACACCACCCTTAGGCGTATAACCAGATCCAGATCAAGAGAGATGTTAGTACCACTCTGTAAGACTCTGGCATGTGCACAACTGGAATACTGTGACCATTTCTGGGCTCTGCTTTATCAAGGAGACATAGTTAGGTTAGAATCAGTTCCACACATTCACAAGGATGGTGGCCAGACTGGGGAAGGGGGGAGGAATACCATATGAGATGAAATTGAGGGAGCTGTGTCATTTCAGCCTAGAGAAGAAGAGACTCAGAGGGGATCTTATAGTGACATATAGGTATTTGAAGGCGTGTCACACGGTAGACGTCCATGACCTGTTCTTCCCTGCAGTGGAGGAAAGGAGATGGACCAATGGGGCAATGGTCAAGGAACCGTGTTTCAGGCTGGATATGAGGAAGCACTTCCTGACTGTTAGGACTCCTAGGATATGGAAAGGGCTTCCAAGGGAGGTGGGGGAGGGGGCTCATCAGTGAGAGTGTTCAAAGAAAGATTGGACATTCACATGTTGCGTATTACATGAGCTAAGCCAGCTGGAGCCAGGAGTCAAACTATATGGCCCTGGAGGCCCCTTCTGACTCGCTGTGTTGCCATGTTTCTAACACATGTCCAGCCAAGAAAGAAAGAAAGAAAGAAAGAAAGAAAGAAAGAAAGAAAGAAAGAAAGGGTAAGGGAGGGAGGGAGGAGTAGGCATAAACACTGTCCCAGTACTACCATTAATGACGCTGTGCCAGCATAAACCAATATGTATGCCACATAATTAACTCTTGCTAGCACAAAGGGAAAAATGCAATTTGCTACTAAAATTCTGCCATGTAACAGCAAAAAGTCTCTCTGTTTTGTTGTTCTGCTGCTAAGCAGGAAATCTATGCTTTTCTCCCATTGTGCTAGCAGGCTCTAACTACAATGCTTATGCATTGCTCTACACGAGCACAACACCATGGCTACTAGCTCTGGGCACTGCTGAATACCACCCACTAGCACTCTTGTTTTGGGGGTACTACAATGAGCCTGCTCTCTTCTAAGTGAATGTGTCTGCAGATAGCATGACAGTGGAAAATAAGAGTGAAGAATGGCAAAAATTTTCCCAAAACAGGCATTTAGAGTAAGGGCAATTGATATAATTATAACAAAATCAATCTGTTTAAAAAGATCCCCAGAAAAAGCCAAGTATCTTGTTCTACATAGAATAATATTCTTTCCACAGTGCAACTTGAATGGCAATGACCTGCTAGTCTTTTTGCCTTCTATCTAAGAAATAAAAATGCCTTAGAACAAAAGCAGAGAGGTAAAAAAAAGCCAAAGCAAGAAAGGATATTCTTTGCAAATGAACAATAAGCTCACTTCAACCATGGTGAACCTCTATTTGAACGGAGCTCTCTATCCATTGGAGCTTCTATTCTGAACTTTATAGGAGCCAAGCTCCATTTCCAAATTTGGTTCAATACTATGGAGCCCCATGGATAGTTCCTATAATGTTCAGAATAAAAGCTGCAATGGAGCCCTACTGACACAGGAGTCATAAACCTCCTGTCAACTCCATTGATACACGCAAAGCGCAGCTGGGCACATTTGGTATATTTTCAGCACACAACATAATTGCTTAATACTCAACACTCTGTACAGAGAATGCAGATGATGAAATATCCACCACTAGAGAGAAACAAAACAAACAAAACAGATATGCATGTTCATGAACCAGCTTGTTCTTCTCTATGATGGACCAATGAGAAGTCTACATTTGGCTTCACTTGATACCAGACTTGTCCCTAGTAGAGATGGACAAACCTCAGGAGGGTCATAGTACATTTGCAGTTCATATAAACATCCATAAGTTTATTGGTACATACCCTGGGAATCTTCATAACAAGCTTTCCATGTATTTATTACATTTGTATACAAGCCTTCCTCTAAGGCACTGAGGGTTAGGCAGCATATACAGGGGTTATATCAAGGACAGATGAAGCAATATGTTAAATGTCCAGGATCCTACTCTATATAGAACAGTCCTTTATCTGAAGAGATGTCAGAGGACAGTCCTTTGTTTGAAGGTTTCCTCTTACTTGCTATCATTCCCAAATCTGGTTTTAAGAAGGAGAAGAAAGAAGGTGCAGGAGCCAATGAAATGGTCCATTAATACTTGGGAGCTGCACTACAGACTGAGCAGACACATGGGTTGCCCGGTCAGTCTTCCACCCACCCCACTAGGGTTGAGTATATTGCATTTATAATCCCTTTCCTTGAACTGTGGTCCTGGTGAAGCTCCCTCTCCTCAAAAAGCTGCTATTTCCCCCAGAGCAATAGTTCCCTCATGAGTAAAACAGCAGCTCAGACCGAGCAGATTTTCACTGGGGCAAGGGTGCAGAGGGTTATAATAACTTCCATCCACGTGCCATAGTTTTAATTCTGACCAGAGGCTCAATCACAGCTCTTATTTTTAAAGTATAAATGCATACTCACATCTGAGGTAGCATCCAGCAATGCTGCAAGTTGGTTAGGTTGGAAGGGAGCACATGGTTCCAAGTCACTCTAATAGCATGAAGTGCATAATTTTCAATCCTGATGGGCCAGTAAAACACAAGTTTCTAGCCTCCGCATCTATGTTGACAAATGTGGAAAGATGCCACAAATAAAGTGCCTCCAAACGGCTGAGAAATCAGGAAAGGGAAAAGGGGACTTGGGAGAGGCAGGAACCGGCATAAACCCTCAGCCTCACCAATGGATATTAGGCTGAATGGAAAAAAATGACTACCCACTTGTTTCCCTTAAGCCTAGTGAGGGGTTAGAGGAGAAGTTGGAGGCCGTTGATTGCATAAACAAAAGCAGAAATCCTATTTAAATTTCCCATTCCACTCAGGGGTCCTTTCAGCTGTTGGGTCCTGGTTCTAACCACTTTTGCTTCTGGTTTTGCTCAGGGCCAGCTGCAATTCCACCCACATCTGGAATGCATGCACACATGCATGTGCATCCTGACATAGTGGCCCTATGGAAATTCAGCCTTCAGAAGCCAAGAGTTCCCCATGAACATAGCTCACTTACAGCTCTGACAGTGACCTGAATAAGATGAATTCACATCAGAAAATGCTTCTGAAAGAATTCCCAATGCGATTTTACTGGACATCTATCTGATGACCTCAGCAAATCATTCTCCAGTGTTTTCCTTATGATTTTTGCACTTTCTTGGGAGCTCACCCATTCTGACTCCATTTAGAATACAATTACAGAGTAATCTCACAGGTGTAGTAGCTAACCTTAGCATTATTCATCTGGCTTTTTGCAAAGGCATAGTTTTAACCTATGCAATCATATTTTTGATATTTTTGTCCTGTCGCCATGCATCTTCATTTTGGCATGCCTTTGCATTTACCTTTTCAGTCAAACCTATGAAAGCAGTGTGCCTAATTTTACAATCAATATTTAAATTTCTACTAAAACCATGTTTTGTCTACAATTTTAACATACTCGTGTAAGAGCATCTAAATTAAAATGGGATTTAGCACAACTTCAAAAATTGTGTGTGTGTGTTTTGTTTTGAAATAAAATTGCTAGAGATGAGTTTCTAGAACTGGTTTAGTGATATGGATCAACACAGCTGCCTGGATTTTCTGACACTCCTTAGGGCCTGGTTATACAGACTGTTGTAACAAGTGTCCATAGTTCAGGATTTATCATCACAGTATGGAATATAAGGAATACATTATTTGAATATCTCTATATATCATTTTACAAACGTTATGCAAATTGACAGCCTAATGTTTCCTCCTTTTTACAATGTGTTTCCACTTTTTTGGACTTTCATAAGTGGCCACCCTCGGTTTTAGGGGACTGCTGACAAGGTGGCTGGCACTGGCGCCAGTCTAGTGGTCACCCCTCCCAGACTCAAGCTTACCTGATGGTGTTGACTGGCTTCAGGAAACACTGCATGTTAAAGGCTCTACAAAGGCCTGAATCCCTGATGAAGCATGAGGCCTTCAGGGATCTTGTGACCCAGCAGTTGACCTAAAGCCTGCCCTGATATGGCTCTTCCCTTCTCAGCTATAGCTGCACTCATTTTACAAGAAACTGTCTGAAAACAAAATCCTCCTGCAATCTCCAGCCAACCCACAAGGGTTCCCCAAATGGCTACACCCCTTTCCTTGGCTCCAGTGCATGTTTTACTGATAGCCAATCTTTGAGTGGATTCCCACATTTTGTTCATTTTCTCCCCATTTCAAAAATATTGAAATGCCTTTCTAAAGGCTTAGTCACTGGTCACAAGAGCTTGAAGTTAAATATGCTGGTATTATTAGTATTTCTTATATCTTTGGACATATGCCTTTTGCCTTCAGCCCACCGCAGCACTGGAGAACAGTCCTGAAGAGCTTCTCCAAAGTTGATTTCATCTCTCAGGCTGAAACTAGCTGGACAACCCTGCTGGAAAGAATGGATACGAAGGTGGTCAGGAATGTATGAACAAGAGCCAAGTAATAGGAAACTGCACCCCATATTGAGACTGAATCCAGATTGCCCATACCTGTTAACAGATCCTTACAGATCACCTTTGCCAAAAAAAAAAGAGACCTTCACCTTTGAATGAACTGCTAATCTCATCCGTGCTATCACCTTTGCCTCAAAACTCAATCTATTCTGGAAAATGGGAGTATTGCTTTGCTGCTTTTGCTACAAAGCCAACTTCTATGCGGCTAAAACAGCCTAATATCATCATATATAGGCAGGGCCCTGATGGTTCCAAAAGTATAATATCAGTTTAACATATGTGTATAAAAGTCACAAATGCTGTTTGTCAAAGCTCCTGTAAGAGATCAATATGATTTTTATATTCTGAACTTGAACTCCCTGTCAAATATTTAATGAAAGAAATATGCAAAGCTTTAAAAAAAAGTGGTCTGTCCAAATCTGGCAGGAAGTCAATGCAAAGATCCAGCCGCTTTCTTTCCCCTCATCCGCGCCACCCCACCAAGCCGTCTTTCCCTTCCCCTGCCGCACTCCCCCTGTCCTTTCCTGTACACTTGGAAGATATTATTGTTTGACATGGCACATTCCCAAGATACTCAAGCCGGACAGTAAAATTATTCACTGACTTTACTGTACTCTTCCCACCAGTCAGTCATTTTTTAAGTTTTAGGAGTTCAGCCATGTCCCCCACCACCAAGCCGCCACCTCCACTTCCCAACCAAAAATTCTCTCTCTCTCTCCTCTCTCTCTCTCTCACCCCCCCCAAACCCCCCCCCCCCCACATACGCCCATTCAAAATTGGAGGGAGAGGGGGAAAGAAGAAGTGGAGGCCAAGCTCAACAAGACTCCTGCTGTGTAATAACGGTCCTTTTCCACCCACAGATGGTCAGACAAAAAAAAAGAATGAGTGCTTTATAAGTCGGACAGCATGCCGGCCCTTGGAACCCCTGTTCGCCCTGCCCTCTGCAGGAGCTTTTCATCACCCGAGCAGGGAAGAATTCTGCTGTGAGCAGCTTGTGCAGATCAGGACGTGTCGAATCAAATAAATAGAAACATTTGCGGATTTGTCAAGCAGAAATCGAGAACATTAATAGGACAGATCTCTTAGAGAGGGGTGGGGGGAGAAGAGATCTGTTCCAGGTGAACAAAAATGTACGCGTAGACAGAAGTCAAAGCCCCACCATGTTTCTTTCTGTGCAAGAACAATTAGTCCTGCCCTACATGTGCATGTGTCCTAGCATTTGATTAAAGCTGCTTCAGGTGTGAGAGGATCCTTGGCAAAGGGCACCTGGGGAACCCTGTCCTTACCTAGATGAGCCCCAGGGAAGCACACTGGTGGCAAAAGCAGCAGCAGCACTTCGAAACAGGGCTGCCCATGCAGCTTTGCCACAAGGCATTTTGGGAAATTAAAATGACAGCTCCCAGACCCAGCTGCTTTTTGAAAGCGGGATGAGGCAGGCGTGGCTTCGGTGATGGAGCTTGGCAGGGCCCTGGAGCCCTGACAGCTGCCAGAGGGAGAAGGGTGCGGGCTGATGCTGGGCCTGCCTTCCTTACCTCAGACATTCTGAGGGCTACAGCTCTTCACAATTTAAACCAGGCCTACGCAGAGCAAGACTTGTGGCGCCAAATGCAGCCCACCAGCTCTACTGGCGGCTTGCTAGGTACTTGGCAACCTATGCCTGCCCTGTTTTGGCAAGTCCAGCAAAAACATGAGGTTTGCTGCGTGCCTGCTGGGCTGCCATGCGTGGCCGCGTTCAGTTCTGTCACACAAGGCTCAGACTCTGTCATTAAAAAAAATCTCTCAGACACCAGCACGACACACAGCTAACCTCCCAACCACAGACAGATATATCCTGGCAGATTTACCTAAGAATTTGAATGGCCTCATTCAGTGCACCCGGAGCCAAGCAACGTGATCAGCCGACTCAGTAATGTATCTCTTGCTGCACCTTTGGAGTTGTCAGGAAGTGTGTCACCATCCTGGCCAGACTAAAAAAGTAGTACATGTTGGTTCCACAGACACATGTTCAAGTGGGCTCAGATGTGGAGAAAAGGGGGTTAATCAATGTCTTCTTCCTCTTCCTAGTATTCAGTTGCTTGCTTACTAGCGGGATCACTGCACAACAGCTTCCTCTGATCCCTGCGCAGACATTTATCACTTTATTATTTCTGGATCACTTAATAGCCAGAGTTTTCTGAGCAGTTCAGAAAATTAACTTAAAACCATGAAATACAATAAAGCATGCATACACATTTAAATCAGAACACAACTCAAGTAAAAACTAGGATGCACACTGGGGCAGTGCAAAGATCTTAGAACTCACTAAAGCGGTTTTTA
The DNA here is from genome assembly GCF_004798865.1 of Varanus komodoensis. Lineage (NCBI taxonomy): Eukaryota > Metazoa > Chordata > Lepidosauria > Squamata > Varanidae > Varanus > Varanus komodoensis. Next base: position 52,831,685 of record NW_025335568.1, on the reverse strand, counting down.
AAACTGAAAGACAAAAAGGCTGGGGAAATTAAAAAAAAATAAAAAGATTACTTGCTTGTCCACAGGCTAAGCAACGTCTACTGCTGTGAGGCATCCAGATTTCCTCCAGCCAGGAGCTACATGAAGCTCCTCTTTGGCTGCATCATGCCCTTGTCTTCAGCTCAAGGCAATAGTATGAAGGCTCTTACATCTTGCTCAGTTGCTTTGCTTCTCATTCAGGGGCCCCTGTGTTCAGGGTTTTGACTTGCATCCCTCCCTCAGACACACACAAAACACTCAATAACAAAGTAAAAAGGGAATAAAAAACATAGATAGATAAGCAAAGCTTTGATTTCCTTCCCTTGAAAAAAAAATCTTGCATATATAAAAGTAGCATGTCATGGGATGGGGAACACCCATAGCCAATTGCATGAATCATCTAGGGGGGTTTTAATTATATTATATTAAAATTAAAATATATATTATATTTTAATAAATATATCACTGGCAGGTTTTGGGTCGCAACTTATGCATCATCCAAAACACAGAAATACATCACTTTCACCCCTAAAAATGGTTGGAAAGTTGCATACAATTTCCATGTGCTGATTGATATGGATAAATGTGAGTTTAGAAATCAAGAAATAATTTCTATAAACAGAAATTTAATGCATATCATCATAACAGTGGAAGCCGAGTGACGTATGGCCTATTTGGTTCTGCAATCCAGGAGCTGACAGTTTATGGCCAAGTTCAAGGACCGAGTTCCCTTTTGCGGTTCTTTGTCTTTAAATTAGACATGAATTGGATAGTCCTTCAAGAGGCTTGACAAAGTTCCACTGTTAAAGGTGACCTGGATAGATTCAAATAGAGTACATCTTCAATAATAATGTCCTTTGACACAGCCCCTTATGAAGGATTGCCCTGGATAACCCAGGACACATGAGCACTCTACACATATTTGGGTCTCCACATGCCAGAGCATGGAAACACATGCTGGGCTTACAACTTCAGTGCATGTGCCAAACATTTTCTGTGAACGGAAGCATTCACTTGTGTATACTTATGAGCGGGTATGCCTCCAACATGTTGTTTAGCTTTTTAGTTGCAGCAAAGAGATTTTACGAATCAACCCTTCTCTCACATGTGCTTATGCAAAGGTTTATGTTCAACATTTTCTTCACAGTAAGGACGGTGAACAAGGAATGTCCTCTCTCTTAAACTTTATGGCACGTGGAGACTCAAAGAAACACAATCATGATGAAGTTAAGAGAAGCAATCTATCTATAACACAAATTCCGTGCCAAGTTTTAGTATTATCAGAAAGATTAGAACTCTAATTTTCCCGATCAAATTGAAGCCTGCAATTTCTGGCTGATTCAGCCATTCTGGATTTAATCATCAAAATTGTGACATCTGGTCTGTGCATGAAATAACAGGATGAAATATCCTAAGATTGATATTGTCTGAGGAACTTTTTTCTTCGCCTACAGCAGTCTGTGAATTTCCAATGGATTCCAAATCTGAGTACATTTGCAAAAAAAAACTAATAGATTTACCATACTGGTATTCTCCTCTCCCTAAATAAGAAAGCTACTCAGAAACACAAAATTTCTATCCCACAGGAAATTCCAAATGAAGTCATTCCATGGAACAAAATGTTTCTACTCAGACTTGTTCCACTGTTTTCAATCAAGGCTAAACATTTTGGTTCATTCTGTCATTTTCATTTTATTTCGCTTTTAGTGCAGTGGCAGAATGAGCAGCTTTATCTGTGGGGAGACACAGCACAATAAATCATATGATCTAGCTCCTGGTTCTTCTGAGCTTGTTTTTCTGAGGCAGCCTTCAATCCTGTTAGACTCCATCACCCATGATGCATTTGCGCAAGTCTTCTGGCTGTTGTTGCCAGCTTCTGCAGTGCTTCAGTTACAAAAAGACATCAAGGAATATGAAACCTTGTAAAATCAGGTATATAGGAATGCAGTGTCTGAGAACAGTATGTCAGTAGTTACAGGTTAATATCTGAAATTGCCTGCCAGTCTCTTAGAAATGTTTTGACAAGAGTTCTGCTTGATACCATGGAAATAGGACCACTTTCCTAATTGACAGATTAAAATAGCAGTTCAGTAATTACATTTCTGTTCAATATAATTGTACCTTCCTAACAGTAATCATTATGAAATAAGAACAGTAATTGTGAATGTTTGTTTTCATGCCTAGTCTTTTGTGAAAAGATTGTCCTGTGATATGACCAAGAGTACCCAAGCTGGAAGGTTGGCTTTCTTCTTTCCTTAGAGTCAGACCTCAGGATCATGTCATGTTAAAAATAAAAAAGATGACAGGTTAATTAGGGTTAATTCAGTCTGTAAGTCTGTATCACCAACGGACAAGATAGACAACCATAAATGTATATGAGACTGAACTGAGAGGTCTAGTATTCTTCCATGGCCCTGCAAATCTAGAATTAATAAACTGAAATCTTTCTTTAAACACTGTAACACACAATAGTAGTTTGCAAGACCTGAACTATTTTCTGAAAAAATGCAAATTAAGTAGTTTGTTGGTTATACCATTGAACAGCATGTCAACTGAGGTAGAAAAATCCACATGATAAGCCCTACCTGCACAGTTGCAATATTTAAATGCACATATATTTCCTGTTTATATTTTTCAACCATCCAATAACAAGTTCTCTGGGCAGTGTGCAATACATTTAAAACAGAATACAACTCCCTGACCCCAAGCATTAAAATCAAGATAAAATCAGCAGCAGAGAGTAAAAACATTCCAACAGGCAACAATAGAAGTTCAATTATCTTAAAGCACTAAGAACAATTCTTACTATACCTAGGAAAGTGCTTCACCCAGGAGTAAGACCATAATATAGGTAAGGATGTACTGAAACAGGGAAATCCAGTTCATTTGAACTCAAAGTAATTCCTGGCTATTTTCAAATTGAAGATTGGAAATTAGCTGAATTGGGGGCAGGGGTTTGCAGACTTACATTTCTAAGATGGACCCCCATTTTCCCAATGTTTAACCACTAATGAAATTTGCATTAATAAACACCAAAAGAACATATGGTTCTAGCATGTTTTGTGCACAATCAGCTTATTTAAATAAAATCATAAATTCTCCTTGGTGCAAATCAGCTGATTCTGAGCAAATCATACTAGCAGTTAACAAAATGCCCAAAATCTGGTCTATCATACAAAAAGAAGTCCACAAACCGGCTCAGTTTGCACCACAGCAAGTTGGCACCAGCACAAGCACTAAGGTTCAGGTTAAGTTTCAAGTTAGGGCTAGGGCTGGGAAAACCTGGTTCCCTATACATGCACAAGGGCCTGGAAAGAGCCTAGATCTGAAAGAGAGAGTGGACAAAAATAACATGCTGAGTGCTACCTTAATGCAAGTTGCCTGAATGTATGGGAATTATACTTGGGTGTTAGGGTTAGGTAAAACTGCAGGTAAAAGAGTAAGGAAAACATGGGTACATGCTCAGGGGCATGGAACTAGCCTTGATGGGGCAGAAGAAGTGGAGAGTCATCAAGAACACTTTCAGTGCTGGATTATTTCTGAATGTCCTGTAGGCCTCAGGTCAGAGTTAGAAAAAGCAGTGTCCAAGTGTTTGTCCCTGATCCTGGAAATATCCCAGAGTGAGTGGGCAACAAACAAAGTGAGGGGGCAAGAGGAACACCCTGTGTGCTGCCTTTCACTATATATTATTTGAATATATTTGTATATATATAAACTGTATGTGGGCATTAAGCTTCAGGTTTGGGTTTGAATTTAGAGAACCTGGTTTCTTATATGTGTCCAAGAACCTGGAATTAACCTAAAACGGGCAAACATCCTGAATGTTCTTTTTATCTGGTTGTTATCTGAGCGTATCATGATTATACCTGCATGTTTTCACTGATGTTTTCATTTCAGGTGACAGTTTGGAAAATTGGAGTCCCCATGCATGTTGACGGCAGCCTTTCTGTATGTTGTCTGAAGGAATAGGGATTGTACCTCAGTGGTAGGGTTGGGCTTAAGCTTCAGGTTTGGGTTAGGAGTTGGGCCAGCCACGTGAATGGTTAACAAAAACACCCAAGTCATTCTTTTGTGCCTGTTATCTAAATGTATAGATATTACTCTTGGGTGTTAGGATAGGGATTAAGCTTCAAGTTTGGTTTAAGGTACTAAAAGAGCAAAATCCAGCTCACTGGCATTCAGTGGATTTCGCACCCCCTTCCAATCTGATGGTCAGCTAATTCTGCACAAACCACACCATAGTCATGTGGTTTTCAGGTACTTCTTTGTGCAAGCTCATTACCATTTTTAACATGTAAAATTGCTGTTCATCCTAGAAATAGAAGTCCATGCAGTGGTCCAATTTACCCCACAGTGAGCCAGCACAGAGCTAATGAACTAAAATTTGAGAGAACAAATTGTGGAAATCCATCAGATTCCAAACACAAACACCCATCATGTTCTTTATGCATCCCCATGCATGGACCTCTTTGGGGAAAGCATTCCACAAACAAGATGTTACCACTGATAAGACCGCCTTCTCAAAATCACTTCTCCCCTAATTTTGCTGGGCTGCATGGAGGGGAGACTCAGATCATGACTTTACTGTTGGAGTAGGCAAACCCATCAAGCAGAACAGCACTACAGACAAAAGGCTCTAAATAGAAAAAACTAAATATTTACTCTCACAGCACATAGATGAACTCTGGAATTTAGTTCCACAAGATGTAGTAATGGCCACCAATCCAATCCAGATGGTTTTAAAAGAGGATTGAACCAATTCATGGAGGATAAGGGTGTAGTGACTGCTAGTCCAAATATCACAGGCAGTGTGCCCATGGACCCCTGTTGTTGGGGAACATGGACAAGAGGGTGCTGCTGCACTCTTATCCTGCTTGGAGGTTTCCCACAGCCAACTAGGGAAACAACATGCTGGACTAGACTATTTGGGCTCTTCTTGATTATGACTCTGGGCATATAGGTGAGTGAGCAAAGGACCATGAACAGTAACATTTTGGTGGAATAAATCTGTATACCAAAAGAGAGTAATGATTTACTGAAGTACAGCTTTTCCCTACTGAAACAAAGGAAGGCCTTTTGTGTCTGATCTATGGCACCTCTTTTGCCATAGATCATACAGAAACTCCAATATTCTTGTATACTAACTAATACTCATCACAAGCAAAAGATCTCCGTGCTATTAGAAGCCACCTTAATGTCAAAGCAGTTGTAACTGCTTTGACAAGTAAAAAATGTCAGTTGAGTGAGAAATTATCCTATGAACAGGGTGCTGTTTTTTGTTTTAAGTAGTCAAATAATCTTTCAGATCCACCGAACACCTGGTCATCACTAAGTAATTGGATTCGCAGGCTGCCCTGAAACAGATTTATATGGGTGTTGTTGGTGTTACAAAAGCAACCCTTAGACATGGATGCTGCAGCAATAACATTGGTCTTGGATGAGAGGTAGGTCTCAGCAATGGAAACCCAAACAAAGCACCTATTATATCCACATTTACTTAATTAAATTCATGCACACTCTTTTTGTACCCAGAGGTAAACTCATTTGCACATCATGTCATCATGCAGAATGTAAACTGATTGTGGCTGCATGTATGTTTGAAGATGATACCTGCACAAAGCGAAGACTGCTCTTGGGAGCTGGAAAAATGCTTTCTCTGATAGCACATCGCACCCAGACACCAGTGGCAATGCTAAGTACCGAAACAATCTGCAATGCAGGTCCACAGAACAGAAAATGTACATATTTGCATATACCAATAGATATTATATCTAAATTCTGTGTGTGTGCTTAAAGAACCATGTTTTCTAAGAACACCCTGTTTGTAAGAACGGGTGATGTATGGACAGGAAAGAGGGGGAGATCTGATCTTGGGGGGGACAGAACCTAAGAAGCATTCAAGGAGGAAGCAGGAGGAGGTAAGCACATGTGGGTAAAAGCATGGGAGATCAGGTGCAACTGAGATCATCAAGGCTCCTACACCTGTATTTCAACCACTGTCCATGTGGAGCAGGAGAACTGGAGCTCTGAATGAGAGACTAAACAGTTTTACCTAGGAAGGCTATAATAGGATACCTCCAGGAAGACATAATGTTTTCCTTAGTACTCTTCCAAATTCTCAGACAGGTTAAAGGGGAGCAGCCCAGGTTTCCTCCACCTGGTGTCCTCAAAATGTTTTGGACTACTCCTCCTAAAAAGCCCCAGCCGCCATCTGCTGGATATCAGATTGGAAAAGGCTGGGCTACTGTGTGCAGACATCCATTTAAAGATGGCTCTTAAGAGGAGGCTTTGAAGCTCCCAAGGCAGGATTGGACAGAATGTAAACGGCTGAAGAGGTAAAGTACTTGCTGTGCTTGCAGAAGGCCCTAGGTCCATTCCCTAGGACTGGGGTACCCAGCTAGGACTCTGACCAAAATGCTGGAAAGTTATTTCCCGTGTTGAAAATACTGGGCTAGATGAATTAATAGCTATTATAAGAGAGCTTCTGGTTCCTGAGTTCTAGATTTGGGTCTAGTGGTAGATCATTGAGTGTTTTGGAGTAGTTCTGTGAAGTTTTCTGCCTCCCAATGGATTAACAATAGTGACAGCAACAAAAAACCCTTTGCCCTCTAATAAATTAGGTTGCTAACATCAAGAAAGCTTGGCATGAAAGAAAATATTTGTTTGTGAAAGGCTTTATGTGTGAGCTCTGATTCTAGAACTGAAAACAAAATTCACAGGCCAGTCATGGGCTTCAAGGTACCTCCAGGCATTCTTTGTCTACCTTCTTGAGCCAATATTTTGCACCAGTGGGTAGACCTCAAGGTTCTAGTGAAAAATGAAGTCAATGGCACAAACCCAACATCTGCCCACCTAAAGGGTAGCAATGGTAGACGTTGATGCCATGCTTCTGTTGACCACACATCATCAGTGTGAATTCCATTAAGCCCACAGCCAAGTCTTTGGAACTCCACGGTAAGTGCCTTCACATCATGTCCACACTCAACCAAGTAAGTTCAGAAATAGGATATAGAAGATAAGAGAAAACACATTTGGTTTTGGTTTTAAGGTTTAGTCCTTGTTCCACTTGTGTTTGTTATGCTGGAGCCCATTATGTGACACTGTTTTGCGTTAGGCAGAGCTGTGGCAACGTATGTCAGAAATGCACTTTGAAGGGTAATGTAACTTCATATCCCAAACAAATACTGGCATATGGTAAAGAGCAGTATGCAAGAAGCAGGTATTTGAATTAGATGTTCTGCAGGGAGTTGACTCTTTTCAAAGATCCAATTAGCTGTCAAATTATCTCCCACACAATGTATACAAATATTCCCAACCAAATTTCACTGGAAAATGGATTCTCAATGCTTCTATTTACCTAATAGTTGACACAAGGATAAAAACACACATACAAATTTAAAATAAAAACACATGGGAATTTTTTTCCACCAAAAAAAAAAAGAATAAGAAACAGATGCATTATTTAATAAGATTTCTTCACCTACCATTTTTTTCTTCTAAAATGTTTTTTTTTTCTCTCTGTCTAGCTCTTTCTGTTTCTTTTCGCTCACCCTTAGAGGTATGATGCTACTAATTCCTATGCATCTGGCAAACATAATTTTCAGCAACCTAACCATAGCCTTAAATTTCACAAATAAATCAATGATAGTTTTCCTCAAGAAGAATAGATTACAATCCACATGGAGATGTATAAGAACTGTAAACTGCAGAAAAATAAAAGAAAGATGTTAGAATGAATACCTAAATTCACTTCTGCATTTAGAAATGCCCAGACTTACTGAGTGTAGTATCTGGGTTGTTTGTGATTGGGAGAAACATTCTGTCAGTTGTTGTGGTCCCAAGATATGCTTTATAGGTTAAAACCAGCCCTTTCACTGGGGCCAAAAGTATACAGGCAGCCAATGCAAGTGGGTTAGAACTGGTCTTATCTGTTTGGACCTACAAGCCCCAGTTATTAATCTGGCTGCCACTCTTTGCATGAGTTGCAGCTTCTGAAAAAGGCAGCCCCATGTACAGTGCATTGCAATAGTCTAATTCAAAGATTACCTTAGGGTAGCTTACTAAAACCAGGCTATTCCTGTTCAGATTTGGGTGTACCAGGGCCATCAGCCAAAGCTGATAGAAAGCAATCTGAGCCACTGAGGCCACCTGAGCTACAGGTAACATAGATGACTGAAGAAAAAACCCCAAGCAACAAATTTGCCATTTCAAGGTTAGGCCCCATCTATGCTAGGTTAAACACCCTCCATCTGGTCAGAGGAACCACACACGTCTCCTGAAGCAGCAACTGCTGGAGGTGGAGATGGCATGGTCAGTAGGCGTGTTCCTGCTAACCCCCATGTGGAGAGTGAATAAGTAAATGGTAAAGACTGGCATGGCCAGTGGACATGGTCACTTCCCTTCATGTGCAAAGGGATGACTGAAGAGGGCTGAGGTAAAGGCCAGGTGCTTGGATCCTGGTATTTATGCCAGATGTGGCCAATCCAGAGGCTGCTTACTGCTTGCCAATGGCCAGGAGTGATGTTACATAATCCAGTTCCTCTCTGTGCCTGAAAAGGATTCTGAGAAATTATCCTCAATTTGAATGGGTATCCAGTCCAGTTCTGGCAGCTTAAAGACCGAGAGCCATCAGAAGGAAGAGCTGGGCCTTGAAATTGCCTACCCACAGCACTTTAAAATCTGACTGAGCAAGCCATATTTATTTATTTAAAATTCTATACAGTTCCTATTAGCATTCCTAAATGCTCTCTGGACAATTTATGAGACTACAATATAACTACAATATAACAATAAATCAACATATCGATAATAATCAAAAGCAAATAACAACAAGAATAATAATCTACAAAGGATAACCTGATTATAGTCTTCCCCATTGGCTGCATTTACATAACACAACAAGCAATCCTGGGTGGTTACCATAGTTTGCAGTTTTTTACCATGACCTGCCCAACAGATGATCAAGTGGTTTCTGTGTTACTATGGTTTCCATCTTCCCTCCTCAGTCCTCCCACTGTTGGTACATATCCCATTAGCCACCGCACCCAATATTCAATTGCAAGGTTTATCACTCCATGCCTTTGTCACCTGCCTTTTCTTCATTGGTCCAGCATAGAGACTGGATGGCTTGAGCAGCTCCTGCAGTTACAACTCTTTACTGAGGACTCTGTGGTAGTTGCATACCACAACCATTGAACTCACAGTCTTAGGTTCAGACAACATGACAAGCCATGGTGGTACAGGAAACCATAGAACAAACTGTTGTATCTTATTGTGGTTTCTAAAGACCAAGCTTACTAGGTCTGCCTGGTGCCGTCGTTATTTGTTTTTCAGTGCCAGGTTAAGACCTTTTTATTCTAGCAATATTTAAATAAGTTTCAATATTGTCTTTTCTATGTTTTTAACTGCAGCCAGTGTGGGTTGGGAATTTATCTATGTTATATTTTATGTAAGCCATCCTGAGGCTTTTGTGACAGGAGGGCATATAAATATCTTAAATAAATAAATACTATAGCTGAATTCATGACAGACCAAGAATGATTTAAAAATCCGCCATATAAACGCAGTCTCTATGGAGAGATGTAGTGTATTTCTATTTGAATTACAATAATTTTTTCTAAATTTGTATCTATACATATACATTAGCATATGGCAACATTGTGCAAATATGTGTGCCCCCCCCCCGCTCTCTTTCATTTATGATCCATAAGTAACTACCTTATAAGTCACATGGTACCTTACTAGTCTTAGTCAGAGACCTGGTTCAGGCCTTGGAATCCCTGACACAAAGCCACCATGAAGGTATTTGAACATATATGAAATAATGTTGGCAAAGGATTGTTATAAAATGCCCATCCTAGGCTCCGACTGGGAAAATCTTTGATGGCCTATGAGCAGCAGTGAGTGCAAGAGCCAAAAGGTAATTTGCTGTCAACTTCTAGCAAATAACTGGTTGGCAGTTGCCTTTTCCTGAGGCCTTTTCAAGAGCTGTGTATAGGCCAAGCTCAAGTCAAACAGAATCCTCATCCGAACTGATAAGGAACAGCTTTTAAACATGCATGCAGGTCATCATGACCAAGCAATACGACCCCTCCCCACACACACACACACACACACACACTGAAATCCTTGCACTTTTATTTTATGATAGCTTGGATTCATATCAAGGCCACTGTTTCCATTTTGTTCTGCTGAGTGAGAGCAAAGTTTCAGAAAAGCACACAAAGACCGAGCTGCCCTGGGCCTCAGTCTGTGCTACAAGCTGCAGCTGTTGTCCTCTTCTGAGCTCTTGCAATATCTGAGAGATCTTCATGGTATGAAACTGCTTGTCTGCAGAATTCACCCCAAATAATTAATTTCCCATAATGTCCCTAGACATGGCACTAATTACATTTATATTATATAAAAATAATTATCCATAGACTTCAGCAAATATCCCAGATAGCCAGATATTTATCCACTTGTAGGTTATGCCTAAAGATTGCCTGTTCAAAACTTGAAAGTTTCATTAAATTTTTACATCTCGCACAAAAATTGCAACCAACCAACCTTCCTTCCTTCCTTTTTCATTTAATGGTGTAGTTTGGGGGCAGGGTTGTATTGTGCAGGAAAAATTTACTGTTCCAGCCACAGTTTCTCAATACAATTTCAAGGGCATCAGATTTGGAGTGGATTTTTTTTCAAAGTGTGTGTGTGTGTGTGTGTGTGTGCAAGAGAGAGAGAGAGAGAGAGAGAGAGAGAGAGAGAGAGAGAGATGGAAAAGAAGAACTGTGTGGTTATATTCTATGGCTTGTGTATAATTTATGAAATGACAGCCTATTGTATGGTAGCATTAGAACAGTACTAACACAAACACACATATGCACACAGAGGCACAAACTAAGTGCCTAGTATTTAACAGTCTAAAGGGCCTGAAGCTAATGTTGTAAAAACAATTTTTGACACAGCTTTAGTGTAAATTGATCTTTGGCTGAGCTGGAGAAGAAATCTAAAAATCAAGAATTCAAGTCCTTTGGCTGAACCAGGCCAAATACTTGACACTCCGTGATCCTGACATTACGTCAGCTGTAACCTTTAAACCAAGCATTACGCCTTTATTAGATTCCATTGAGGCCGCATATGTGTGACCATTTCCTGACAATCATGACTATATAACACCATTGATATGCCAGCACAAGCACTGGGGAATATTTATTCAACCAAGCACCAGAGCACTTTTTAAAAAGTGGCATTACCCGTTACCACATGTTGAAAAAGCATGTGAGAACTAAGAGCACATGCACTCAACCAAGAAGATTATGACCCACTGAACACCAGTCCTGCTTTCCAGGGCCATATCTGCATCATGCTCAACTGTAGCAAATCATTGCCTGGGATTCAACTGACAAGGTGTGTTTATTGGTGAAAACAGAAATACAAGTGGCTGAGACTGGACATGGAAGCAACAGTTAGCAGAGGTTGGCAGAGGGCTATATCCAGACTTGGTCATTCTTTTACTAACAAATTCATTGAAATGAATGGGACATGATTAGACTTCTGTAACGTGCTCTATGTGGGGCTGCCCTTGAAGACGGTCCGGATACTTCAGATGGTGCAAAATAGAGCTGCCAGGTTGCTGATGGGGACTGGGCGTTGTTCTCATATAACCCCAGTCAGCTTCACTGGCTCCCCATCGAAGTCCGGGCCCAATTCAAGGTGCTGGTTATCACCTATAAAGCCCTTAACAGCTTGGAACCTGGTTATCTAAAGGAGCGCTTGTGCCCATATCTGCCCTCCCGCCCCTTGAGATCGGTGGCAGAGGCCCTTCTCCGGGAACCCTCCATGAAAGATATTAGGAGGGTGAGTACCAGGAGGAGGGCCTTCTCTGCGGTGGTGCCCCACTTATGGAATGCGCTCCCCAGAGAGGTCCGCCAGGCGCCGTCATTATTTGTTTTTCGGTGCCAGGCCAAGACCTTTTTACTTAAACATTATTTTAATTGTTGAATTGATTTATTGATTTTATATTTATACTGGGATATATCCAGTTTTTATGTATTTGTATAGCTATTTATTTGTATTGGAAGCCACCCCGAGGCTTTTGCGAATGGGGCGGCATAGAAGTATTCCAAATAAATAAATGAAAGACACACCTAGCCCAAGTCCTTGGGCACTGCAATTGTATGATCTCTTGGTCTACAGGACCACAGGATTTTTCAGAATCCTAGCTCCTCCATCAGAAAATCACTCTGATCTTGCAGCTGCAATTCTGTGCTGAGAGTGCTCTCCCCCTGCCCCTCAGGACTGTTGTGGAGGGAATGACTCCCCCACTTAGGCTGACCTGGTGCAAACCTTGTCCTCTTTTCAGCATCACCCCTTTATGTCAAGGCTTTTAAAGATATATCCAAGGGCATGAATCCCTAATACATTTTACAGGACTATTATGTTCTTCTTTGTTTTTAGCTGTCATTCTTGTTATTCAAAATGCTTGTGTTTTTGGAAAGTTTTTACTGCATTTTATTGTACTTTATTGTACTGTTTTTATGAACTGTTGTAAACAACCCAGAGAGTTATTGGGATCTATTGGGAGGTATACACATGAAATAAATAATAATAGCAATAAAATCACATAGGAGTGAAAGAAGGGAACTGCTCATACCAACTGGGAAGGGAGCATGGATTGTTTGCATAAATACACAGCACATGGGTGAGGCCAACTAAAATACGTGAAATAAGATTATCTACACATTTGGAGGAGAGGTATCTGGTCAACTGGATATAATCATTTTCCTTGGAAACTTTGGCGCATATTCCAAGCCAAGTGGTCATGGAGATGAGAAAATTTCAGGTTTTAATAAATCAGAACCTTGTGTGTGTTTGTGTCATTCTTGTTTTGTATTCAATAAAGTAAAATGGAAAGATGAAATAACTTTTAGTACATTATACCCAGCATCACCTTTTTTTCCCACATGGAATGAATATCATTAATGCCAAGCATTTTGGCCAATATTGATTCCAAAATTGGATCATTTGAGTTCAATTACTCCAGAAAGTAACTGCTTCTTCCTTCTCAGAGTTGTTTGTAAACTCTGATCTTATTCATCTGCGTAAAGTCCCGGATATTTCCTCTTTGTTGACTCAAAGTTGTTGTGATTGGTGATTTCTGTGCTTTTGCCAACATGAGAGTTACCACTTACATGCTCGCTACCATCTTTCTGACCTTTTATTACTCTCAGTAATGATATTTAAGGATACAATTGCATTCCATAACCTATAATTTCTCTAATATATAGAACCATAGAAAAATCGAGTTGGAAGGAGCCTATTAGGCCATCAAGTCCAATTCCCTGCTCAGTGCAGGACCCCAAGTTAAAGCATCCTTGACGGATGAATGTCCAACGGCCTCTTGAATGCCTCCCATAACCTCCCCAGGCAATTGGATCCATTGCTGTACAGCTCCGACAGCCAGAATATTTTTCCTGATTCTAACCAGGATTCTGACTTCCTTTAACTTAAGCCTATTATTGTATGTCATGTACTCTAGGATGAATGAAAAGGGATCCTGACCCCCCCTCTGTATGCCAGCCTTTCAAGTACTTGAAAAGTGCTATCATATCTCCCCTCAGTCTTCTCTTTCAGTCTTTCCTCTTAGGGCTTTCTTTCCAGTCCTCTGACCATCTTTGTTGCCCTCCTCTGAATTTTCTCCAGTTTGTCTGCATCTTTGCTGGTGTGGTGCCCAGAACTGGACACAGTACTCAAGACAGAGCCCAGCTGGTGATGAGGAGTTAGCACTCACATGATTTGGAAACTATACTTCTATTAATGCATTCCAATGTAGCCAGTACAGCATTGCCCTTTTTGCAGCCACGTCACGTTGTTGGCTCATATTTAGCATGCAATCTGACAATTCCAAGATCCTTTTCACTTGCAGTATCATTGATCCAAGTATTTCCCATCTTGTAACTGTGTATTTGGTTCCATTTTCCTAGGTGTAGAACTTGGCATATGTCCCTACTGAATTTTCTTCTCTTGTTTTCAGCCCTGCACTCCAGGCTTTCAATATCACTTTCAATTTTGTTTCTGTCTTCAATTACGCCCAGCCAGTGTTTTGCACCTTCACACATTCCCATTAAATATGAACAAACACACCCCGTGTAAGAGAAAGGAGAGGAATGCTCATACCCAACTGGGAAGGGAGCATGGATTGCTGACATAAGCACGCACCTGCACAGAACAACCCCCCTAGAATAAGAGAAATAATATTATTCTCTCTTGTAATGCTTGCAGGGGAGCTATCTGGTCAACCTGATATAGCCACTTTCATTGGAAACTTTGACACATATTTCAAGCTAAGTGGCTGGGGACGTGAGAACGTTTCAGGTTTTAATAAATCAGAGTCCTGTGAGACAAGTATGTTGGCTCTTCCCATCACTATCTGAAATAGTTTTGCTTTGCTTTGGATGCAGCTTGTGACCTCCTTGTCTCAACTCCTTCCAGCAGCAGGAAACAGAAGGAATCCAGTTGAGTGATAACCAAAAAGGCCTGTTTATGCAAAAAAAGCAACTTTGGGAAGTAAGTTTTACTTACTTTGCAACTGTCCATCATACTGAAGCCAAACAACTTCTTAGTTGGTTGGCATAGAACTGTACAAGAAATTATCAGCCCATGATACATGCAATTTCATAATCTGAATACTAGGAAGAAACTCCCAAAGGAAATATGTTGGAAGCAGCAGATTCCTTTCTAAGGAATAGTGATATTATTACAGAGTGATAAATAGTGATGATTAAGATTGCTTCATCCCATGAAGAAAGCCACAAGATGTAGTCATACCAGTGGTGGCCAGTGAAGTAGAGCAGATGGTATTAATCAATTGGGGTTGCTGAGCAATGAACAAAGGGGAAGGGAACCCCCGGCCCTTAGCACCAGGCACAGTGAAGTGGCAGAAGCAGGAGGTGACAAGTTAAGCTGTGCCCAGCCACATGCCTGCTGCTTTCTGAGACCAGCTTGACCCATGTAGGACACCACACTAATACAGAAGTGTAACCTTGGATTGTCGACACAGATCTCCAGACCCTTAGGCAGGAGTTGTTCCAGCCCTACCTGAGGATGCTGGGAATTGAACCCAGAACCTTCTGCATGTAAAGCATCTGCTCTGCCACTGAAGCACAGCCCCTTCCCACAGCAGCCAGGACAGCTGCCCATGCCAGCTGCCTTTAGCTTCTGCACTGCCACGCTGGATGCATTTGTCAGGTTTGGTTTTGCTCAGGTTCACATTTTTATTTAGTTTATATCAAATGTTGAGAAGGGTTAAAAAAAAAAAAAGGTTCCCATGAAAATGCACATCCCTTTTTGTTCATGTTAGTTCTCCCGATACACAGGTTTTTGCATACACTGCAAAATTTTCATCCTTTTGCAAATAACCGCATTGCTAAATTTGTCAAAGTAAGAATATTGATGTAATTTTTTTCATCTTAATGTCTTAGCCAAATCTAGTAAATTCAGATTAAAATGCAGAACAAAATGGGTTTTTTTTAACCCATTCCTACTCACCATCCCATTGCTAAGGATGTAGGGCTGGGGTATTCCTACAGTACCCACTGCTACTGAATCACAATACTCTTGCAGTGGCCTGCATGCTGGAAATAACTGTGCTACGTGCATAATTTGCTACTTCCACAAGGTTTGTGTTCCTGGTACTTGAGGAAATTCTGCTCCCATGCTGGTCCACCTATACACTTAGGGTGATCTATGAAAGGCTTGCTCTGGGTGCCTGCATGAACTGGGTGCCCCCAAAGATGTGGCACCCCATCTTTGGCCTCTAGAGAGTCTTACCTGTCACCTGCTCTGATTTATTTTGGGCACCTGGCAAGGAGGTTTTATTTATTAACTCTCATGGTATTTAGTACTACTCAGAATGTTTAACTCCTGATGTTTGCTGTAGTCTTTAATGGGTTTTGGTTTGGTTTTTAAGTTTTCTTACAAACTTGTTTGTATTTTATTTTTTCAGGAGAAACACACAAGCTATACAGCACATTGGAGGGTGGGATATGAGTGCATGAAAGGAAGGAGGGAGGGGGAAAGGGGCCTCACAAGGGAAGCCAAACAGCCTTGATAGGGTGGTCCAGAAAATTGCCAAAAAGTGAGGAAACCCATCACCAAAAGGTTGCCTGATGGGACGAAACCAAACACACATTGCTACAATGGAGAAAGACGATGTGTTCATCATAATAATTGACTAGATAATGTTATTTTTTAGCCCAACGTAATGTTTTATGTTATGTTTTGTTATTTCAAGTTTAGGTGTTTATGTTAAAAAAAAAAGTCTTTTACAACATAATCGTATCTTCTCAGAAGTTATCCCCACTGAGTTCAATGAAATCCCAGGTAAGTAAGTGTTGTCCCTAAAATCTGAATCCGAGGAAGGCAGATGATAGAGTCAGAATAAAAATGTTCACAAATATTCATCTTTTATCATCATGACAGGCTCATACATGTTAGAAGTTACTTGCAAGACCAGATTTTACAAGAGCTCCTGTGTCTGTGGCAGAAAAAAATAAAATAAATCACAAAGATATTGCATCTTAAGGACTATTTTATTGCAGTGCTTACTTTTATAGCAAAGAGCTTCCTCTTTGGACAGCAAAGATGTTGTATATATAGGTACATCTGGGTACATATTGATCTCAGTGGAAATGAAGCTGTTCAGAACATTCAACCATGAAGACTTGATATCTTTGTAATAGAAATAACGTGGGACCATCACTTTTTGCAGTAAGATTGCAACTCAGTACTTGGCTGATCTTGAAAGCTTTTAGTTCAGGAAGACCTGTTTAGGTGTCTGCTCTTCTTGGTCCACAGTGATTGCGATCACCCTACAGGTAAATATGAATGTTACAGAGACATGAAATGTGGCAGACTTCCACTTGAGAAAATATTTTTTTCTTTAATATGGCTGCAACATTTCTTGTCCTTTTTGTCTCTAGTAGTACAGAAGGATGGAGGTGGGGTGGGACAGAACCAAGCACACCAGCCATTCAATAAAAACAAACACATGGTTTACTTTTACTTTGCTTTCTTCCTGAATAGATTAATGGAACTGGTGAACTTTGGCCCCTTCATTAAGCTTGCAAGGCAGCAGACCTGGCAGGGTTCGTATTCCCCACAGTCCACAGTGACGCTGATGGAACATTCTAAATGTGAGAACATAACATGCAAGTCAGACCTCAAATTCCCAGGAGAGAATACAGCAGACATTGCACAGAATAAAATTAAACAAAGCTCGGACATTAAGAAGCTCATTCTCCTTGTCCTGATGGTGAAGGTCGGGAGAGGTTATTTCAAACTCATTTTCCTAAGTTTATTGTGCTTTTCTTCCTCCACCACCCACCTTTTGTGCCTGGGTTAATACTGGATCCTTGCATTCAAGGTAAAGTCTCTCTTTTAAATTAATTTCAGGAACGTTCGATATTCAGTTCCAGTAACAAAAATAATCAAATTCCCAAGAAATTCTCTAGAGGTCTTTCTTCAAATGGGCTTGTGCAAACCATCAGTAGTTTGGCTCCAAAGACTGTAAGAGACATCAGAAACAAAAGACTTTTCAGCATTGGATTCAGGATTCCAAAGCACATGTCCATGTCTACTTGGAAGTAAGCCTAGTCTACTTGAGTAAGCTTAGTCTAGTTAAGTGCGTATAGGCCTCCAGCCTTAAAGCCTTTCTGTGCAGTGTTTTAACTTATTAAAAGCATCTTCATTATTTGCCAGAGACCTGAAGGCAACAATTTGGCTGCCACACATGTTGGGGCCAAAGCCAGTATCACTGGCAGAGTGTCACAAAGCTAGCTGATATGTGTCAATGAGACCAGTCATCTCCTTGGTGCCCAGTTAGTAAGTGGTAGGGGGCACTGAACTGCAGCAGGGGTACTCTGGATATCTTGCCAAACTTCTTCCTTCCTTCAAACATGAAGCCTGAGACCTTTGGTTCTTGTAAGTCAGTACTAGCTATGAAAAAATTCCTAAACCTAGTACCCTCCAGAGGTTTTGAATGACAACTCCTACCACTCTTGAATATTAGCCATACCAGCCAGAGCAGATGGGACTTGGAATCCAAAACATCTGGTGGCTGCCAAATTGAGAAAGTGACTAGCCATGACACTCCAGAGGGTCAAACAGAGTCTTTTGCCCAGAGAAGACTGGGATGGGCCTGGGACCTTTTGCAATTAGAGCGTATGCTGTACCCTTGAATTAAGTCTCTTTCTCTAGTAGCTGCTATGCAGGAATAAACTGTCGCTATGTGTGGTGATTCCATTAAACTGATGTGACTGTTCCTTCAATGAGCAAATAAAACCTACATTTGCCAAATGCTCACATCAATTACAAATACGTCTCCACTCCTTCACCTTTCCTTCTGTGTTCAGATTAGTTTGCCATTACTATGAATAAAATGAGGGGGGCACAAAGGCAGTGAAAGTCTAGGGGATGAAACAGGGTAGCCTCACACACTGACTGGATTTAGACAGCACAACGGCCCACACTCAAGGACTGCGTATCAGTTGGGCAAGTTGCCATCGCACCATGGATTGTTGTTGAAATTTGGTTTGTCATGTTGTTTGAACCCAGCTGTCCTAAATTACAGAGATCAGTCCCCTGTTTGAAGGGTAGGCTGAGCATCTGCAGAACTGATGCCAGTTAATGTGGCCAATCATTTATTTATTTATTTAAACATTTGTATACCATCCATCAGCCACAAGAGGCTCCCTGGACAGTTTCCAGCATTAAAATATGTACCAACAATCAATAACATACAAAATCACAACAAAAATGATGTTATACCCAAAATATGTCCACCACAATCCCACCCACAGCAAGCATGACCAGATGATTCCAGAGGTATGGAACCAATACCACTTAAAATATAATAGTGCAGGATGAAATAAAATCTAAAATATGAAAAAAATTATTTACCTATTAAAATATTATGTAAATTAAAGGTTTTTACCTGACCCTGAGAGGAGTAAAGAGTAGGCACCAGGCACACCTAGAATGCCACAGCCAAAAAGGCCCTTCTCCTTCTGGCTACCCTCTTTGTTCAACCATGAGCTACATTGTATGCACTGGGCTGTCTTCTTGGCACATGCAACTGGATAGATGGAAGCAGATCTTCACAAGCACCCCTCTGCCCAGCAGCCTCTCCAGCCCCTTCAGAGTGCCACATGGAAGGTCAGAAGAGCCTGCTGAACAGGGTGAGCTGTGGGAGGCAGATAAATGGGCTTCCTTGAGGGCATCACACCGTCAAGGTGCCGCCACTGAAAAGTCACAGTCATATGTACCTAACAAACACAGTGAGAGGGATTGACAAGGCTGGTCAACCTAGGCAGCAGGTGTTGAGGGCATGGAGTGCCAGCAAGGTGTCTGGAGCAGGACTGTGAGTGCCATGCAGCCTGCTGGCCTCGGGTGTAATGGAGAACTCTGTCTTGCTGCCACATCCAAGCGAGATTCAACTGCCGATGGAGTTGACTCCTGCAGATGTACTGGAGACAGGTGCCATCTAGTCCTTTGCCTCAGGCAGCAAAACTCTGGGGCTTCCACTGTTGTGTGGAGCTGCAGACAGGTGCATCCAAAGGCAGCAGCCCTTGAGCTGCCCTGGACCTTTAGTCTGACAGGGAGCTCTTCATAATTCCTGCAGCAGATTAAAAAGTAACTCCATGGAGTGAAAATATAAAAGGAGGGGGTATGGAACGAGCATCCCGGTTCTTATTAGTGCTCTGAGAATATATGAATCCAGAGCATGGCTTCCAAACTCACCATGTTTGGGCAAGGGATGAATGACTCAAAGAGCAGCTTGACCAAGCCCTTGGGGCAGGAGGAGGGCTGTCTGCCTGCCTGTCAACCGCATCCCCGTGATGCAACTGCCAGCACGGCGCTGACAGGCTAGAAGGGAGTCCTGTCCAGTCCTCTGTACGCAGAAATGCATTGATGCTGACATGAGGCCTCAGGGGTGGCTGGGCCGAAACTGGGAAAAGCTCATGAAGGATCCATCATAGATTTGGCAGACCTCCTCTTTGCTCCCCTCGGGAGTGGGAAGGATGCATTAACATTCCCTGCCGCTGCCAACAACACCATTCCTCATGAACTTTTCACCAGGTCGAGCTGATGTTTCTCATTCCCAGATCTTTAAAGAAAGAAAATAAAGCAGGGTGGGGGGAGCTTCATTAAATGTACAGGTGCTTCTCTAAGTGGAAACAGAAATTCTACTGTCTCCGCCATGGTCATCTTCCTAGCCTTCTCCTTTCCACTCATTTCACAGCCAGCTGGTGTGATAGTGTTTATAGGATGGTGTTGAAATACAAGCATTTAAACATTAAAAATATCAAAAATGCATATAGCAGGTACAAAAAATATATCCTCTGGACCACAAGTGCCCCCAAGACTTGTTTGATGCCTCCCCCCAGTGCAGCATCAGCATCAAGACCCAACATTTCCCAGTACTTTGAAAGTCACAAGGAGAAAAGGAGAAAAGTTGCATTCAAAATTATCTATATCCACTTTCTCCCATGATAGTTCAGGAATTTTGTGCAGTTTAAGAGGTTCCTCTTTCCATGCTGGCTGAGCATAATGGGAATTGTAGTCTAAAACACTGGGGAGACACCAGGTCAGGGGTGGTTGGTATAACCTACATTCTCCTAATAAGATTGATAGCAAAGTCTAGCTCTGACCCATGTCCTCCAATGTGAATGGAAGACTCTTTCCACTCCAACAGTGACCTGATTTACACAATTGTGTCTGGTGAACAGGTTATGCTGACTTGTTAGTGAGCACTGGTTGTGTACCAGCCAGATCCCCCTAATTAACCAAATTGGCAAGACTCGCTGAATTATTCGCTTAAGCAGCATGGTTTGTTGGAGAGGAAGTAAGCCTCGATTAATGGACTGTTGTTGAGTTATTTCAGGGCTGATGCATCCTTCCCCAACGAGCCACACCAGCCAGGTTGAGACAACACAAGTCATGTCTGTGCCGGTAATGGGGAAATCCAGCCAGCACACAACGGGCACATGTGAAGTTAAAGTTAAGGCACTGTGGCTTCTTTCCTTCACTGCAATCATGCAAAGCAGCCCACTGGCTCTGAAATGGCAAACTGCACATGCCAGGTGAACAAAGCAAGCATCGGTGGGGCTGGGGGAAGGCTTATGGCTTGGGATGCAGGCACAGGGCATGCCGTCTTCAGGCAGAAAAGCTCGTCAGCTGCATGGTTCAGAGCCTCGAGCAGCAAACCCACAGTTTCATTTCACTTTTCTCCCCTGGGACTGCAACATCAGGGGGGAGGGAAAGGGTACAGCTACAAAAACATAGATCACACTCTCTGGTATTTGGCTGCCTTTATTTGTTAAAGATTGTCAGCAAACAGCTTCCCACCAAGCTGTTTCCCAAGCCACTGGAGATAATAGTGACGGCACTGCTGTGAACATGTCAGAAGCTTTTCCATGATTGATGAGAGGCATTCTGCTTGGAAGCCATTCATTACGTCGACGGAACCAGCCTTACTCTACTGAATCTCGTTTGCACATCTCCACTGATCAATTTTTCATTCCAGTATGAAATGCAAACCTATCTAAGTGCCAAGACAGACTTTGATGCACCAGGATTTGTCCTCAAAGATGTATTTGTGATTGAGGGTTGCTTTCATGAGTAATTCCTTATTGACTGATCCATGGAAATTTATCATATTCTCTGGCCAAGGTTCCAGTCAGCTGTAATCCCAGCTCTGTTTACACACAGTCCAGTAGGAAAGGCCAAAATGCGTATACTAAAATATCCCAAAAATGTACTTTCAGCACTGAATTTGGTGCTACAGCAAACAAATATAAAACGGCTCAGCTATTAGACTTGGGACTTCAGTCAAGCTGTACATGAGAAAGGAGTCTGTCAGTTTGTTTACTTATTTTTTGAATACTGCCCAATAGGCAAGGTCTAGGGGTGCAGCTTGGGGGAGGGGGAGGGGCAGGGGGAGAAGCCAAGGGGAGGGCCCCCCAACGTCCAGTTCCCATGGTGTCCCAGGAGGCAGTCCAACCCCAGAGGCCAGAACAGTTCCTCTCCCCTGCCTAAACTGTATATGTAGCAACTTGTGACCCTCCAGATCAAGCGTCCTCAAACTATGGCCTGCAGGCTGGATCTGGCCTGCCATGCCCATTTATCCAGCCCACCTCAGTGGTTTTGGACTCATTTGGATCATCTCCAAGTGAGTCCAGAACCTCTCAGCCAGCACAGGCATTCTCAGAAACTGAACAGGGAGAGAGAGAGAGAGAGAGAGAACAGGCGCATGGCCAAATTGCAGCTCAACTGCTCATGCGCTGAATCCCCCCTTCCCTCGTCCTCATTGCACACATATACAGAGCAGGAATATGGACCGGGAAACAGAAAGAGGCGGGCAGAAGAGAAAGAGAGACAGAGATGAAGACGGCGAAGGCAAAGACAAAGAACTAAAAAAGGATTGAAGGTAAGTAAAATATAACTTTTTAAATCTATTTTTAATTATGTGAGCTCGGGTGGCGGGGGGCAGCCGCCACCTTGCCGAGTCATGGGGCGGCCAGCTGTGCGGCCTTCTCCACACGAGCGAGCCACCACCTCGCCATGCCCATGCCCATCGCACCCACACCCGCTGTGGCACCATGCCCGTGCCCGCTGCCTCTCCATGCTCACGCCCGCCACTGCCACCACCTCACCAGCATGTGCCCGCCGCCACCACCTTTCAACTGGCCCCCTGTTGAAAAAGTTTGAGGGCCCCTGCTCCAGATGTTTGGGCAACTCCATCAGCCTTCACAATTGGCTAGGCTGCCTCAGGCTAAAGGAAGTGGTAGGCAAGCCATCAGGCCATAATTTGCCCACCAGTATTTGAATCAGTACAAACATGGCAACAGTCAACAGGCAGAGCAACCAGGCAGCAGCTCCTTTTTACAGATGGTGCCCTCCTTCTCTATGGAACACTTTGGGCACGATCATATGCATGTTCAAACATTGCATTCTTACTGCAGTGAAACTCATCATGTGGTTTGCAACATTCCATCCTGACTGGATAAAATTCTGTGACATTCTGAAGCATAAGTTAGCATAAAAACTGTTGGGTCCATCTCTGCATTTATGCTGGAGTCTATAGGTTTACCACACAGGTAAAGGGAAACAAGAAGAAGATGACCTGCAAGGTTAGTCCCGTTATCACTGCAAATGTGAAAAAGGCTTCCTCAGACTGGTGATCTCCATATGTTTTGGACAACTACCAGACTCCCTAACCATTGGCTATGCTGGCTGGGGCTAATGGAGTTGTGGTCCACATCTAGAGGTCATCAGCTTAGAACATGAGAATATAAGAAAAGCCATGCTGGATCAGACCAATGATCCATCCAGTCCAGCACTCCATTCACATGGTAGCAAACCAGCTGTCCACAGGTTCCCTCAAGCAGATGGATGCAAGACCTCTGCCTGCCCAAGCTCCTCAGCAACTGGTGTATGTAGGCATACAGCCTCTGATATCAGAAATAGTACACAGTAGCCATTGTTACCCTCCTCTTCCATGAATTTGTTCAATCTGCTTTTAAATTGTTGACAGGTACCCACTAAGGACGACAGCTTGGAGAAGGCTGTTGTAGAAGGTCCTACATCAGGGGTCTCACCAGTTGTGGCTGCCTCCGATCAAAAAAATCAATCCCAACAAAGTTATACATTTGAAAAAAATGTAGAAACTGGGAAATAGTAAAGGCACCACACAGCCTCCCACTAGCTGCCCCAAACCTTGGAGAAGAGTGCAGGTAGTTGACAACACATGGTTGGCCAGTACTGTCTTTCAGAACAGTTCTCCATTTGAAGGTTTGCAAGAGAACTGTCCTCTATTTTGAATGCATCCTCTATCTGAAGACAAAACCAGATTGCAGAGCAATGAACAATAAAAGATTTCAATAAAATAATTGAAATATTCCACTAAAATAATAAAGACTCAAACAACATATTAGAAGTTTTAAAAACATACCAGGGATGTGTGGGGAATTCACTTTGGAAGTACAAATCTGTCTGAGTCCCTCATTTTGGTTCTGCAAACTCCTGTTTGCTCTCTTGCACCCCAAGTCAAATGCACCAAGACCACACAGATGCTGCACAAGAGAGCCCCTCTTCCAAGCACATGATTTGCACGATTTGCACAAGAAATAGTTTGATGAACAGAAGAAAGCTAGATTCCTCAGGATCATTGAAACCCTACAGCAGACTACAATAAAAACCATGACTACCGACTCAAGGAAGCCTTCTTGCAATATATATTTCTTTAGCTGGTGTCAAAAACAACTCAGTGTTGCTACCTGTCTGACCTCCTGAGGCAGGGAGTTCCCCAGAAAAGGAGCTACCACATTGAAGGCTCTTCTCTGGGTAGTCTCCAGTCAAGCCAAAGTTCCATGATAAACTGCCAGGAGCATCCCACCATGTGGGATGAAGAAGAATCATCAGAAGAAAGAGATGGACCTTGATGTGCCCTTCAGCTGAGCAGGGCACACTGGTCACCCGGTCACAGCCTTCCACATTATTGAGTGTTGCACAGTATTTCTATTTAAACTATAACCTTTATTCTAAATTTTCATCTTACAGTATAAATTAGGTCATGAACATGTTGTGTAAATAGTTATCCTCTTTTGGATGGTGCATGTCCCCTTTTTCTGGCAATTCACAATTGCTTATTCTAGCTGCAACCTACAAGGGGCATTGTTGGTCCATGCTAAATTTCAGCAGCCAAGAGAGTAGGTAGCCAAGGATCTGATTAGGTAGCCAGCATTTTTGGCTGCTCTGTGGTGGAGCGTCTTCTGCTGCTCTTGGGCACCGTTCCAGTACAGATCAAAATGCTGTGGTGGTTATATCCATACACCCAAATGAGACAGTCTGCAGGACAGAGCCCACACTGAGCTCCCTTGCCAGAGGGAATTGAAAGGAATTGTCATTCTATGGAGAAATCCATAGGTCTTGCCACCTGGCACTTCACAAAACTAAGCATTGGTTCTATGAGCCATTGTTATCAGAGCGGTTTGCACTTGTAAGTAATGAACCATCATCCCCAGGCCATGTGGACATGTTCACTCAACCAGGACTGGATTTATGCAGAGGAGCTATTGGTTTTTCTAGAAGGAAAGGTGCCTACACACTGTACAAAGGGGTGATTCAGCATGATCTTGGCAATTATTTTTAATGCGTTGTACTGCTGGTTCACTTCCTACGTTATTTCAGATGGCTTGATCTGCAAGCAATTTAACAGTGTTTTCTCATAGTCCCCACAAAAGTCATTCCATTTGTGTATACTGGAGACAAATTTCAGCCAACTGACACAATTTTATTTGATTAAATAAAGGCTTTCTTCCTCATTTATGGGCAATTTCAGGCTTCTATCATGACATAAAAGAGCTAAGTAGTTGTCATCCATGGACGTAATCTGTGATGAGCAGATTGTCATGCATACGTCTTAGAAGTTAATGATAGGAGCTTTTCAGTGAAAGCTCCAATCTTCATTTCTACAGCCTGTTCTGGAGACAAGGCGGATGATTAAGCATGTCAGGGGGGAAGGTCAACCACAGGCCAATTGCAGGTGTTTTAAACTGTCAGCTTTAGATTTTGATCATATGTTAACATGCAGGGGTGAGTCAACTTCTGTGTCTTGACTGTTAAAGAAACAAGAATCCTTTTCATTAACAGGTTAGCTTCTCCCAAAGATCAGTGAGGTCTGTCGCCTCATCCCAACATGAAATTTAATTTCCAAAAGAGAATTTGACATAAGAATCCTGTGTTACTGGTTAAAGGCATGAGTGATGGGGTAGCAAGGCCTTATTGGAAAAAATGGTCAAAGGAAAATGATACTCCATGGGCTCAACAGAAAACAATGTATTTATCAGTTGTGCTCTCATTAATACAGTCAAAAGACTGTTCTAAAGGGAGGCCCACATTTCTTCCTCTCTAATGGCTTTTCAACATGCAGTGGAAGCCTTCCTTAACTGTGGAACATTAAGTATTTTAGATTTTTCTGGAACTGGTTTTAAACACATTTGTTTTGGGGGTTGGTTTCTGGGTTATCCTGCTGATTTTTGTTTGATAATATCTTTATATTTTTATTCTTATCCTGCAATGGTGTTTCAGCTTACATAGCTTGTTAGCTCGGTGCTTGGACTCTGGGGGAAGATGGGGTACAATATCACATACCTTTTAAATACACAGATTGAAAAATAAAGAATCCGCTGTAGTCGGTGCTTAGGGAAAAGTTCACCCACCTCTTGTTCTGGCCCAGACAACCATGGTAGAAAGGAGGAAGTGCAAGCAATATCCACTGCTTGCCACAAGTGGCCGCGAGGAGGAGGAGGAGGGACTTTAGCCCTTGCAGACAATGGTGGTGGGAAGCTCACTGAAGGAGGTGCCCCTGGAGGGCTCCCAAAACTGGAACTAACCTGGTAATGAAAACAGCAACATAACAGAAGAGTGTAGGGATCATTGTTCAGGGGGAGAAATTTAAACATCATCTCCCCACCTACTGATCCTGCTCCACTACCACACTCTACCCTGTTGTTCTCACGTGTGGTCAAATCATCTCCCACTTGTGGCAATCCTATCAATGAATTTTTGGATTGTTTAATTGAACAGTTTTCAGGGTGAGAAAAATCCAGAAGTGGTTTACTGTTGCCTTCTTCTACAGAATACCAGAGTTAGATCAAGCATCACTGCAATTGCCTGTGACAGAGCCTCTGCCAGCATCGCCTTCAGCCACCGCCACTGCCCAGTAGCTGCCCTGCAGGAGCTTCTCTGCCCCATCACCTTCAGAGATATCCACTCTCTTCTGCTAATGCAACCATCCCTCCTGCATAGGGTGGAGGCATCTAAATCTGGTGTCTCAGCTTTTACCATTCTGCCTGGGAAGAGAGTCTGGCCTCCCGGTGGCTCTGCTCTTGGTTTTTCTGACACTTTCAAACCCCGTAACCATGTTAAAGTGTGCATCAAAGAGGATGCATGCACTCTACCCCACAGCAACATTGGTTCGTTCGTTCGTTTGTTCTTTCTTTCTTTGCTAAATTCAAGAACCCCTTTAATGTCATTTCTAGTTTGTCCTGTATAATAAGAAAATCTGATAAGTTTAATGCAAGCAAACATTTAATGTCCAATATAGTTTGGCCCTTACAGAACCTGACATGGGGTCTTTGTCTGACAGTGTAGCAACAGTGTCATCTAGTGCCTGTTTTTTCCTAAAATAAAGCTGGAGCAGACAGCGAAAGACACAAGAAGGCCCTGCTGAAGCAGACCAAAGACTATCCAGCCCAGCACTGAGTTCACACCAGGACCAACCAGCTGCCTTCGAGAGGTCCCCAAGCAGGACATGCGTGCAAGAGCAACCTCCTGATTGTGCTCCCTGAGAAACACCAGGGTATTTTTGAAGTGGTATTAAAAATGCATGAGGAACATTTATAATTACTCTACAATAACTATACTGTAAAAGTACATTTTAGTGGAATTATTATTATTATTAGCTTTTGTATGCCGTCCTATTATACCAAAATCTCAAGATGGCTTACAGTATTTAAAAGGACAGTTAAAAGATCAATTTCTAATAAATACATTGAAATAAAACAAATCAGAAAAACAAACAAGAGTGACTAAGGTTAAAAATCATTAATTTTAAAATACCATTTGAATAAAAAAGGTTTTGGCCTGGCAAGGAAAAGAGTATAAACTTGGTGCCAGGCATACCTCTCTGGGAAATACTTTCCAGAGTCTGGACACCACAGCAGAGAAGGCCCTACTCCGAGTTGATGACCTTTTTACCTCTTAGAGAGGGTTCCCAGAGCAAGGCTTCTCCCACAGATCTTAAGGGGCGTGAGGGTGTATGAGGAGGAAGATGTTCCTTCAGGTATCCTGGTCCCAATCAAAACCAGCACCTTGAATTGGGCCTGAACTTCAACTGGAAGTCGTGGAGCTGGTAGAGGACCGGCATTATGTGAGAGTCAGCAGTCTGGCAGTTCTATTCTGTACCAGTTGCAGTATCCGGACCATTTTCAAGGGCAGCCTCACGTAGAGCACATTACAGTAATCCAAGCGGGAAGTTACCAGAGCATGTTGCTAGGGAGTGCTTATCCAGGTAAGTACACAGCTGATGGACCAGTCAAAGTTGTAGGAAAGCATTTCTTGCCACCGCCGCCACCTAGAACTCCAGTGACAGCTCTGGGTCAAGGAGTTCCCCTAAGCTGCAGACCCTGTCCTTTAGAGGGAGTGCTACCCCATCCAGAACTGGGTCAAAATCACCTACCTGGAGACCCACACCGCCCACCAACAGGACTTCCGTCTGAGGCTCAGTTTATTGGCCCTCATCCAGCCCATTACCTCGGCCAGGCACCAGTTCAGTACAGCCACCGCCTCACCTGGAACAGATGTAAATGAGAGGTAGAGCTGGGTGTCATCAGTATACTGATGACTCCGCAGTCCAAACCTCCTGATGACCTCTCCCAGCGGTTTCATGTAGATGTTAAAGAGCATGGGGGACAAAATAGAGCCCTGTGGTACTCCATGGCAAAGCTACCATGGCGCAGAGCTATACTCCCCCAGCACCACCATCTGGAATCAGCTGGCCAGATAGGAGTGGAACCACTGCCATGCAGTGCCTCCTACTCCCAAGTCAGCCAGCCTATCCAGAAGGATACCATGGTCGATGGTATCGAAAGCCGCTGAGAGGTCCAGGAGAACCAACAGGGATGCACTCCCCTGTCCCTCTCCCTGCACAGGTCATCATACAGGGTGACCAAGGCAGATTCAGTACCATAACCGGGTCTGAAGCCAGACTGAAATGGGTCCAGATAATCAGTTTCATCCAATAGTGC
>NW_025335568.1:52719500-52802717 GCF_004798865.1 Varanus komodoensis | reverse complement strand
GAGAGGTCCAGGAGAACCAACAGGGATGCACTCCCCTGTCCCTCTCCCTGCACAGGTCATCATACAGGGTGACCAAGGCAGATTCAGTACCATAACCGGGTCTGAAGCCAGACTGAAATGGGTCCAGATAATCAGTTTCATCCAAGAGTGCCTGGAGTTGTCCTGCCACTACCTGCTCTAACACCTTGCCCAAAAATGGAATATTGGCCACTGGTCTAAAGTTGGCGGCCACCTCTTGGTCCAGGGATGCCTTCTTCAGGACAGGCCGGATCATTGCCTCCTTGATCCAGCCCTCCCTCAGTGAGCCATTAATAACCTCCTGTAACTGGCCTCCTTAAGTACCCAGGAAGGGCAAGGGTCAAGAAGACAGGTGGTAGGATGTACCATCCCAAGCACCTTGTCCACATCATCAGGCCACAATAACTGAAATTCATCCATTAAAGATGGACCAGATGGAGCTCTGCATACTTCCTGCCACAGCATAGGCTTGATAATGAGCACGTAAGTGTGTTCGGTCAGATTCATCCCGAGATTTCCTCCACCTGCACTCTAATCATCTCCCAGCCTGCTTCATCACCTATAACTCAAACATATAACATGGTGCCGAGTGGGCTCTGCTAGGTGGGAGAGGATGCTTAGGAGCGATCATGTCAATTGCCCTGGTCATTTCCCTATTCCACAAATCGACCAGGACATCAACAGGAGCACCAGCTTTATCAGCCAGAAAATCCCCCAGAGCCCTCAGGAATTCATCTGCATCCATCTTGCTCCGAGGGCGGACCACCTTAATAGGGCCCGCACCCTTCCAGAGGGAGGAATCAGCCCCAAGCACAAACCTCACGAGGAAGTGGTCTGACCATGACAAAGGAGTTAAGATCAAGTTTCCCACTTACAGGCCACCATCTTCCTGCCCCATCGAGAAAACCAGGTCAACTGTGTGACCTCTTTCAGGTTGGGCCAGTGATACGTTGAGACAGCCCCATGGCTTCCATGGAAGCCATGAAGTTCTGAGCTGCTCCAGATAGAAGCACCTCAGCATGGAAGTTGAAGTCCCCCAGGACTAACATCCTGGGGTCCCCAACATCAGATCTGAGATGATCTCCGTCAGCTCAGGCAGGGAGTCTGCTGGGCAGGAGGATGTATGGTACACCAGCAGAATCCCTAATCTGTCTCGATGGCCCAACATCAGGTACAAACACTCAAGACCTGGCCTTGAAGGGACAGGAAGCTCTGTGAGGGGAATGTCGGCTCGGTGAATTAATGCGACCCCACTCCCCTCCCCTCTGGGCATGATCGGTGTTGTACCAAGTATCTGGGCGGGCATAATTGCCTGAGGGAGACATCTCCTCCTCCCGCCCAGATCTCAGTAATGCATGCTAGGTCAGCCCTCTCATCCAAGATCAAGTCATGAATAGGGAATGTCTTATTATGGACCGACCTGGTATTCAACAGCACCACTATCAGGCCCAGGGGGCGGATGACATTGCTGCCAGGATCCTTCTGGTTGGGAGAGTAACCAGAAGAGGGGACCGGTATCAAACATTGGTCCCTCCCTCTCCTATGCCGGCCAGTTAGACCCCCAATGCCATACCTCCCCCTGCCCATCACCACCCCAATGGTGGTGCCCTCATATTCCCCAGGTAAAACCATCCCAAGTTAAAACCAAATAAACCACCGTCGCTCAAAAGAAGAAGAGGGGAGGGGAGGGGAGGGGAGAAAAAAGCAGAGTCTCTGGCCCAGTCCCTTGTGGCCCCAAACGGCAGCACACTACCCTTTGGTTGTTGCCCTTCGGCCGCCAGCGCAATGTCCGGCCTGAGTCTCCCAGGGGTC
Source organism: Varanus komodoensis (assembly GCF_004798865.1). NCBI lineage: Eukaryota > Metazoa > Chordata > Lepidosauria > Squamata > Varanidae > Varanus > Varanus komodoensis. Next base: position 52,800,887 of record NW_025335568.1, on the reverse strand, counting down.
CCTGGGTGCACCCAGCAGGAAAAGAGCTCTGTCCGCCCCACCCGCCCCCAGCACTGCACAGCTCTCACCTGTCCCTACTGAGGCAAAGGGGGTGAGGGAGAGAGTGCGGAGTCTCTTCCACAGTGCAGATGACAACAGTGGCATCTGTCCCTGCACTGTGCCTGACAGTGCAGGTCAGCACGGCGAGGTGCAGGGGGCCAGTCTTTTAACAGCAGTGGCTGATCATTCCAGGGTCAGTGCAGCACTATATCAACTCCAGGTTTCAGCCTGAACTTTAAAAGCACTATCCATGGCCCTGAACCTATTTTGGGGACAAGGTTCCACACCCTAGACAACTCCTTAAATGTTCAGACTAAAACCTGGAGTGGATACACTGCCCCACTAGCCTAGGAACTGCTACACTGGTTTCTGGCTGTTTGTTTTCTACTGTGTCCTACAAGCAGCCAGAATGGTCCACCTGCCTGGAAGCCTTTCTTCTAAGAAGAAACAGAGTATACATGTGGTAAATAAGCTTGATGTTACTAATGTAAAGTCAGAGTGACAGGAAACACAGCAGTCCCCTTTCTATTCTTACCTTATTTCAGAAACTCCAGACTTCTTGACATGAGGCTTTTCATTCACTGGGGCTTTGGTTTCGAGATGCTTGCTTGCTTGCTTGCTTTCCTCACGCACTTATATACACCTATACCTGCCAAAATGGCCTCTTTAGGTGGCTCACACAATAAAACATAGAAATAGAGCGAGTCAGAAGGGGACTCCCAGACCATCTAGTCTGACCCCTGGCTCCAGCCGGCTCCGCTCCCGACATGCCCATCATGTGCATGTCCAAAGACATGTGCTCCAGGTGAGGCTCGAACTCACAACCTCGGCATCACTCTGCTGCGTACTGCTGTATAAGTACCACGTGCTAACCGATTGTGCCACTGGAGCAACACCTTAAACCAACACCTTAAACCATTTAAAACAGTTACAAGAATAAAAGTTATAAAATATGCAAATAATTCGTAAGATCCATTACATGTGGGTTATTTCTCTCCCCACCTTTCCCCCCTGCCTTTCTATATGTTCCATTAGATAACCATAAGACAGTGCTGCAGTTTAGGAACTGCATCAATATAAGATCTTCACATCACACCATTTCTAAATAATACTAGACTTTCCTCAATCTTAAAAAAATGCACAAAAATGATTAAAAACCATAGGAGAGGCCCTGAAGGAAGACAACACCCTGTGAGGCTCCAGAAAACTACAAGGAGTAAGAAGTGGACAATAAATGCCTTGTGCTGAAAAGTTCAGAGTCAAGGAGAACAGAGCCACGGTGGATCACACAAAAACCCCACCTAGTCCAGGATTCCGTTCACATGGTCGCTGAAGCGGTGGCTGCAGAAATCCCACAGGCAGGACGGGAGTGCTGCTACACTCTCCACTCATGTTCCCCAGCAGCAGATGCATCCAAGCATGCTCCCTCTGATAGTGCACAGCATACATCTGCAATCCACTGTTAAATAGGAAATCACATGTGCACAATAACTGCCTCAAGTAGAAAAGCTTTCAGGTGATGGAGGGCCCATAACCCAATGGAAGGGCACCTCTTTACATACACAGGGCCCTGGGTGCAGTCCCCAACAGCTCTCATTAAAAAGCTCAGGTAGCAAACAGTGGCAAAAATATTATTACATGCTTTAATGGTCCAAACTTTTAAAATGTACTTTCATGTGAGCACATGATGCTCAGATTCAGATTGGGACCACCAAGCATGTGTTGCTGGGATTAAGCCTTTTTCCCATAATTGCTTCTTCCTTCTTGTACAAATGTGCACAGGGGACGAAAAGAGAGAGAAGGAGAGAAAATGTGTATTGGGGACAATGTAGAATTTTTTCCCTTATCTAAGGCAAGCAAAATGCTACCAATTTAAGGTAACATGTAGTCTAGCCTTTAATATAATGTATCATATAAGAATAATTGTCTGCCACCTAAAGAGCATCTTTTGCAGTGTACCTGGACACACATTTGTATCTGCCTTCTTCCATTCTTCTAATTGACAGGGAAGCAGCCATAGAAATACAGGATTACCAACTTTTTTGACAGGGCTTCATGCCCATTCCTATCATGCCCGTGTGACTTGTCAAAATTCAGCAGGAAAAGCTTTTCCAGGCCTGCGAAGATGAGAAATTGCAATCCTTTACATGTCATTTGGAAGCCTTTTGTGCTGCAATGCCTTGCACAGTGGCCCGGAGGCCCAACCCTAGTGACGGTGCTCATCATTGGAAGGCACTGTCAGGCATGAATAATTATGGGATGCTCCATGTGCAAGGCAAATGCTCTACTAAAAGCAACTACTTATAAGCTTCCAAGGAACAACTGGTTGGCCACTGCTGGAAACAGGATGTAGGCCAGAAAGTTCCTTGATCCAGTCCATCCAAGCCCTTCTTACCTCTTTATGTAGTCTAACCACAATCTTTTTCAGTGCTGTGACATATTTTCTTTGTGATGTTATGCAGTGATGGAATGGAAGCTGCCTCCCCGAAAACTGGGCCAAAAGGACTTTCACAGTGATCTTAACCAAGCTTAGCAAGCATTTGTCAAAGCGATCTCCCTCAATCCATGTCTTTGATTCTCATCTGACCTGAACCATGATCCCATCGTAAAGTCTATTGCTGTTCCTGCAAATCTGGAAATAGACTTTAACATCTATTCTTGGAATAGAAGGCTGGCTTCCTTGGAGACAGTGCCAAGATTTTCACTGATTTTCAACCAAGAACTGTGTTTCTTCAGCAGTTTTGCCAAACCCTCTTAAGGATTCTGCAAGAACATCACCTTAAATTTTTACTAGTTTCTCATAGCATTTTTAAAAGCCAGGATTGTTCCATTTGGCTGCCATGGAGAAGTATCAGTGGTGAGGTTATACAATATATTATATTTATAATACTTGAACAGAAGTTGGTGTGGTCAAGTAGCTTTACAATGTGGCACTGAGACCAGTGCTTACTGGGTGGGCTTGCATAAAACACACATTATCTCACTTTCGTTTCATTTTCTTTCTATAAAAGAAAAAAGTAAGGCTTGATTAGTTTGCTAGTTTACCAAAATAGGTTCATTCCAAGATAGCAGGACCTTCCAAGGTACCATTGAATTTCCTCATTAAAATGAGTTGTATGGGACATGGAGGTGAACTAATGACAGTGACTTCTACTTGTAACCCTTTTATGTTTTCCCACTGCTTCTTCCATCATTTCTCTTACTGAAGAAAATCCATTTATATCTTTATACAAATACAAACATAAAGCATTTAAAACAATCTTAAAACCATGAGGATTTAAAATCCCAAAATAAACACTGACCACTTTCCCAACTACATGGAGGGTGATACCATTTGGAATGCCAGAGGAAGCCTGTTCCAGAGTTCGGGGGTAGGAAAAACACAAGGAAAAGCCCTTTCATACAGTCTTAACAGGCCACAGCAAGCCAAGGTGTCTTCAAAAGAACCACAGGATAGTTTCTACACCAGTGGTGGCAAACCTATGGCATGTGTGCCACAGCGGGCACGCAGAGCCCTCTCTGTGGGCACATGAGCCAAGTCGCCCCAGCATCGCCCCAGCAGCCAAGCATCGGATAACTTTGCACATAGGAGCCATGTGTATGCTTGGAAAGAAGTAGCGGCGTCAGGCGATGATGTCACAAGCCATGACTCATAAGTCACAACTCAGCCGCACTTTCGCATGGCCAGTCAATGGGCTGCCAAGGATATATGTATATTTCCTTCCAGTGGCTGTGAGCTGTTTTTTTTCTAAACTAAAACCTCAGTTTTCAGGCTTTATTGCAGGGTTGACACTTTGCGATAAATAGGTGGGTTTTGGGTTGCAGTTTAGGCACTGGGTCTCTACACCATTACTGGGTTAGGGTTACAAAAACGAGGTGTCCTGTCATGGTTTTGATGGTTGGAATGTGTTTGGAAGGGGCAGAAATGATGAGCTGTGCAGAAAAAGCTACTCAAGAAAGGCTTTTTCAAAATCACCCTCTTTTCAATGGGACTTTCGCCCTTTATTAGGAGTAGGGATGTGCACCAGGGTAGGGTTAGGGTTACAAAAATGAGGTGTTCTGGCATGGTTTTTATGGTTGGAATGTGTTCTGAAGGGGAAGAAATGATGAGATACGCAGGAAAAGCTAGTTGAGGAAGACTTTTTCAAAATTGCCCTCTTTTCAATGGAACTTTAGCCATATATTATGGTTAGGGGTGTGCAGCAGGTTAGGGTTATGGCAGTTGTGGTGAGCATATGGCATGCGTTCCACAGTGGGCACACAGAGCCCTCCCTGTCAGCACACGAGCCAAGTCACCCCAGCATCACCCCAGCAGCCAAGCATCAGATAACAGCGCAGATAGGGGCCATGTGCATGCTCGGAAAGGCATAGTTGCACCAGGCGATGATGTCACGAGCCGTGACTCATTAAGCGCCACTCGTCCGAGCTTTCACATGGCCGGTCAGTGCACTGCCAAGGATATATGTATATTTGCTTAGACTGGCTGTGAGTTTTTTTTCTAAACTAAAACCTCAGTTTTCAGGTTTTACTGTAGTGTTAGTACTTTGCAATAAATAAGTGGGTTTTGGGTTGCAGTTTGGGAACTTGGTCTCTAAAAGTTTCACCATCAATGCTCTAGACATTCATACAGTTGCTTGAGTCCCCAGCTATAAGTCATAAAAGCACTCTGACCTTGTAGTGGGAGATCCCCATTCAAATGCCCCTCCCCACACAGCTGATGCAAATATAACCTCACTAGTTGTGCCTCTGTGGTTGTAAGAGCAACTTTCTGGGCTTTTGGGGGAGTTCTAGAAACTGGGGAGGAGACCAGCTCCACCAAGGTATGACATATCCTGGCAGCGCCTGAGCCTCCTTCCCTCCTACTCCAAGGTGCACACTTAAATGACTAAAATAGGCCATCTAACTGCTTTGGAGAGCAGGTGCAGAGGTCACCTTTGCCTCTGCACTCCTTCCAACCTATAACCATCCATATCCAGGGGATTATGGGCATTCCAACTGGATCACCCCTTAGTTACCAAGTGGTTTCATATCAAGATAGGCAGTCCTTCATATAGTCAGATTCTCAGCCATCTAAGGATTCAAAGGTTAAAACTAATACCTTGAGTTGCAGGAAGAAAACAACTGACATCCAGAGCAGATCTTTCAGTTTTGGGACGATGCAATCCTGACAGTGTACAGCAGAAAAAAGCCCACATGCCACATTTTCAAACCACTGCTGCTTCTGGATGCTCTTCAAGGGGAGCCTTGAGGGTGGTGTGTGCTGTGATATAACAGAACCATAGATAGCTATTGCCAGAACAGACTGACTCAGGTACAACCAATGCTGGCACAACTATACATAAGTATGTGAACATACTCCTCACCACCACTTCCACCTAAAGATTCTGGGCAGCATAAGATTAAAGAAAAAATGGAAAAGATGCACAATACCTTCTGATTGGTAGAGCTAGCAGACCTTCACCTGGAAACATCCATTGCTGTCAATATGATTGGAAGCCTGGGAATCCATCAAGAGCTTTAGGACTCAATTCAAAAAAAAAAAAAAAAAAAAAGGTCTACAACTCCCAATGGCTGGAGCATCCTGGGAGTTGTAGTCCTTTATTTGGTCTGAACTTGCATAGGACTGCACCTTTAGCCACTTAGCCAGCAGAAAGGGTCAGGGAAGAGGTAGAATCCCTTCTCCTTCTTCTCAGAGATCACATGGACCTTTGTAGGCCCTAGCCCATCTGTCTGATAAGCTAGAAGCCCTACAGAAACACTTCCTGGTTCAGAGCAGCTCCATTTCTGAGGATTGTGTATGGCATACTGCCAGCGAAACAGAACTTTTCTTACCAGGACTGCCTAATATCCTCTCATCATTTTTTCTCAATTTTAAATCTGTTCAATCTCATAGAAATCTTTCTGTGAATGTTATGTTAGGCTGCAACCTAAGGGGATGACAATCACATTGACTCAGGTTCCTGGCAGTCAACGTTCAACATCTGGCCCATTGTAAAAGAGTGGGTAGCCATGTGACCTCTTACTCAAGACAACCTTCTCTTTGAAGACATTTGCTTTTTGAAGGGCTGTCCTGTCCAATTACAGTTTATCACCCATCAGCAGTTAGCAACTGAGCAGTCTTCTGCATTACAATGAGAAGCTCATTCCTGGAGCAGGTCAGGTCAGCAGAACCCATACAAGGTAACTCTGGTCATTTCTGGACATTTCCAGGGTTGTTTTCAGAAGTGTGAAAGTTCCATTGCACAAGCAGTAACTCCTGCAAGCACAAGTGAACCAGTAGAGTCAGAGCAGCTCTTTTGGATATGGCCCAAAATAACTCTCAGGTGCACACCCTTAGAATCCCTTTTGTATGGTTGGAATGCGTTTAGAAGGTGCAGAAATGATGAGCTGCATCATTTCTGAGGAAATGAGAGGACTGGAGTTATGTGAGAATAACGACCAATCCCCGACAGCATCCTGGCAGCTCTATTTTGCACCATCTGAAGTATCCAGACTGTCTTCAAGGGCAGCCCCACGTAGAGCGCGTTACAGTAATCCAAGCGGGAAGTAACCAGTGCATGTTTCACTGTTGCTAGGCAGTTCTCCTCCAGGTAAGGACATAGCTGATGGATCAGGCGAAGCTGAAGGAAAGCGCTCCTCGCCACTGCCGTCACCTGGACTTCCACGGACAGCTCTGGGTCAAGGAGCACTCCTAGGCTGTGGACTCTGTCCTTTAGAGGGAGCGTAAGCCCAGCCAGGGCAGGGCCCAAGTCACTTATCCGGAAACTCGAATCACCTACCAACAGGACCTCCGTCTTATCTGGATTGAGCTTCAGCTTATTGGCCCTCAACCAGCCCATTACCTCGGCCAGGTACCGGTTCAGCACAGCCACTGCCTCACTTGGGTTAGTTGAAAAAGAGAGATAGAGCTGGGTGTCATCAGCATACTGATGACTCCGCAGCCCAAACCTCCTGATGACCCAGAGGTTTCATGTAGATGTTGGCACATCTACAACTAAAGGCACATCATGTGTATGTTCAGAGAGAAAAAATCCTACAGCTCCCAACATACCTAGCCAGGATTGCTCTCTAAGCATCTTATTTGCCTTTTGCCTTCTCTGGTCCTTTCCACTGCCACTTAGTAAGGATCCTCATTTTACCTAAGGGCCTTTATCCTATGTAAGTTTGGTGACTGGTACAGATTTCCTTACTAACCCCACTAACTCACTGCACTGAGTAAGAGGAGAAGACAGTTAGCCCTGGGGTGACCATCAGGTCATCAGCCTAAAGTTATATCACCAAGAAATCTAGCTTTTACTTTAAAAAGAGATACTAAACGAACAATCCCAAAACCAAAAAAAAAAAAAAAAAAAGCACAAACCCAGCAACAAACAGCATTTACAAAGGCATTTCTAGTCACTGCATTATTTAAATCAATGAGCTGCCATTTCTTGAGGTTCATCCAAGCCTTTTGGCGGTGCAGCTTTCATCCTCCTTACTTTCAGTTCTGATTCTTTGATTCCTGATCCTGGTTCTCTGCAGCACTGTCTGTGCAAGTTTCTGTCTTCTGATTTGCATCTCTTTAATCTCCTTGCTCACAGGAGAAGACAATCGTGCCAGGAAAAATTGAAGAGGAAGACCAAATAGGTACAAGAGCAGAGCAAGGCAAGAAGGACAGAACGTCTTCACAGGGCGTCCATTCACAGGGTGGCCATAAGTGACTTGATGGCACATACCAACAAAATCCTCCTTGCCAGCATCACTTACATGCATTCTTATCCAATCACAAGGCCTACACTAGTTTGCTAAGTTTGTGTTCATGTAAGAGCTAGTTTTTTCCTCCCATAGGCTACCTCATTATACCTTCTCTGAGTTTCTGGCAAGAACAGGCTATAAATACCAAATCCCCCAATAACAGAAAGCAACCATTTTATAACAGAGTGAACACAAGCAGACATAACAATTTCATCTGTTTGTTCTTCCTTTAAACATTCCTTTAACATTTCTGCCCCTCTGGCTTCTGTGGGTTCCAGTGGCGAACCTGCTGTGATGTCACAGTGCACTTGATCATGCAGGGGGGTCACAGTGCTTCCAATCTGGTTTCAGTTCTCTGATGTAACAGACAGGCTACCTGCTGTAATATCCATAAGGAGCTTATCTAGCCTTAGGGCAGATACCATCAAAGGCCAGTGTCCCCTCTCCCTTCCAAACATATCAATAATATAATAAAGCTTCCAGCTACAGACTTTTTATATTAATGAGACAGCAAGGCTGGTGCTGTGTTATAAAAGGAATATTGCAGAAGTAATTAACAAAAGACATCCGTGTATATAGTGACCCAGCTAATTACATAAATACTGTGTATGCCAAGTTGACTCTAAACTGAATCCTGCGCCTTACTTCCCAAACAAATGGAGTTAGTTCCACCCTCAGGGAGGTTCCTGCTATTCATGAGCAAAATGGTGAGAACACCGCACACCGGACATTACTCAATCAATCTGCTCTCTTGATCTGGCAGTGCACAATGGGACTGGTGTTGTTTCCCTGCCTATTCAATAGTGCCTTACCAGCTGGTTGGCTTATCTCAGGACTGCTGATCTTGGCATTTCAGTGTAGGATTCTGACCCCACCTCTTCTTCCACTTCAGATTCAGATTCTGAGGTAGCCACCTTAGAATGGTGTGTTTGGGAGCATCAGACCCAGTCATTACAGATAGCAGTCATACCAAGGAATCTTGAAAAGGAACCTTAAGCCTGAAATTCCAAGTCACCGAGCCTTTTTGTTAAATAAAGCCCTACCTAGAGGTCCTTAGCAAAGGGCCTTCTAGTAAGCTCCTTCCTACATTGGTAGACCCTGGGAGACTTACTTGCCAGCAGTGGTAGCAGCACCCTGTTTATTGTCTTGTGCTTGTGTGAGGACCAGAGTAAAAGAATTGTATCTTTTTAAAAAGATAAAAATAAGGGCCTAAGCAGAGCTATTTTATAGAGGAGATATTTTCTAAGAAAAAGATTGACATGTACCAGTTAGAAAAATAAGAGGACTTAGTCCGTTAGGATGAGGTAACTGGAGTGAGGTAACTTAACCGCGAAGGTCCCCAACTGAAGCAAAAGAGGCAGAAAGGTGGGGAAATTATAGGTATTGCAAATATTCCAAGAATAGGTGAAGGTCCCCAACTGAAGCAAAAGAGGCAGAAAGGTGAGGAAATTAGAGATATTACAAATATTCCGAGGTGTCACGAGCAGACTGTTCACCCAATAGTAACCAGCCAATGGTGAAGCGGGGGTAGTGTTGAGCGTCAGGAAAAGGAATGTATATAAACCTATGTATACCATGCAGAAATTGCTCTTTGTTCCTTGTACAACTGTGGACTCTGAGACAGACTTTGCAAACGCTTAAATAAACTTTGCTTGCATTTACTCAAATTCCGTCTCAGCGAGGTTTGTATCTCACACTTGCAAGCCTCCATTTTAATCTTCCACTGTACCCCTGAGCAACACTACATTATTGACACTGCAAGAAATTAAAATGTCAGCTTGGAGATCCAAACATCCAGCTTGGAGGACTGGATTTTGGTGGTGGGCAGTATTGTAAATGATACTTTCTTTGTGTAAATGAATTCAGGCAGATATACAAGCAAAGATTCTTCCTTATGAACTAATTGATCCAACAATGAACTTTGCAAACACCTACCAGAAAGCTACTCATTCATATGTTCTTGTCTTTCTGCAGGCTAATGCAGTGATCCTTCTATAGGAAAATAAATCTTGTTTTCTGAATTCTTCTTTCACACTCATTATTACTTGCATGCTGTTTAGGCCATGTTTCTCTGACCATCAGCAAAGGAAAAACCAAACTTTTCCTGCTGACAAGCACTTGGGGTCAAAAATTGACATTGCAGTATGTTTTTCTTCAGTGTCCTTGCCCATGAAAACAAGCAGGTGACCAAGATATTCTTAAAAGATTGAAATGAGGGTGGGGGGGGGACTCCCTTTGAGAGCCCGCTGACTGCGGCAGTCTTTACAGGGGCAGATTGGTGGTCTGTATCGATATGCCGATGTCTTTGAACTGTTATAAAGACCATCCGGTTCGTGGGTTGTTACCACCCACCTCTTCTTTCTGATGCACGTTTATTTTTGCCCAAGTAATATTTTTCAAGTGTTTATTTTAAAATAAAGTCTACGTTTTGTGGTGACATTCCCCTATTTTGCAAATTAACTGCTAGCAGATGTTGCTTCAAGGCACAGAGCACACACAGAAAGAAGCCTAAACCACCAAGGTTTGGATCCCAGTTTTTTAAAAGGTTGGTACTTTTTCCATGCCAGAATTCTCCAACTTCTCCAAAATGCTTAAGCAAGAACTAAGAGTGGAAATAGATTAGCCTTGTTTATACAGCTTTTCGATCTACTTACCATTTAAAGCTACTGTTGAAACAAAATGTCTAATAAGTTTCCTTACTCAAAAAAGCATTTCTGGCAGGGTGATGCTGCAGTATATTATGTTGACTTTTATAGCTTCTTTCTGTTGCTTTTGACATTACTGGAAAGGCATTCAGACTTGGCCAGGAGTCCCAGCACAGAGCCTACAGTGGTCCCTTCCTTCTTGCCCTCAACAAGGAGGCACAGGGATATAGCAGCTTACATGTCAAACTAGAGCTGGGAAGGTCTAGGTTTGAATCCTCTGTTTTGCCAATCAATGTAAGCAATTTATTTACATATTATTACCCTGCTTCTCAGCCAAAAAGGGTTTCCACAGCTGCTTACAGAGATTAATAATGAGAGGGTCTCTGCCCACAAGCTTACACACTAAAAGACACAACACAAAAGGAAAAGGAATTGGGAGGGTAGAGGAAAAAGTTTCAGATTTCTTATAGAGAGAAGGCAAGTGGAAGAGGTGGAGGAGGAGACCATATCAATGAGGGAGGAATAGCTTGCTGGAAGCAACCAGTAGCAATTCTAGGAAACTAATTATATAGAGAAAGGAAAATTATACAAACCTGTCAATATATAAAGAGCCCTTAAGCTTAAATATGAAAAGTGAAGCACTATTAATGAGGTCAGATAAGGTCAATGGGCAGTCATGTCTGAATCTAAGTTGGGGAGGTGATTTATTCAGACCAGGGATGCTAACTGCAAGGGTCTGAGTTAGATCCAGCAGGAACAGTTGTCAAAGCTGTGGAAGGTATAAATTGTCATGGGATAGAGTCCAATGTAAGTCTTAATTAGATGATACCCACTGAAATGAATAGAATATAACTTATTCACAACTAAATTGACTCATTCATTTTAATGGGTTTCTAAAAGAGCCTTGTGTTAGATTTTATCCCATTTATTCCCCTTCCCCATACACATAGCCTTCTTGTTGATAAAATATAGGAAACTCCACTGGAAACATAATGAACTGATAAATAAAACAGGGGAAGCTGAAACACAGCAGGCAGATAATTGTAGTAGTGCTGTAGCAGGGCTGATGGGCATTATAGCTCAAAGCAATATAACAGGGAGCCCTCCATGAAAGATATTAGGCGGGTGAGTACCCGGAGGAGAGCCTTCTCTGCGGTGGCGCCCCGCCTATGGGATGCGCTCCCCAGAGAGGTCCACCTGGCACCGTTGTTATTTGTTTTTCGGCACCAGGCCAATACCTTTTTATTTAAATGATATTTTAACTGTTACTTGCTGTCTTTATTTATTGGTTTTTATAGTTTTGCCAAGATGTATCCGGATTTTTAAGGTCTATTCTACATTTGTTTATTTGCTTTGTAAGCCGCCCCGAGGCTTTTTGCAAAGGGGGCGGCATAAAAGTGCTATAAATAAATAAAACAAACACAAAATAGTCTATTTAGAGTTGCAACAGTCCCATGGAATCCAGCTCACTTCTGTTCTCAGGCTTCTTTCTTGTGCTTGGCCCTGACTTAAGAAGTGAGCTGAACCAAAAGGCAGTCTGTGAACACTAGCCAGCCTCCTGTTGCATATCCTGGCAACCTTCACCCACAGCATGTGCAGCAGAAACAAAGCCCACAGGTCATGTGCAGGAAAGAGGGGCACCACTGAAGCGGCCTTCACCTGGGCTTGATTTCTGGCAGGCACCCACAAAAATACTCAGCACACTTGGTGCAAAGTCGGACTCAGGGTGCAAGAAAGCAGGCGGGAGTCTGTGGAGCCAAGCTGAGGGAATCCAATGTACATCATAAGGAAAGCTGGATTAGGATCAGAGAAAGCAGTAGTGAAGGTTGGCAGGAAATAACAGTAATTTAAGACATGCAGATGATACCATATTACTGGCAGAAAACAGCTATGAATTGAAAGGACTCCTGACGAAAGTGAAAGAAGAATTTGCAAAAGAAGGACTGCAGCTGAATATTAAGAAAATAAAATCTGTGACTACAGAAGAATTACAAAATTTTATGGTCAACAATGAAGAAATGAAATTGGGAAATTGCATCCCTTGGCTGAAACATCAATTCAAATGGGGACTGCAGCCAAGGAATTAGACTGAGACTTGGAAGGCCAGCAATGAAGGAACTAGAAAAGATCATCAAGTGTAAAGATGTTTCACTAGAGACCAATGTCAGCATCATCCAAACTATTCCTGATTGCTCTGTATTGATGTGAAAGTTGGACTGTGAAGAAAGCTAACAAGAATAAAATTGATGTGTTTGAAACATGGTCCTGGAGGAGAGCTTTGCAAATACCCTGGACTAACATAAAGATGAAGAAGTGAGTCCCAGATCAACCAAGCCAGAACTTTCCTTGGAAGCAAAAATGATGAAACTGAAGCTGTCGTATTAGGCAGTTCATGAGAAAGCAACACTCACTGCAGAAGACAATAATGCTAGGGAAAGTGGACAGCAGAAAAAGACAAGGAAAGAAGAGTAATTGATCCATCAACTATGAGATGGATCAATTCCATAAAAGAAGCTACAGCTTTGGGCTGACCAGGGCTACCAATTACAAGACAGTTTGGAGGGTATTCATTAGAGTCACTGTAAGTTGGAGATGACTTCACAGCGCATAACATCTTTACACAGTGCATAGTTAGCCTATGGAATGCACTTCTACAAAATGTAGTGATGGCCACCAATTCAGAGGGCCTTAGAAGGGGATGCAACAAGTTTGTGAAGAAGGCTATCAATGGCTACCTTCCGTATCAGGCCACCTCCAGTATGCCTAAGTACACCAAATATGAGGATCGATTCCATAAAGAGAGCCACAGCCTTGAGGTCACAAGATCTGAGCAGGGCTGTCAGAAAGGACATTTGGAAGGTTTTCATTCATAGGGTCACCATAACTTAGAGGTGAATTGCTGGTATGTAGCAACAATTCTCCCACTTCCCTTTGCATGGAGCTGACATGTTTCCCTGCAGAAAAGTGTCCATTCTATGTAGCCCACCATTATTTTTTTCAGAATTTTTAAAGAGGGGCAGATGGCAAGCCTTACAACAGAAGAGGGGTGCTTATGTGGTTCTTGGCATCTCAGTTTTTCAAATGTGGATAAAACAGAGTGCCCTCTAACCCCCCCTCCAAGAAAATGTACAAAAATATATTTTCAATTCTCCCCCTTTCAAGCAGATCCATGAGGGGTATGGTGGAGGGGTGCTAGGAAGCACTTACTGTTCTCTTGATTTTGCAATTTACTCCAAGTGTGTAGCTGCTTAGGAAGTGACAAAATCTGAGGGAAACACAGGGGCAGGAAACACGGCCTGAGATTTAAAGGGACAGGTCTGCTTCTCCAAATATGGGTTTCCTCAAGTTTCGAGGTGGTAGTCACGTACTTTGGATAGAGTAGCAAGACTTTCTACCACTCACGCCAAGCAGTTCTCTGGTTTATTGACTTGATCATGGCTTATTTTGTTGTCCAGGTTCAAATGACACAATAAGCCATGGTTACTTTATCAAACCCTGCTAAAAGCCATGGTTAGCTGGCATTATCTAAAAGGTTATGAACCATGCCATGGGAGGAGCTCTGCATTCAGACAACATGCTAAACCACCATGGCTTATACATCACAACAGCTTAACATGTCATGCAAACTAGATCTCCAAATTAAACCACTTAGAGATATTTTTAAATCTGGACAGTGGTTAAAAATCTATTAAATAATAAACTATCAGAATCACATGCTAGAAAAGAAAAAGAGAAGTGCAAACATTTGGAATCTTATTTATTTATTTATTTAATTTCTACACCATCAAACAGACTATGCTCTCTGGGCAGTTCACAACAGTACATTAAAAATACAATATGAAATACACCATATTAAACAATTATAAAAGTTTACAATACAAAATTTACAAACATTTAAAAATATAATAATTTGAACAAAATTTTAGGACCTGTTTAATAACTAGCGGGTCCCAGGAGACTAATTGAATGCCCTGCAGTATAGCACAGAATTTAGCCGGGGATGGAAAGATAGTGAAGTTGCTGCCAGGTGTGCCTCAGTGGGGAGCTCATTCCATAACTGGAAGGCCATCACTGAAAAGGCTCTTCTCCTTGTTGCCAACATCCAAGTCTCCCTCAGAGGTGAGCATCATAGGTAGGCACCAGAACTTTATCCTAGTGTCCAGGTAGATAAGGGTCAGGAGATGCATTCCATCATGGTCCAAAGACATCCAGATTTAAATCAGCATCTTGAACAGGGCTTAGAAGCACATAGGCAGCCAGTGCAAGCAGGCCAGAACTGGTGTTATGTGATCAGACCATCTGACTGCTTGTATTAGTCTGGCTGCCACATTTTGCAGAAGCTGCATCTTCAAAACGGTCTTCAAGGGCAGCCCCACATAGAATGCACTGCAGTAATCTAGTTTACAGATTACCAGAGCACAGATCACTGATAGCAGGCTGTGTCTGTCCAGATAGGGGCACAGCTGAACCACCAGCCAAAGCTGGTAGAAGGCACTCTGAGCCATTGAAGCCACCCGGGCTTCAAGTGACAAAGATAGCTCAAGCTACAAACCTGCTCCTTCAAGGGGAGTGCAGGAAGAGTGCAGGTTGGATTCCCTCCATTCAGTCAGAAGAACCACCAAACAACAGCATCTCAGTCTTGTCTGAATGGAACTTCAGTTTGTTCACCTCTGAGAGCCAGTGTGGTGTAGTGGTTAAGAGCATGGGACTGGGACTCAAACGATCTGAGTTCTAGTCCCCGCTCAGCCATGGAGCCAACTGGGTGACTTTGGGCCAGTCACAGACTCTCAGCCCAACCTACCTCACAGGGTTGTTGTTGTGGGGATACGATGGAGGAGGAGATGTAAGCTGCCTTGAGCCCTTTAGGAAAAAGGCAGGATATAAATCGAAAAATAAATAAATAAA
Source organism: Varanus komodoensis (assembly GCF_004798865.1). Classification (NCBI taxonomy): domain Eukaryota; kingdom Metazoa; phylum Chordata; class Lepidosauria; order Squamata; family Varanidae; genus Varanus; species Varanus komodoensis. The sequence goes on along the minus strand of NW_025335568.1, from coordinate 52,785,564 downwards.
TAAAATCCAGGCACTGGGTCAGCACCTCCACAGCCTCACCTGCATTTCATCTTGACATCCATTTTTGGTTATCCAGCTGAAGCACCATGGGGGGGGGGGAGGAGAGGAGGCTGGGGGTGTTATTTACTTATGGCAAACCCTCAGCCCCAGCCTCCTCCTCTCACTGCCTCACTGACACACTCTTCAGCCTTCTCTGAGGCTGATTTCCAACATCAAAGAGGCAGTTCTCCATATTTGCCCTCCCGCCCCCTGAGATAGGCAGCAGAGGCCCTCCTCCGGGAACCCTCCATGAAAGACATCAGGAGGCAAAGTACCCAGAGTAAACCAATTTCTCTGCGGTGGCGCCCCGCCTATGGAATGCGCTCCCCAGAGAGGTCTGCCTGGCGCCGTCATATTTGTTTTTCGGCACCAGGCTTAGACCATTCTATTTCAACAATATTTTAATAACTTTTAATATCAGCTTATAGGTTTTAATCTGCAGCCAGGGTGGATCTGGATTTTATGTGTATTACGTTTTATTTTATTTTATGTAAGCCGTCCCAAGGCTATGCGATGGGACGGCATACAAATACTCTAAATAAATAAATAAATAAATAAATAAATAAATAAATAAATAAATAAATAGCTAGCTAGCTAGCTAGCTAGCTAGCTAGCTAGCTAGCTAGCTAGCTACTGCAAGGGAATGGGGCAGGGGATCCCCATTCATTCTTAACTCGGAGCCACAGGACCTCGGAGCTGGAACACCAAATATTTCTATGCCACCCCCTAGCAATGTTGGGGGGAGGGGTCCTATAATTATGCCCTCAACAACAGAAGCTGTAGAAATCTTTAAAAGCAAAGTGATCTGGTGGTTTATTCATTCATTTTGCAATTATTTATTGCTATAGCTCATTGTTTTGCAATTGAACTTTCAGCTGCTGAAAGCTGTATAAGGAGAGGCAAGAGGAAAAGCATAGCCCATAGATTATGTGGGATCCCTGGTTTTGGTTTTAAAGTTTTATGGTGAGCGGGGAGGGGGAGAGAGAAAAGGAGAGAAAACTAAAAGGAAATCATGCTTTGTGCTAAATTCAAAGCTGGAATTATCCAAGTAATCTGAGGAAAGAATGAGTTGATAACAGTTTGCCTTTGACCCTTTTTGATCCAATCTTCCTTACACATTTCAGAAATCTCAAATGGGACTGATTATTGTTACAAATAAAGTTAATGATTTAATTGGCCAACTGGTTGTTTCTTATAAGTGGCTAACAAACTAATCCTACTTTCTCTCTCTTTTGAGCCTGGCAGCAGACAAAGCCAGATAGGATCTTACAAACTGTTTAGAAAACCAGCAAGTTTTAGACTTTTATAATTCCCTGGTGCTTCTGGAAGCAAGATCATTAACCTAATGAACATGTTGGGAAATTGTGCTCTGCTCATTTCAAAGGTGCAAAGTTATTATAAGATGATTTTATAGATACCAAATAAAATCTTTGTCTCTCCTTGGGCCAATGCAAAGAGTTCTTCCTTTGAACTGCTAGGTAACACTGACTTTTTGGCCCTGAGGGCCACATATGATACTGTATTGAAAGCTGAGAATTAATCGTCTTGGTAAGATCACTCCTTCCTCTCTCCTAGCAGAAGAAATAAGTGCTTGCTGTAAGGAACTGGGAGAGTGGGGCTTCAGGACGTCTGTAGTCACTGCTGGCTCCACTTTTGTGGGGACCCTTGGCTAAGATACCCTCCCTGGGCCTATCCTTTTGTGTGTCTGCCACAGCTGCACTATCCGTTGCTCCTTTCCCCCTCCTTGCTTGACAGACACACAGCCAGAGAGCACAAGGGCCAGGCCTCTGCCCTGCTGTTCCTCCTCTTTACTACCGCCATTGTCGGCCCAGAGCAAGAGGCAGGGAAATAAGCAGGTTTCCACAATGAAGCGATGGTGCAATTCTGGGGAACTCTTGTCAGGTGGCCCCGGTGAGGTGTGGGCCCTTTGCCCACCCTTGACTCTAGTCCTGAGCATGAGGCAGCAGATCCCACTACCATCATTCCTAGCACTTAAAAGGCAATGATACCAACATAAATAAGCCTGCAACCATGTTTAGACAGAAAAAAGACACCCAGCACATCTCAGTCAGCTATGCCCCAGCAATGCAAGTTGGGGCATTCTGGGAGTTGTAGGCATTTTGCCTCTCAACATGTGAGGGATTTTGCCTTAACTAGCCCTTTGCTACCCTTTCATGACACCCAAACCCTGATGCTTAAGACAGCTTTCTCGTTCTGCCTAATGCTAGGCTCAGGAAAGTATAAGTGATATTACCCTTTTTAAAATCATTTTCGTGTATATAACATTCTGAATCATCTGGTAGCATAGTAAAACTTGTCTTCCCAAGGTCACAGATAAGCAATATATTCACTTACAGCACCATAATCACCTCAAGCTGACAACTGTTTTCTGGACTTTTCCAAATGATCTGCAAGTTCCATTTCCTTAGATCTTGCAGAGCAGGAGCTGCCGATGATCTTATCACAGCCCTAGACATACAATAGTTCTGTTGTTTTGTCTCGCCCATGGTTTTAGGATTGCATTATTAGAGCTAATGCTGAGAAGCTGGGAATTATCTTCAAACTCTCAGCTCAATGTGTACACCAGCCAACAGATTCAGCTTTTCTTTTTATGACAAATGCCTCATGCAGCATGGGAGACAGCAAAGATTTATAATGCTCCAAACTATTAAGATTTCATGGTAAGGGTTGGAACTATATTGAAACCCAACCTGAACTGCAGCTGGATATTAGTAATTTTGACTCCTCCTCACCAGACATGCGATGGTACATTATGTGTGACCAGCAAAGTTATCTGGGCCAGCAGATTCTTGAAGGGAAATTTAATGAACAAACTCTGCAGTACATGCTCTCTTGTGATCATTCACTGGGTCTGGTGCCCATGTGTGACCATCAACAGCAGCTTTTTCTCTGGATATGTTGAAAAGGTCTGTCACCACAACTCCAGCTTACCCTTTATACTGTTTCTTCATAAGGCTCCAGAGGAAGCTAAGGCTAGTTCTTTAAACAAATAGCTTTGGGTATAGCTTGAAATAAATTGTACATAGCTTATGCAAACATATGCAGTTAACAACTAAAACTTCAAGCTTCCTGGAAAAATGAAAAATGCAGGCCCTACTTCCAAACAGCCAAGTAATCCATGTGGAAAAAAATCCAATCATGGATTTTTATGAAAATAAAAATCCAATCATCAGACCTAATCATGGCTCTGAATGGAGCTTCAGGGCATGGATTTGTTGCAATCAGCTCCACTAGTCAACAAGATAATTTGATTTGGAAATCTGGGGTGGGGGTGGGGAGTCATTTAAACATTTTTAAGATACTTTAGATGTTATTCTTATTGGGCTAGGCCTGGGGCAAAAAGAGACATGGGAAGAACCATGGCACCAGACTGAGAAGCAGAGAGAAAGTCAGAGATAAACTACAAAATGTTGTTATAGGATTCATTTGTTAAGACTTGCAACAAGCATTCTGATGCCTCCTGCATTTTGCGGCATCTGTCCAGGCGAAGACAGTGACCCCCATGTCTGTGGGGCTCCCCATCCATTGCAGCTTTTCTTTTCAGGTTTATAGGAGCTATCTATGGTGCTGCATGGTGATGAAGCTATTTTTAGGATGAAGTACAGGACCATGAATAATTCCAATAAAGCTCCTGTAAGTAATAAAAATGAATAACTCTATAAAGACCCACTGATTTGGGAATCATCAGACTCCCTTGAAGCTATCTAAATATCTCTCAAATTATTTTTCTGCCACTTTTTATGGGTGGAACCCCCTGAAGGTGACGTACAAAATAAAACACACAACATGAATACAATAAAATAGCCATAAAAACATGTTTCAGCAAAAAAAGAGATTGCCAATTAAAAAGGAACTTACCAATATAAACCATTGACCTGGTTTAATGGGATACCAGCAAAAACTGGCTTGCTTTCAGAGCTACCTGGAGATATGTATAAAAGGGGCTTGAGGGATCCCCGATGGTAGTTGAATCCACTATCATTTTTCTCAGATAAAATAAGATTATTTAGTCTTCACTATGAAAAATCCTCAACTGGGTGCTTCAGACTTGTGCATTTTCTCATACTGAACGCTAAAAAATATTGTATTGGATCTTGATGTAGTCATTGGTAGATCCTCTCAAAATGGGTCTACCCTATGAATAACTGATGCCATTGATTTCAATGGGTTTCCTCTGGCTATGGATAAATCTGGATCCAACCCATAACTGCTAGAATGCCCCAGAACATCAGTATGATCCCAGTCGCCAGGCACATCGAAGCACTGCTGTTACTGCGAACTGCTCCGGAGACAGGCAACCCTTCGGGGAGAACACCAACCAAAGCAGGGAGCCACATGGTTTATTTTGCCCTCAAATCTGGAACCAATCCTAGTATCTTCAACAAATTGTTAAAATGGGGAGGGGGCACAGGGGAAAAGACATTTTAGCAGAGGAGAAAAGGCATGAACGGTGCAGTTTACCCTCTTCCCGCACCCCAATCCAAGAGAAATAGGTTTTTAATTATAAACAGCTCGGCCCCAAGCAAGTAACCAAAATGAAGGGTGACTGGGATGACCTTTCCACCGCCCTCTGCTTTGATACATATGCCAGGCAGAACCAATCAATGTAGCCAGATTTAACAACATAAACACCGAGGGCTGCATGTCATATTTGACAAGGGCTGGTCTTCTCCTGGACACAGAGCAGGGATGAGAATACTGGAACACACTCTGCCTTTAGAAGGAAAATATTTGCTTATCAGTTATGGCACTGTAATGTCAAACACATGGTAGCTGCTTGATGTTTTAACCTTACAGTACCTTTGAGCTACGAGAAAATTAGATAGCTGGTTTTGTTTAGTGTCTTTAGAGTGTATGAACATGAAAGGTTGGGCTTAGGTAAAATGAGAGATAAGCTACCTGACAAGGCCAAGAGAGCTAAGGAAACATGTTCGTGTTGCTAGGTTCTCCCACTCTTCATTTAGGCAAATGATGCTGAGGTAAAATTTAGTTGTAGTTTAATATATATAAGGTGAGTAGATAATAAAGAAGGAAGCTGATATTGTGTGAAGTGTTGGTACTACTTACATCTCACAAATAAGAATGGAAATATAACACAACTTTATGTTTGCTTTAGATTCCTTAATTCAGAAAAAAGATGACCTAGGAAGACACATTAGAGGTTTATACAATTTTAAACCCTGTGAGAAGATAGTGGGTTGGTTGTCGCAATGACAAACCATCGCTATTATGTGAATGTGCCCTGTCCTTCTGGGAACATTCTGAAGAAAACTTGGTTTCAAATCGCATTTTAAACAGCATGAACAAACCATAATTTTCTGCTTCAGATGTGACAACAAGCTACTGTTTACAGAAAACCAAGAAGTTACAAAATCAGTGCATACATCCAAGGGAAGATGGAATGGAGTACATGAGCACTGTTTGACGCTACTTGAATCAACCCTCTGTTGTGATCCAGTGTTGTGGCTGAATCAATCCTCTGCTTCAGCATTTCTCTAACATGGTGCTCTTCAGATGTGTGTGTGGCCTACAACTCCTATCATCCCCAGGCAGATCAGATTATAGTTATGTTTATATTATGTCTGCGAATAGTGGAAGTTTAGTCCAAGCACATGATCTCCAGGATTGGAATCAAAACTTTTAATAACCATGTTTTATCATGGCATCCCCAAAAGCGGGGCTGGAGAAGAATGAGGACAAAATAGACAGCAGTGACTTACCAGGGACAGAGGACAGAAAAGTGGACTGTTGTTCCATGTAAAGAGGGACTGTTGGAACATAACACCTATTAACAGCCATAAGTACAATATCAGTGCTAAACAAAAACAAAACTTTTAAAAGTGTCCGACAGCTTATTTGGTCTTAGAGACCTAGCAATATAATTCTGTTAGGAGAAAAGCTGTTACGAGGCTGAGGAATTTGTGCCTCTGCCATTCACTGTTTTATATAAGATGATTTAAGATATGCTGTACACCAGTGTTCATTTCTTAGTACTCTCATAATAGAAAATTAATTCTTGAAAAATCCATGTAACAAGCTCTAGCGTTACTAAGCTCTTTCTTAAGCTGAAATTCCCCCTGCCTAGAAATGAACTATTGAACTCCTCTAAAATTTCTGGGAACCCAACTTTATAAATCCTTTGGCTTTCTCCCAAGATGTTTATGTGGGCTCCCCTGCATAAAGATGAGCCCATTAAGAAGTTTACCTGCATGAGGTAGATTTTGCCTAAATACTTGCATTTAATTAATTCACAGCTGGATCAACATAAAAGAAGTCACCAGTTCTCCAGTAATGTTATGTATTTATCTTTACATTTATATCCTGCAGTTGTTGCACAGAAGCAGGCGTGCTTACATGGTCTTTCCTTTCTCCATTTTATCCTCACAACACCTTATGAGGTAGGCTAGGTTAAGAATTAGTGACTGATTCAACATCACCCAGTGTGTTTTATGACCAAGCAGGGACTAGAACCCAGCTCTCCAAAGTCCTGTTCTAATGCTGTAACCACTCCACCATACTGGCTCTCACATATCTTGTCATTTCCATGCAGATCAAAAGCAGAGACATCATCCTGCCAACAAAAGTGTGTATAGTCAAGGCTATGGTTTTCCCAGTTGCAATGTATAGCTGTGAAAGCTGGACCATAAGGAAGGCTGAGCGCCAAAGGATTCAGGCCTTTGAATTGTGGTGCTGGAGGAAACTCCTGCAAGTTCCTTGGACTGCAAGGTGATCAAACCGGTCAGTCCTAGAGGAGATCAACCCTGACTGCTCCTTAGAAGGCCAGATACTAAAGATGAAACTCAAATACTTTGGCCACCTAATGAGAAGGAAGGACTCCCTGGAGAAGAGCCTAATGCTGGGAACAATAGATGGCAAAAGAAGAAGGGGGTGGCAGAGAATGAGGTGGCTAGATGGAGTCACTGAGGCAGTTGGTGTGAGCTTGGGTGGACTCTGGGGGATGGTGGAGGACAGGAAGGCCTGGGGGAATGTTGTCCATGGGGTCACGATGCGTCGAACGTGACTTCGCAACTAGCAACAACAGCAGCAAATTAGAAATGCACCAGAATTTTTATTTCTGCAGAAGCCCTTGTTGAAATGAACAGTGCACCTTCAAGTCCTGTTTAAAGAAAAGGATCCATGAGAAGGGAGAACAGAGGCCATGAAGTTGCCTATCAAAAATTAATATCTGGATAGTGGACTGAGTGGGAACTTGGGTAACCTGTCCAGAGTCTTCCTCACTGTAGTGAGATATATTTCTATTTAAATTACAGAGGGGTTTTCAGTGTTCATCTGTACATCTAAACTGATATATCAAATGTTATGCAAAAAATTTTGGTGATGTGTTTCTCCTTTCTGGACATGCATAAGTTGTTAATGAACGTTTCTATACAAGCCATTTGTTGTGCCCCTCTCATTCCCTACTCACAGTTTACAGGTTTTAGACAACAGTTTCACTTCCGTTTGTAAACAGCACTTCCTGTGAGTTCTTTTAGAGTGAGGAAAATACAGTATCATTTCTGCTTGCAAAGAAAGTATGATTTCCCCATGAATATTTGCATTATTCCACTATACCACAGTGCTGCCTAAAGATTATGGAGCAGAAAAGCGGAAAAAGTGCTTGGCTCTCATTTCTGTAAGGAAACCAGAAGTAGATTCAGTGGGTTAACACTCGTAGCCTCATGTAGAAGAACCCAGTAGGTTTTGTATGATGGGAGGTTTAACTGTTATATTCCTATTCGAAGTATACGTGGCACATTATCCAAGTTGAAGTAGGCAGTTGCTGACACAGTCTCCTTCCTTCCTTTTTCCAAAGGTGAGGCTTTGTTACAAGGCTTAGGGTAATTAATTTCAAAGTCAGAAGGTAAAGTTGAATGAGCAGCTGTTAGAAACAGTGTGGAGCCCTGGGACTCTTCCCTTATGTTACAACTACACTTGGATTGACCAACAGTAAGTAACAAGCACACTCAACTATATTATAAATTCTGTGTTGTTCTGTGCCATCAAGTCATCTCCAACTGATGGTGACCCTATGAATGAAAGCCCTCCAAATGTCCTATCCATGACAGCCCTGCTCAAAATGCTGTGTACATGGAACATTTCCCATCAGCAGGATTTCCCCTATCAGTTGAGCGCTATATCACGGTACACCCATTCGGACTGCAAAGTTAACTTCCAAGAGTTCATTGATATTTGTAATTCAAAAGCATTCTTTTACCTGTGCTAAAGGTGAAGAAAAATGCTCTAGCTCTAAAAATTAAAAATGCTCCTGAACTGCCTGAAGCAACAAAACACGTGGTTGTTTACTACCATACTAAGGACAGGCGTTTTCCAGTTTACAGCAAGTAGAGACATTGCATTACTGGGGGTCTGCAAGAAGATTATGGGTGGGGGATAGGGTGGTGATATCGGCTTTAGAACTCATTGTCATGAAGAGCAAAAAGCCAAAGTCAGCACTCTTTACATCTATAAAGCCTGCAGAGCTTGATAGCAATTCAATATGTCTTTTTTAATGGAATGTAAAATGAAGCATCACTCAGCATTCCCCTTTTATAACCAAAGCTTGAACCAAACCCAGCAACTAAGAAAACTCTTGCATTCTGTAGCCTTTTGGTCCCACTGGGTACATTCCTTCTCATTCTATTCCCATGTCTGCAGTCCAAAAAATACTGATGAATCCATCTAATCTGATGAATGCATCTGATGAATGGGCTCTAATCCACCTCCACAAACCACAGTAAATCTTTTAGTCTTTAAGGTGCCACAAGATTCTTTTATGTCTGCCACAAGGCAAACCCAGAGCCAGGGGCCATGACTATAGGAGGGTGCTTGCCAAGGACCACTTCAGACCTGGAGTTGACCCTGCCTTCACTTTCTGTCCTTTTTAAGGACAGAAAGTATATATCACTGGTAGAGCACTTGCTTCTCAAGCAGAAGTCCCCAGTTTCAGCTTTTGGCCTCTCCAGGTAAAAGGTTCAGGTCACAGAAGTTCAAAAAGATTCTGGACTGTTCCCACTAATCAGAGTGAATACTACGAAGCAAGATGGAAGAAGAATCTGACTCTGTGTGATGTCTCCCCTGCCCCCACATGCATAGATCCCCGAGCTGATACTTATATTCCACCATTCTTCCATCACTGAACTCAAGATGGGATGAAGTTCTAAGGTGGTCTCCCCTCCAAACTTTGGCCAGATCTAGACCTTCAGCAGAGTGGCTGCCTCATGCACTTGCATGCCATTCATGAATCTCTGCATTTCTGTGGAGAGCAGATAGTTCATGCTGCACTGAAAATTTCCAGAAGGCAGTTCTCATTCCTAAGTATAAGAGAGCAATGGTTCTGTACCACAGTTAAACTGGTTTAAGGTGCAAGAGAGGTACAGGCAACACAGTTACATGGCACCACACCCTTATTAACTTTTCCTTGCCCCAAGGGAATCCTGCAAAGAATAGATCTGTAGTAGCTGCTAGGAGACCTCAGACTCCTGCAAAAAAAAGGTACCTTAAATGATCAAGGGACCATATGAGGAAAATGTACAACAGCTGAGGAGAAAACTGATTAATGGGAAAGGAAGTATAAAGTGTTATGATGGACACTCACTTGGACAGCTTTAGAAGGGCTTGAACACATCCATGGAGAAGACAGCAGTCAGTGGCTGCTACTCATGTTGGCTACGCATTGCTTCCAGTATCAGAGGTGCAATGACTCTGTTGTGTCATTCGCTAAGAATGTGAGAGGGAAAATGTGATTACCTTCACGTCCTCCTTGTGGGTTTCCCACAGGCAACTGTTTGGCTGCTATGTGAGCAGCACTACTCATCCGACTTGGCTTTCCTTTTCCACTGCACGGCACTCTCTGCAAACGGCAATGCCCCAGATTCTGTGAGGGAAACCATGACGGTTAAGGTGGCATCAAACCGGTACAACTTTGTAGTGTTTCAGGAGGCCTGCATGCCTAGAAACCTTTCCAGATCTTGGCTCCGGACTTGAAACTGATCAACCAACAGGGGCTTTGCAGTGAGGGAGGAAGGGAGGGTCTTCCGGTATGCAGCTGGAGGACCTTAAGTGCTGGTGGAGGCAAGGAGGGATGGATGAGTGAGTTCATTTTTGCTGTAGCAGCACTTTCAATTGTGAGAGGTAATTTCTCAAATAAGCAGGTTTCAAGGCCTTTAGGGCTTTATAAGTTATTACAACCAAGTTCTCCAACACACTAAATTCCATCCAGAAACCTACTGGCACTCATAGCAGATCCCTCAGTGCTTTTGCAAAAATATTCTTTGCATGCAAAGTCCATTTAACAAGCAAGGGGCTGCCTTTTGCACCAGATCGTATTTCTTAAGGGTTTTGAGACCTCGCTTCTTGTGCAGGCCATTATGTTAACCCTGCCGCAAGGTGCCAAAAGCATGGTTCCCTGTCTGGAACTGCCTACCATTGTTCTGAGGTCTCAGAGCAAATTCTCAAAACCATTTTAGCATATAGTAGCTAAAATGTTCCTCGTTTGGTGCTGATATTCTGCCAGGACTGCTGGGTTACAACCTGAAGAAAAGGCCTTATGCCTTCAGACAGACATCTCCACAATAACAACAGGGGCAGAAGTTGCGACTCTTCTGCCCCACCACCATTACTAAGTGGCAAACAAGAGGTAGTAGAAACACCAGTAACTGAGATAGCCAAGCTCCATTTTCCCTAGTAGGTGTATTTTATAGCATTTATAGCCTCCAAAGATCTGAAGGCAACATACATGGTTTCCCTGCATCAGCAACCACCATCAGTAGATCAGACTAAGAGAGTGTTTGGTGACCTATGGTGAGCTTCATGGCTGAAAAGATTTGAGTTTGGGTCTCCTCAGTCTTAGCAAACTGCTATAACCAGTGCTTTTTTTGTAAGAAAAATGGTGCCGGAACTCATGAAACTATTTGTCTTTCGCACGTAGTCAATCACTGTACACACACCCACACATGTCAGTTGTGTAACGAAACATAACGGTCGCCGCCCGCAGTAAGCACTCAGCGCGTGACCACACAACCAATCACAAGCCGAGCAGCACCATCACAACCAGTGTGAAGTATGCGTGCATCGGATTCGACACACAAGCAGCCCGCATGCACCGTTTTAAGGATTTTGCCACCAACCTGCTACGCTCGACAGGGCGAGTCAAATCCACATGGACCAAACATCAAATTTTCAAAAGTTACTTTTAAAATTCGGAAAATCTGTCAAAAAATGGTGCCGGAACTCTGTTCCGGTGCCTTCTATGACAAAAAAAAGCACTGACTATAACCCAAGGTTGAGGAAATAATTTTGGGCCTGAAGACTGAATTCTGTTCTGGAGAAACTTTCAGGGCCATATTCCCACAGTGAGTAGGACCTCTTCCAAAAGTGGTCAGGCTGAACTTCCCCAACTCCCCCTGCCCCACATTCTGTCAATGCCAGGATAACCACTACACCACATTGGTTCTTCAGCAGTCATGGACATGTAGCCGTCAATGCAAAAGTCACTGATCAATGCATATTCTGGCATCAAGTGCTCTATGTGACACCTCTGAGCAGGCAAAATGTGGAATGAAGAGAACCCCAGTAAGAGCATAAGAAGAGTTAAGGGTTCAGACCAAAGCCCCATCCTGTCTAAAGTACTGCCTCCAATCATAGCGAGGCAGATAATTCTTGGAAGCCTTCCAGATGTGCAGGACTACAACTCCCATTATTCTAGAAATGGTGGGAGTTGCAATCCACCAATTGTGGATGGCACCAGATTGGGAAAGGGTAAGTTAGTGTCTACTCATAAATAAAAGGTATGTCTTCAGAAACATTAGAAAATGACAGAAACATTCCTTTGGAACTGTATTCATGGCCATAAATTATACAGTATGCAGCTTATTGGATAATAGTCTGATGTGAAAAGACTGTGTTCATTATGAACATTCTGCATTTTGCAAATGATTTGTTTGAGGTTAGCCAACATTTTAGCGGTCTGCCATCTCTTCTTTCCAGCAAACTGGAGCAGACTACATTTTCTACAACCATTTTGTGGTCTGTAGTGTTGTCAAACTTAGTTTTGTTCTTCATTAAAAAAAAGTGTGTGGGGGGGTTGTTAGAAGCATTAGGAAAGTTGTGAGGCAGAGACTGGGAGACTATTTACACAAAATTATATGGTTGGTCTTCATTTTTGAAAAGTGCCGCAAGAAAGATCCTCATTTCCTGTCCCTGGAGTTATTGTTAAGAGAGTGGAGGAGTGAGAATGGAACTAAATAATGTATTTCCCGGAAGCACATGCTTCCTGTCCTGGAAATTGTCTACCCACTGCCAGAAGGGTTTCCATATTCTACAAAAAGGAAATGCAATGTCATCCTATTTAGTAACATGCTCTTAGAAGACCATTTTTTCATCCTTCAGGGGCAGGCATAGTTAGCATCTTGTGCCCTTAGCAAGAAAAGACTCATGAGAATGAAGAATCACAGCCATACCCGACGTTTCTTTCTCATTCCAAACTGCAAGAGCTGAGCAAAACAGAGCAGAACATGGCAGATCATTAGGTTAGGGGCTTCCCCAACTAATGTCCTCCAGGTGTTTTGGCATCAAACCCAGTTGTAGCCCCAAGCATCTGGAGGGCGCCAGGATGGAGAAGGCTGGGTTAGAGCCTCACCTGTAGTGCAAGGCCCCACCTGCTTCTCACCCTCTGACATTCCACAGCTGAAAATAGGGACCACCTTGCAAATCTATGTATACAATCAGAACAAAGGACACTGCCTGAGTTGCCTTCTGTTGTATGGCTATATTCACTGGGCTGGGTCTAGCCTTAGTCATACTTAGAGTAGACCTAGTGAAATAAGTGGGGCTTAAGTTAGTTAGACTTCAACTATCCATCTTCTATTGCTTTCTGAAGAAACTATAGACATAACTAAATTGGTCATAATGGTTTCCTTTGTAAGAAAGTTTGTTGTACTTCTGTATTTATTACATTTATATGCTACTTTTCCCACAAAGTGCTTCAGGGCAGCATACATGATTCTCTCTACATTTTAGCTTCACAATAACCCTGTAAAGTAGTTTAGACCCAAAGTCACCCAGCAAGTGCCAAAGCAGAATAGGGATTTGAACTTGGGCTTTATCAATCTTAGTCTGACATTGCTCCCAGCAGGGCTGACTCAAGACATTTTGCTGCTTGTGGTAGAACATCAGGCAGCATCTCATCCCATCTTAGTCAAGGTGATTAATACCCAAAGCTTTCCCAAATGCCCTTTCCTGTCAGGAAAACCATGACAAAATTAACTGGATGATAAAAGGACTGGTGTATACACTCCCAGAACAAATTACAACAAATCAGTACAAAACATCAACATTTCAAAAAATAGTAATCGAAAATGAAAAAGGTGCAATCCTATGCATGTTTAGATAGAAAAAAAGTCTTACAACTCCCAGCTTTCCTGACCCACTATGGATTGTATTCTAACAACTTTAACGGAACAGCAATAAATTCAGAAATGGAGCAGGAGAAGAGGAGAAAAAAATCTGGGATTGAGAAAGCAATGCCTTTTTAAATTATCTGTCAGGACAACAAACCATGGGTTAAACAAACCATGGATTACTGTTATGTGTGAACCAGGCTATTTGCAAGATTTACTGTCTCAACAGATGGAGAAGGGTAGAATGCAAGTAAATAGAAGGGTGTATATGTGAAAAAAAATATTTTCACATTTGTATCTCCCAAATCTTTCCAAGAGATACTGTAAGGACAATGATTTGGCAAGGAAGCGATTCATAAAAGAGGAACTCTTCCAGATATGCAAAGACACTTGGGGCATATGCAGCTCACATGTATTTCTGGAGCAGACTCAACACTATGCAGTTGGTCCAAAGATCACTCCAGAAATCTTTGAACACATTCCAACTGAAATCCACATTCGGGTTGGGAGAATCCACCACTCACATTCCTAGATTTGTCTGCTTCCTTTTCTTCTCATTGGTGAAACCTGGAGCTGATCTGCTTTTCCTCTGCTTTACTTTGAAACATTCTAAATGTAGCATTTGCGGAAGCAGGGAGTCTATCATTCCCCTTCCCTTGTGCTGCCTTTCTTTGCAAAGCTTCTCCCAGTACCTCTCCAAAAGCCAACATGAAGAAGGGCCACTCTGGTTCGTTTAAGCCTTTTTAACAACTGACCCAGGGAGTAAAGCCATCCCAGAGAGCGACATAAATTTGCTTCCCTAGTGACTTCATGTGTAGCCAACCACAGATACATGTAGGAACAGAGATATGATTGTGAATAAACACATTCCTTTCATTGTTGGCTAGCAATTGGCCCACGTTTGGTTTGAATTAAAAGCCCATCAGACTGAAACAAATAACCAAATGGAGAGATATGGACCCTTTTGAAGTGTGTGCAAATCAAATTTGAGTGATAATTAGTAACAGATAATTGAAGTCTACTGTTTATTTACACATACGCTGTTCCTGACGGGCTTCTTCAATACGGACATGGGGCAAACTAAATGTACTGAAACTCAGTGAAACTAGTTCTTGCTTCAAAAGTCTGTACTTAGTTAGAGCAAACTACAGCTCATGCTAGGAAATCCATGGTTGATCCTTCTAGGGGTTTTTTGTTTGTTTACTTTAGTTTTACTGTAGTTTGTTTAGTTTCTGTTAACTAAATATAGCAGCTTTCCCCAGCCTGGTGGCTTCCAGATTTGTTGTGCTACAACTCCCATCATCCCCAATCAGAATCTGGAGGCAACAGTTCATGGAAGACTGAAATACAGTCACGGGGGAGGGGGGGGGCGGGGGGGTATTTCAGCCAAGCAGCACAAAGGGTTGGGGTGTGTAAACCTTTCCACTCACTTCATTCTTCTGGTTTAAGGAATTCTGCACAAGTATTTATTGTAGGTTTCCTAGTCCTTATAGTTCTTTAGATGACACACTAATCTTTTCGTTTCACCTGTGTTTGTTAAGAGGGTTTTTTGCAGGGGCAGTTAAGAGTGGGGGAAATGGGGTATTATTTCTTAAAGCAAAAGAATTAGTATGCCTTTTTGTGCTATGCTGCTATAGCACAGCATCACTTAAAGGAAAAGAAAGAGCAGGAAAGAAAAAGTTCTTTGCAGACCAAACCAATTTTGCAACAAAACCAAAAGCAGATACAGTGATCAACAACCCTGTCTACAAAAGTTTGAAAGCTCCCCTCAAATCAGTCTTCTCTCTGTAAGGGAATAATAATGGGCATGATATCTCCTTTTTCGCCAAAGGAACAAAATGACTGGGTGGGTTTCTCTTAAGAAAATAGTGCAGGAGGAAAAGAATGAAATGCCCCATGTCTTCCCCTGCCATCTCTTTCCCAGTCACAGCAGCAGCTCTCCTGCTCTCTCACACATACATTTCACTTAAAATCACAGATCTCCTAGAATGCAGCCTAAATATGGACCTATGACTTGGACTGTGTCATCTGGAGAGTGACCTTTATAATGTGCCATAGCTGAACATCCAGCCTTACATTTCATTCCATGCAAAACTCTCCCAGAAATCCACGTATCCATCCTCAGCCTGTCTCCATGAGGTAAGAAGCTGAGCCGAATAGCAATACAGAAGTGTGCTCTCGTGGGGGCTGACGCCCCCTCCACTTGTGCTACCGTGGGCCTGGTTGCCTCACCACTTGATGTTGTCCCTTTTTTTCGCCTCTGTGTTGGGAGAGTCATGGGGAAAGGCTGCACCACAGGTCAAATCTGACCACTATGGGGATTCCTTGGCTGGCTTGTGACAGGCAGGGGTAAGCCATGCTCTTCTTTCTGACCACAGATGGGAGATAACAGTGGGCAAGGGGATCCTGCCAGGCCTGGGCTTTGGGGATAAACCCCAGCCTCTGGGGAATTCTGGAAGCTCTGCAGGCTCCACCCCTGGAGTAGAAGTTGAGTTCAGACTAAGCTATAAAAGGTACGTCTGTGTATGAAGAGTCAGCCTCAGCACTGCTGCTCTCCTCCAGCTGTTTTTATGACGTTTATGAGCTAGCAAGCTAACTTGCAGGAATGGAGTATGACTAATGGAAAAATGACATGGGGGGGGGGCAGGATGTGGAGGAGTGTCCCAGGATCGAAACCAGTGTAGTAGTCCTTCCTTTGTGCCCCTTTTGGTTTTTAATTTGGACCCATATCTTACCTCCAGTTTCTATGTCATTAGAACACGGGGCGAATTTCACGTTCCATGTTTCTATTTATCAGGACTATGTTCAATATTCCTCCTCATTCACTTCCTTTTTTCTCATTGACTTCTATTAGAAACACTCCCACTGTCCATGGAGACTTATGACATAATGCATATCTTTCTCTATAACAGGGTGGGCCATCTGAGGACCTCCAGATGTTTCATCCTATTGTTCCCATGACTGAAGCAAGTCGCCAGCCTAAGCCTCTGGAGACCCTTCTTCTGCTGGGATGCAGCAGCCTTCCCCCGTGGGCTCCTCCTCCTAGGGTTCCTGCCCATTGGCCATGCTGGCTGGGGCTGCTGGGAACTGAATCCAGTCCACGTGCACAGCACCATATCAGGGAAGGCTGAAGGTAAGTGTTGATGATTGGCCCAGGAGGCTCCATCAAAAAATAGGGCATCAAGCACAAGTAGCTCCCCATCCACATGTACCCTCCATCCATAATGCCGCCGTCGTGCTGCAGTGTTCTGTCCTGCTTCACCGTTCTCTGCAATAGGAAGGCTCTCGGCAAAAACAGCTTGATTTTTGTCTAAACAGGGGAGTGTCTTGCAGAATAGACATGTGCAATTGCAGATCTCTGGATGATTCAGCCTGCAATTCCCATCGGCCTCCAAAACTTGGAGCCAGCTGTGCCTTCCAGGGAGAGCCCTTGCTTCAGTTCAGGCTGCACATTACCACCTTGAATCAGGAGCATGGGACAACTGATGTGGAGCAGCATCGTTTGAGTTAGGCGTTCACCTGTGTGCTGTTGCTAGATGGTTCTGTATTGTTTAGAATAAAGGAGGTCAGTCTCGATTCTCTAGATCACCAAACTGCAGCATTAGCTGCCTAGGAACACCAGAACACTGCAAAGCCCTTGAGCAATTCAGTTTAAACAGGATAAAATCACATATGCTCTGTTTAAAAGTAGTCCTGGAAAGAGAAAAGGGGCCGTGTGGCGACCGGAACCTTTTAAATACACAATAAACTAGAATTTCTTGATTCTGATTCCAAAATTTCCTATCCAACAAATTGGGGTGAGGGGGAATCTGTCTCAAACACAGGGCTGTTGCTCCCTCTAGTGGCAAGACTGGAAACTTCTCAAACCTGCACCAGTTATTTCTTTGATTTTTCTACCTAGCAATAGCAAAGGCTATTTTGATAGCTATCATTCTTCATTTACAAAAGGAGGGGTTTTTTGCAAACCAATCCGTTCTAGCAAAGCCTGTTGTAACCTAATTAATATAAAGTTTACAATTACATTCTTCTCACCATCATCATTGTCATCCTGAAGGGCAGCAGAAGGTAAAAAGGAGCAACATGAGTTTACTCAGTGTGCTGAATATGCAGGTACAGGTGACCAACTGGCTGGTACTCGGTACCAAAAATATCCAGGGTTTAGTCACACAGGACAAAAAATGCACATATTTGCAAGGTGCTAATTTGCATATGCAGGTATATGTGCATAATTGGACATAATTACTATAATTTACATTATTTATGTTGGACCAGAACTGCAACATTTGTTTTGGTGGATCCTTTTTTAAATCACTGAAGGTGTCAAGCCCCAGGCTTCTGTCAAAATCCAGACATTGGAACTATTGTCAGGGAGAGAAGGACAGGTGGCAGCTCTGAAGAAATTTGCTAAGGAGTGAGACTCCAACCATAACTACCTGGGAGTAAACTCCACTGAACTCAGTATAACTTATTTCTGAGTAAACATATTTAGGATTACACAGTAAATATGATACAAGTTTGATTAAATATGCCTCTCCTTCCACGGATTTCTCTCTGGCCCCATTTCTTTAGTTTGCCCGCAGTTCTCTGTCACCAGGTCCAGGGCTGGGCCACAAAAACATTTTACTGCTTGAGGCAGAGCAGCAGATGGTGCCTCCTTGTACCTACTCCAGGCAAGGTTAATGCTCGAAGACAGTCAAATTTGGCCCTTGAGGCAGAAAATCCTACAAGCATCTGTTTCCTTTCCTGACAGTGAAAATACATAATTATTATCTGGCAGTGAAAATCCATCATCGTCATCATCACCACTACCATATTTATTTCTATTTTTTATGTATTTATTGCTTTCATATGCCACTGAACAGCCATATGTGGCTCCCAGAATGGTTTATCCCTTTTGTGAGACCCCAAGGCAGGTAACATAGCTCTCCCTCCCATTTTATCTTTACAATCCTGTTAGGCTAGCCCAAGAGTCTGTGACTAGCCCAGAGTCACCCAGTGACCTATGTATGCACTCAATGGGGTCTAGAACCCAGAACTCCCAGGTCCCAGACCAACACTGTGACCACCACTGGATCAATAGTAATTAATACATTGAAGACAGTAGGTTACACCCACTAGACATTATCTAGACAGCCATAGGATATATCAGAGTCCCAGCTCCAACTTCAGAAATGCCTTCCAAGGTCAGAGCTGACACTCCGAACTTAGAACACCTTTCCTCTGCCCTCAAAGCCAGAGCAGCTTTTCCATGCCAGCCGGAGTGCAAAGTCACAAAAACGATGGCCAAGCTGGTGTGGGTGGGATGTGAAGGGGAGGCGTGAGACTCTGCCAAGCTACAAAGAATCCCAACAGTGCTTCAGCGCCTCCTCTTTGCAAGCAAGAGCAGTGGGCCTAGGCAACCCAAATTGTCCTTCGGTGTCTTTTGCAAAACAGACGCACAGAGGCCATCTTCCTACCAACTTAATTGGATAGCCACAATCCTCCCAAGTCAGTGAGTTACATCCAGCCACACTAGCTGGCACCTGCCATAATAAATAATTCGTTGCTTGTCATGATATCTGAGGCAGTTGCCAGACTGTAAAGTCAATGTCTTGATTCGGCAGACATATAAGCCCAAGGAAGCATATAAGTCACGCCAGCCTTACATTTAGCTCAGGGCCCCTGTTGCGTCACAGAGAGGATCCCGAGACATCCTCCTGCAGGTACCGCAGGGGATACAGTAGAAGCTCAAATGGGAAGATCACTAGCAGCCCTTGCCCAGAGTTCACCTCCAAAGAGCTGGTAGCACTGCTGCTCATATCCAGGTGAATCCAAGCCCAGGAAATGGGTTCATCAGAGATTGGGTCTGTAGTCTGGGGTACTTCTAGTTCCATCATGACCACTGAAGTCCAAAGTGGCTCTGGTGGACCCAGAGCACGGGAGTTTCTCAGACACAGACCAAGAAGCCCTGTCTCTTGACCCCATGATGTAGCATCAACAGCGGAGAGTGGCCCACTTAGAGGATCAGCATGCAGCAAGGGCATGTGCTCATTTTCAGAAGACCCCTCCCAAAGGGGTGGGGCCCAGGCATGCTCATAAGGAGAGTTCCTGGAGGTGAATACTAGATGGGTTCAATAAATTCCTCTGTGCATGCTCAGAGACTCATTCAGGGTGTTTTGTGCTTTTTGGCCAATAAAGAACGTTTTACAAGTAAAAGGGTTTGTGGCTTTTAAATGCGCAAAGGAGGAACCTCAGCTCTGGACAGCTACAGTGATGTAGCTGCTGGTTCCCTAAAGGGTGGATTACTGCAATGTGCTCAATGTAGAGTTGCCCTTAAGCTTGCTCTGGAAGCTGGAGCTGGTGCAGCTGCTCAGATATCGTCAAGAGCTGCCTCTTTTCAACATGTAACTCCCTTACTAAAGGAACTCTCCTGGCCACCTGTTTGGCACACAGTCAGCTTTAAGGTTTTAGTACTTGTGCACAAAGCTCCAAACAACTTGCAATGGGGTACCTGAGAAAGTACCTTCTTCTTTACCAGCTGCCCAGGCACGGAAGCTATTGGAGGATATTCTCCTGGTGGTTCCATGACAACCCATGGCCCAACTAGACTGCACCAGGAGAAGCCTTCAGTGTGGCAGCCCATTTTCCATGTAATTCCAGCATCGTGAGGTAAGGCTTGGACAAGTACTGCACTGGTTTCACCATTGCTAAAGACAGGAAGCCTTTCTTGCTGACTGGCCATGATCATAATGTTATAACATTTTCTATTTTTAAAAAGCATTGTCTTTAATCTTTCATTTGTTTTTACCTTCTACTGTTCTACAGTTATCTTCCAGGTTCCACACTGGAACCTGCTTGGATGTGGAGTGATATATAAATACCGAACATTTGAGAGAGAGAGAGAGAGAGAGAGTGTTAGTGGTCAGATAAGTAACTGGAATTCATAGATTGGATGACACTCTCACATCATCTGAATTAAGTCAGGATATGGATATATCTGTATTCTCACTAGTTTAAAGATTTTAAGTTTAAAGCTTTTTGAGATCTGGTTGCTTCAAGACTGACTGCTCCCAGATGAAAATACCTTCCCTTAAAATTGGCACTTGTGGACTTTCCCTCACATGACACAAGGTATCAGCACCTAATACTTTGAGCTGGTGTCCATGTTGTAGAATTTCCTTGCCTTGGAAATCCATCAGGAAAGATCCTTCTTTTTTTAGCATTTAGGCTATAATCCTAGCAAGTTCAGACAGGGAAAACTCCCTGACCAAACATGCATAGGGTTACACCCTTAGATGCTCACTGAAAATTGGTTTATTTCTACAAGGCTTTGGTTTTTGAATAGTTATCATAATGTAATGTTTACTCGCTAGTAGATGTGGGAAGAAAAATTGTTTTCATATCAGCCTACCTAATTTGCACTTTCAGGATCATATGCACTTATCCTTCACTATCTACATTCAGCCAAATTCTGTGATACCGTTTTGTGAATAATACTCATTTCCGGAGGGAAATAACATACAAAAAAGCATTATATTAGAGGAACATCTCTTGCAAAAATGTGCATATTAGGCAACATTGGATACAAAAATGTATATAACTTTGGAGAAAAGTTTGTGAAAATGTACATAAATTTGCATGTGAACCTTTAAAAAATTAATTAATTACAAAGTGATGCAGAAATGGTTGCCAGGAATGGTAAATATGAAGCCTGAATTGATCTCCATGTCGATTGTTAATAGTCAGAACAGACTGACTGGCTCAGCATAAATCAAGCTGAATTGGTGGTGGAAAAACCAACCTCCCCGTGCTAGTGCTGCCTTTTTAAGGTATCCTTTCCCCACTTCATGCTACCAGAACATTTGGGTGGGGATGGAAGAAGTGATCAGGAAACAACAAAGTTGTTGAAGCCTTGATCTATTTTACAAGTTCTAATTTAGTCTATAAATCTAGGTTGTTAAGAACTGAAATAATGTGTATTCCACAAGATTCCACTCGTGTGCTTACACATTGAGAAGGCTTAAGTATTCTGGCTTCACAAATAAGTCCTGTGGTGAACCAGAGCTTTAGTATTATGTCTGTAGCAGTGTTTAACCCCATTAAGGAAGCAAAATCTTTTCAAGGCAGTGGAGCTAAGTTGCTGAGCATAGGGCAAATTGTGTAGATGAGGAACACCTGCCAGAAGAAGCTGCCTTTGCCCCTTGGCTTGTTTAGCACAGTGCGGTTGCCACTGGGCCAGGAGGCATTACCTGACACCCCACTGTAGGGGATGACAGGTATGGCTGCAGCATGTGAAGCTGCAGGAAGAGACAGATGCTAGTGCTGCCATTTTACACATCCAACCCCCAACTGAAGATGTCATTTCATGTGGGCTCAGTGAGCATGGACATCATATTGACAAGAAGTATTGAAACTGAAGTTCTTGAGTTCAACCATGACTTATTAGCATAACTTTTCAAAACATTTCATGTACAGAAAACAATTTTTGTTCCATAAAATTTATTAAGAAACCTGGAAAGGATGGATTCTATGGGTGATGGTGCATGGCAATTCTAAGTTAGTGGAGCAATTTGAAAGCCAGTGCGGTGTTGTGGTTAAAATGTTGGACTGGGGACCCAGGAGATCTGGCATCTGGTTCCCACATGGGCATGAAATCCACTTGGATGACTTGGGTGGGCCAGTCACAGGCTCCCTGTGGAGGGGGGTGGGGAGAGAGAGAGACTCAGACTCTACTGTAGTGGGTTCAGACAACACAAAGTACACTGTATAACTTGGCTTGCATTCACTGAGCCTCAGTGTTCCTGACAAGAAAATCATGACTCTGGAGAAACCTGCACCCACCTCAGTCCTGCTGCAAGGTTTTCTCTCCTTCCTGACACTGGTTCTGGGTAAGATACTAAGCAAGCAAGCACTGCTTTGAAGCCATGCTTAGTGTGTCATGTGAAACCAGTCACTGTGTTTTGCTTCTGCTGGGGAACAATATTGTATGAGCTGCTAGAGCTGGTCTTCAAAATTTAGTCCCCTTCCCTGGGAGTAGGGGTAGGAAGCTGATGCATGTTCTCTCAAGAACAGATACATGCCAACACCTGTACATATTATTTGCATCCCATCTTTCTCCCTGGCAACAGTCCTCCAAAGCAGGTGAGTTAATGCAAAGAATACCGTCATTAATAAGAATTTATTTTTAAAGACAGTGGTGACTTCTGAAGAATCTGGAAAATGATGAAAAATTTCTTTTCACTAGGGCCTTGATGTTACTGCTTAACAATAATGCCTCGTTTCTCAAATTCCAGACTTTAATTTTAAACCAGGGGTGGAAAACTGGTTCATCCCTGGTTCATTCATTAACCATGGGCATGGAGCACAGTAGGAACTGGAGATCAGCATCATCTGGAAGGCTGCAGGCTACCCAGTGGTATTTTCAACAGCAGATACTATTGTTAGACAAATATTCTTTTCCTAGCAAATCTTTAGTCAGGGTTGTCTTCAGATTCTTTCTGGATCTACTGCACTGATGCTTCTTGCTTCGCACAGCAGCCTATCCAGCCTGTTGAAAATGCTAGTCAGGAAATTCTGCTGATTGGGCTAAATGATGGTACGAGTGCAGGAAGACCCCCAACATCAGGCAGAAAAGCCTTCTGTGAGTGGAGATGTTCTTATGGGAGGTCCTTTCACATAGCAAATTCTGGATGCAAACTCTAAAGAACATTTACAATCAGGATTCATAACTGCAGCATAAACAAGATTGAGGTAGTATCCTGGAGTATGTAACAGTGGAGCTTGGGCAGGCACCTTTAGTAAGAAATAGGAACAGTTCCTTGTCTGCATCTGTGAAGCACAGAGGGATATGTGATTCCAAGGCATGATTTAAAGGCAACTAAACACAACTAAGCTGCTCTTGGTCTAAAGGGGAGACTACCTAGGAACGCTGTATACTTGCCTTTGATGCCATGTTCGCAGAAATGTAGAGATATATAATAAAATATTTTGCAATTTGTAGCTAAAAAAAGAAACCCCTCTGAAAACTTTAACTGTTTTTCTTCGTTAAATCAAGACAATCACAGATATTTTTCCCAAATCTTTGGCTGTATTGCAATGGTTGTTTCAATCTGTAGTCTTCAGCTAAACATTTCCTATCCATGGGTTAACAATATATTTTACCAACGTGTGTTTTTTAACAGTATTTATCCAACATAACAAAATAAACTGCAATTTGTTATACTTTTTTTACAAAACATTTTATAAATATTTTTACAAAATGTATACAAAGCAATTTCAAGTGAGACATACTATACAAATGAAAGTATTTAAGCAAATAAAAGTCCATACCACACTGACAATAAGTGACAAATCCTCTTTCAGTAAAGTCAGTCTGTAAGGCCTCCCAAATCTAACAAATCAATTATGCTGACCTTGTTGAATCAGTTATTTCTCATAGTTGCCAGCAAAAAGTTTGTTTTAGTCTTAGACAATATGGAAAGACATCCAGGAAGTCAAGAGACCACTCCTACAAAGCAGTTAAGCACAAATAAATGATCTTCTGGATTCAGGACCATGGGCTGCATAACAAATTCACACTTTTTTTTACAACAAACAAAAATATTTTTACTGCATTACCAATTAAAATATTCAGAGCTCTAAAAACAAGTTCATTTTAATAAATAAAATACATTAGCTACCCCAGGTTAATTTAGCTGAACTTTGTTCAGTGGGTTCCCAACATAAAATGCTGGGATAAATATAAGTATTGTTTAATCCACATTGATGAAGTGCATTTCAGATGCCTTGGCTAAAACTTTATCTAAAAGTAAACTCTCACATAAGATTCAAAATGTATAGGCTTTGTTTTGGTATTTAGGTTCAGAATATTCTGTACAGATATTACACTCTCCAATAAAAACAAGAGACGGTGGATCCATGGTATGGGAGTTCAATTTCTCATTCTTCCAATCAGATACTAGTTTAAATTATGTATATGACTGGTGCAACGTACACCTTGCCTTTCTAGACATTCTCATTATGGTTACAGTTCAAATAATTTTTCCTTGAGGGAATCTTGAGCGAAAAGCAAAGGCTGTCTATATCATTTATAAGGAAACAAGTACTCACCTCTAAAAATATGAATCGAAATGAATGTCAGGTCTTTTAAGTCTTTCAAACAATAATTGCCATGGAATGTAGGGGCTTACAATTTTGTAATGGTAAAAGCAGTACACTTTTTAAAACAAAAAGTGGAGATAAAAATAAAGGAACCCCCTCTATATTACTGTTTCTTTCAAGGCAAGTTTGAATAGTAAATACTACTATTTTGCTGACTTTGATTCTTTTATTATTCTACAGTGATGCTGTCTCAACTCAAGGACGGTGGTAGAATTTAGTGTTGATTAAAGACAGCAGAAAATGGCTCTTACTTTACAATCAGCTTGGAGGAAACAAAGCAAAACTCAGCCCTTTTCTTCCCTTTGCATTCTGGCAATCTGACTGACAACCACAGCTTGTCACTGTTGCTGCACTGTGGAGTCCCAGGGTGTCCACAGATTAATGCAAGAGGGAGTTCCCTCATTCAACTCAGGATCAGGGAATGCTTCATTTTCAAATGCACACTCATGCCTTTATATACATAAGAGCCATTGTGTCAAGGCTATAGTGCCTCCAGGCTATGATTAAGTCAACTAAGAAGTTTTTAAATAGGGCTGTAAGGGGAAGCTATGGCCTGGTTTGTGCATGACAATTCAGAGTAAAGGTTGACTATATGGGGCTTTTGAATTGTGGGTTGCCATTATGTGCAAATCCCATGCTATGGTTTAACTATGCTTGTTAAGGATGAACAAGCCAGGAAGACAAACCATGGTTTGTAAACTTTTGAGTTATGTTTCAATACCTCATCGTTGAACCATAGTACAAGGTCGCATGTAATGACATTCCATGATTCAACCACAACCCACAATTCAAAAACAGCCCATACTCAACTTACACTGTTGCTATGTATGAACCAGGTGATAAGCATTTACCTTACAAACCACGTACCTGTCTTTTTGAGCAGTCATAGATGCTACATCCCTTTACTAATGGCACAAACCCAATATACCTAGCAGCACTGAAGTAGGCTTATATATTTTAAATACACACGCACACAAGCAAACACACAAACCCAGCATGGCAGCATAGAAGGAGAATGCCATTGATTAAAATAATAAATAAAATAATATTGTTATATTGTTCAACATATCCACCAGCCAAATGCAAACAATGCATGGGGTTCCTTTGGCTCTAAGATTATGAATTACATGCCTATATATTAATGGGACAGCAGATTAACTTTGGTTTGTACATATTTTGGTCATTAAAACTGCTGCTGCAAATGACTAACTTTGTTGAATGGCAAGAAGCAGAAGCAGCAAATACTAAAACAAAATCCAACACTGGCCTTTGAATTGTTCAGATTAAGGCTAACATCTCTGCAAAGTATAAAGTACTATTATAAAAAAAACAATTTTCCCCAAAAAAAGTGCTTGTCATACTTGATCTAGAAAAACATTTTACCACTTCAGAAAGACATGGTTTGATGAGATCCAATTATAAAGTGAAAACGCTTTCCTTGAAGTATGATTGTGTATATGCGTGTGTGTGTATTTATATACATAATGTTGTGGTTATGTCATAGCTGCTTCTTTTACAATTTTCCACCAACTAGCTTCTTAGGCTAGCACGTATTGTTTCATGCCATACCATGGTGATTAAAACTCTACAGATTCATTCCATAGACCAAATGTTTCTGTAATGTATTTGTTTCTGCTCATGGAGCAATAAAAAGCACTTTTAAAGTATAAAGCCCTGTAAACACCTAATGACAATTTCTCTCCTTCCAGTTTTTCTGTTTCTTCCAAATCTGAGAGACAGGCATTTTTCAAAGGAGGTACAAATGGGATTTTTAACCACAAGCATTACATCTTAAAATCAAGTGATGGGAGCTGGGTGAACAGCAAGGTGGTGGTCGGGGTTGTATTACATGTAAATTCTTGACATTTAATTTAATACATCTGTTACTAGACTGTGATTGTCAGTATGTTACCTTGTTACATACAGCCTAGGGAATTGCAGTCTCATTAACCAACATTAAAACAATTCTCATTATCACTATCATAATGTGTTGGTTTGGACATAATGTTAAACCACAGGCCTCAATGAGGAGTTTGGAAGCCTTTTTTGATCAACTACAATTTATTGTGTCCTCCAAACCTGGACAAATTGTGCTTAAATTTAACTATGGTTAATGGAAGAAATCCAGCATCAGACCATGAATTATAAAACTGATTTGTTTCAATTAATCATAGTTAAGATTTAGGATTTGGATGCCATGCTAAATTACAGTTAATCTAAATCCTCCTTGAAGCCATTCCAGAGAAGGAAGACATGCAAACCTGAGGCTCACTGAGGCTCACTCTTCTAACACTAAGGGTGCAATCCTATCCATGTTTAGGCCTAAAAAGGCATACAATTCTCCAGCATATCCCAGTGTTCTGGGGAGGTGAAGGTCTTTAAAAAAAAACCCTGTACAGGATTGTGCCTTAATACATAGTTTAACATTATGCCCAAATGCAACCAAAGTTTATTCCCTACTAGACAGCTTTCTCTTAAGAATTTATCTTACTGGGGTACCTCACTGTAACCACAATGAGTATTGCTCTCAAACACAGAACAAAATCTACTTTAGAAAGGTAACCTTTGACATATGTCAGCTGAACTTGTGGTGTCATTCACATTTGCTTCTATGAGAAATATGTCCATGGTACTGCAACTATTAACACTCTAAGATACTATTTACAGCGGCTTCTAAAAGAGAATCAGTTTCTACAACACCTTCACTGTGTTCTGGAATAAATTTCTCCAGGCAGTTTTCTTGTGAAGCGATAAGTGAAAAGTTTGGATATTCTAAATCTAGGGAGCCACTTCCAGCTGCCTCATTTTGTGGCTGCCTCCCAGTCTTTTTCAGTTCCAATATGTTTTTGAATGTAGTCTCTAAACTCTTATTGAGCAGCAAATCCTTTTGGGGTTTCCCAGAACCTTTCAAGTTATCTGGATGCAAATCTTCATTCTTTGGAGAACTCCGAGGAGTTTTATCTTGGAGGGAATGATTATATGTTGTTTCTGAGTTAGAATCAACTGTATTCCGACATGCTGTATTACGTGTAGCGCGATCTGCACTTGATAAGGTTTTTGATGAATCATCTTCAGAACTTAATGAGTTTTCATCAGATTTGTCAGGGTCTTTACAAGCTATGTTTTGTTCAGAAGCAGCCATATGGTGGCATTTAGGAGAGCAGCTTGATTTCTCAAACGTTAAAGCTTTTGTGAGGCTTTCTGATTTTTTGACAGAAACGCTTCCTTGTTGTGAACTCACAATATTGTTAGGCACTACATGAAGTTTGTTGTGATTTAAAGACTCAGTTGTGCTCGGACTTGGCCTGTCTTTGATTTGGGAATTAGCAGTCTGGTTCTGAGAAGATAAAGGTTTGCTGGATTGATGATCGCTTTTACTAGGCTGTGTTTCATCAACAAACTTGTCCAATTGCGTGGAGGAACAACAAAAATCTGTCAGAAAACCATCTGAAATTTGAAAACAAGTATTTTAGTATACCATATCAGACTTGTTATTATTATTCAGTAGAATTATATCCCACCTTTTTTCCTTTTATAAAGAACCCAAAATGGCATACATAACTCCATTTTATCCTAACAACAACCCTGTGAGGTGGGGTGTGCTGAGATTCTGTGGCTGGCCCAAAGTCACCCAGTGACTTCATGGCTAAGTGGAGACTAGAACATCAGTCTCCCAGTTCCCCAGTCCAACTCTCTAATCATCATCACACCATAAAGACTTTCTAGTACATATTTATTAAAATACAGTTTTAGTGGTTTGCAGATCCTGAATTAAAGAGAATTGGTTGGTGTTAACCACAGTTATGGTCAGTATGAATGTTTCTTTCAACTACAATTAAATCCAGAGGGAGGAAATTTGTTTCACCAAGAGAAAGGTGAACAAAACAGACAGTGGTTCCTGATTTGTTACCTGTGGTTATTATTTGTTATTTTATTTCATTTCTATACCATCCAATAGGCATAGCAAGGATTATATCTGCATCAACCCAGTGTTGAGGCTCTTTTTTGTCAATAGTTATCTTATTTTTCCTATTTAAAAAAGATGTGTTCAAGTATTTTATTGAACAACACCTTGAAGCTCCGTCACTGACACTGGATATCATTTTTTCCTTAATTTGCAGTGTTGAGACTGTGGGTAGCATTATTTGGTAACTAAAATGGTGCTGCCCACACACGGAGAGATATTAGCAGACTTGGGAGTACCCCAAGGTTTGCAGTAGTACACGATCTATGGAATAACATCCTAAAGGGAAAGGGAAGAGGCTTAGTGGCTTAGGGAAAGGAAAGAGGCTAAACCAAAGGCTTAGTGGTCCAAGAACACTGACTGGCTACTTGGGGAAGGAAGAAACAGAAAGTGAGAAGCAAGGAGGTGGAATGGAATAGCTGAAATTCTGAACATAAGCACTCTACAATGCAACATTAGGTTCCACTTCTATAATTTAACAGTGAACTCTAATCTCCCAATTATTATGTAACTTAAACAACATCAATCACAAACTAGCAGGAGGTTATTTGCATTCTCAGGAGAACCCCAAGTTTTGTAGAAGTACAAAAAAAAGTCTTTATGGGACAAAGACCTAGGGAGTCACCAGTCCAAGGATGGCTGAGCATACTTAGTAGACACAGAATGCTAACTAACTGGGGGAGGGAAAATGGAAAACTGGCTGTGAGGGATGTAATAGAAAAACATGACTGGAAACTTGAACAGAAGTACTCCACACTGCAACATTTGGTTGCATCCTATTGCCATTTCAAATTGTTGTTTGTTTGAAGGCAAACTAACGAATTTATATATGTTAACTTCATATATATACATTAATCCCTAATAACACAAGCTGGTTTGCATTTATTTAGAAGTAAGTCCTACAGAGTACAATTGAATTTACTCCCAGGTAAGCATTTCTAGGATTGCAGCTTGTCGAACTTGCAAGTTTGATAGTACTATGTCAACATTGTTTTACTTCATCCAGATACAAAATACATTTCCTGTGGTTCTATAGTTTCCAGAAATGTTACATCTTTATGTCTGATCCACAGCTAGAACTCTTTCCAGCATTAAAATTTTACTTACAGTTTAAAGGAACATGTTTGTCAATGCTATGGCTATTATCTATACATAAATCTCATTTGTTTCAAAACGATTAATTCATTACCAGGATCAACTATTGCAAGACGCTTATCCCGGGACAGAGTTTGTCTTTCTTCCTGGTTAAACATCCTGTCAATCATGACCATTTCTGCAGAAGGATTTATCCTCTGGAAAAGAACACAAACCTTTGTTCAAACAAGTTTTATTTGTTGGCTATGTGGCTACAGTTACTGGAACATGCAACCCAACAATGTCTGAAGGGCCACATGTTCCCCAACCCTGCTTCACAGGTAATGCACACAAGTCAGTGCCTATATCAGTACAACTCCTCTTGCTTTTGTAACCATTTGCCACATTTCTGTCTTAATGTGTTAATCCTAGCATGGCATGCTTTGCCATAAATATATACAGACCTGCCAGATCTGTGTATCTCCCCCCACCCCCCGCCACCGTCCACTGTTGTTAAAGATGAGGATTCAAAATTAGGAAGAAAGATATTTAGAAGACTATGAGGAATTACAATTGTAAAAGGCAGTTGTGTCATACCTAAACATTTCTTTAAAAACTGAAAATGACAGAAAAGATGGAAATGACATCTGCTGAACTAGAAAAGGTTGGAAATTGTTACTCTAGATACTTATTGCTAATTCACAGAGTATTACAGTAAATGAGGCATCTATACCTTATAGGCAAACATACAAGCCACATTTTATTACCTAGTGAACAACTGCAAAGCCCATTCCTATCACTAATTCTTATTTCTATGCAAGAATGGTTAGCACCACACCTATATAAAAAGATTGCTAGTTTTATGTATTTCCAGCAGTTCAGCTATGTTAATCTGGTGAAGCAAAAAAAGAGCAGAGATTGGTCACCTTAAATACTTGATAAATAAATAGTACTGCTTTGAAATACACTCAGTCCTAACCCTCAGATCCACTCAGTAATATGATGCCATGGAGGTGCCCCCATCAGCAGAGAAAGGCTCTGTTCACAGAGAAAGTTGTTCTCCATAGTTATGCCCTCTCAGTAGGGCTTACTCCAAAATAAGTATGCAAAGCACCACAGCTTAAGAATCTAACATCATAGCCATGGTTAATTACTAATTTCTGCATGCCTTTCCACCTACTCCATGCCAATTTCTTAAACATTTTTAAAAGATTCATTTTTAAGCTCTGTGAGACTAACAGCTGCTTTCAGAATTTTTGCATAGGTGGGAAAAGTTACCTCAAGACCTGCACCATGCTGGGCTCTCTCTCTCTCTCTAATCCTGTATGCATAACACTTCAAGGTAGTTAACAGTTATTTATGCTGAAAGAAATTCTCCTGTTGCAGTGCTGTAAGCCAGTGAGTCACAAAGAGACCCTGGGGAGGACTGAATTACCATGCAAATGGGCATATTCAGACCTTGCTGTTCCTATGTAGCTGCTTATGAGATGGCAGAAGAGCACTTCTAAGCAGACATGCCTCATGAAGGGAGGTGAGCATATCCCACCCTCACATTCTCCAACATTTTTTAAGAACTTGTGAGAAAGCTTGACAGAGGGGACAGAGTCTTGTCCCAATGATGTTGGCAAAGGGAAACGTCAGCAATAAAGGTTTTTCACCTCTTTTGTAAAAAAAAAAAAAAAAGAATCATGTAAAATTAACTAGTGTGGCTAATATGCACAACTGCACACACACACATGCACACGCGTGCACACCACTTATGCACAGCAGCCCAAACTAGCCATGAAGTTTGTCACACGGTTAGACCTGGCACACACATTTTTTTTAAAAAAAATAGCCAGCAGAGGGAGTGGCAGGACAGCAGTCTTGTGCCTCCATGTGCAATCCCTGCTTGCAATGAGGGGAAAGCTTACCCACCCCTTCATCAAGCTCAGCCTGCCCCATCCTAGCTGTTCACTGAAGAAAAATTCTGTACATCAGGACTAAGCATGTGAGAAACCTCACATGTAGTTTGTTACAAAGATACACAAATACAGCTTTTTTATTAGTCTTACCATTGCATCTTCCATGAGCAGACATCTATATTTATTTAACATAGCTTGTGTTCTTTTCAGAAGCTGTGTGGCTACAGATTCAAACTCGTTGTCCACTGAAAAGGCATAAAAATACACTTACAGAGTAGTACTTCATACAATTCTTTCCTTATAATTTCTTCTTCTTGCATTTATTAGTACCAATATAATATTATGTTTTATAGAAATTAAACCCCACAAAAACAGCTTTTCACATGATTTGGAAATTAAAGAAAACCTACCTTTCCTTAAGTCCTCTTCTGTTGGCAGTGATCCCTGGCATACATGATATGAGAGAAGTCGCTGGACTGCATCATTTAAAGATCTGAACTGACTTTTATCAGGAGTCACAGCATGTGCCTGGTCCTTCTGTAACTGCTGTAGAATACTAATGGAAAGATTACTACTGTCAGTTGTTTACAACAGAGCCATATGTGTGCAACATCTTAACAAAACTTGCAGGTCTCAGTGAAAAGAAAAATGTCTAAAGTTAAAGTAGGAATAAAAAAGAAATAACTTACAAAGCTCCTTTTGTTAGCTGTTTAGCAGCAGGCCTCTTTTGTCCTATTGTATGACCATCCACCTAGATCCAAAACAGATTTCTATTACACTAGGATAATAGTCTTTTATAAAAACATGTGACAGTTGTGTGCACAGTGTGCAACAGGAATAAACTGCTTTCAAAAGATTCCCAAAGGTAGTTTTTATAGGCTGACAATACAAATAAACAGGAAACCTCAGGCTGGGAAACCAATCTGTCCCTCTGAGACCATGCCTCCTTCCCCTGGCTCCACATCCTTTCTACAACTGTTGCTGTTTTTCCAGCTTTTGTGCAGTATTTTTCCTCCATTCTAAAAGTTGAAATACATCCTCTAAAACTAATTTACTGGCAGCAAAAGCTTTAAGCTACCACTGGGGAGGTGTTATTATTTTGGCCTCAGCTCTTTTGCCACTGGACCGTCAGTTACTGGTCAGTATAGACAGATAAAAACAAATAGATGCCATCCCCAAAGCGCTTCTCTGAAACAGAATTCACCCTTGGACTGAAAGAGGTTCTGTACAGCTGGTATAAAGATATGTGAGCTAAATATTAATAGATACAGCTAACTCTACATCACAAATCACAATACTATAATAGTTTGCAATAACATCACTCCATTACATTCTGTATAAAAATAATGAAGTGGAATCCAAGGATTCGGTTGAGAAACCAGCAATTAGCTGAGTGCTTGTAGTTCACCAAAAAGCGTAAAACTCCAAGCTTTTATCTGAATTATCACTTTGTTTTTTGTAATATTTTAAATGATTTTGAGATTTTCAAATATACCATCACAGACTTCCTCACAAATTACTTTGTAGAAAGATTATTATTTTAAGTTTAAAGAATGGTATGATAAACTATAGGTTGTGTAAATATTCCCTAAAATTTAAGGGGAAGAAATTATGGGGAAAATGTTTTTTACCTGTACATTCGATTGGGCAAGAGATGATCCTACTGCTTTTTCCTGGTGTGGCAGTGCTGTTCCTATTGTCTGTTGTATGATTTTTCCCCCAGTGTCTTGTCCTACAAACACATAAATTATGAAGACTCTTTTAAAAGATTAGTCAAAACAAACTCCCAAATGATATTTAGAGTCTTCTACATGAACATGTCACTCAATTATTTAAAAATAATTTATAGGCAGAGACATGTCATTGGGAATCCTTTAATAGAACTACTATACAATACACAAATATTAATAATCTATCAATAGAATAAGATAATCAAAGAGTGTCTTAACAGCTTTTGAGATGTAAGCAGTATCTGAGTATGCCTAAACTGCGTAAAGATGTAACATTAAAAGCACATGGTAATTCAAGCTTCTTTCCACCTTCACAATGAAATTATTTACACTCTAGAGAATAATTCACAGGTTTCATCTTGTCCTGCTGCCCAGGCTTCAGAAGGATTTTCCATTAAGAATTATATAGTTTAACATGCTCATTACTTAAGAAAACCTGATTAATAAACTAAGTCTAACTCTCCTGCTCCTCCACCCCAAATCCAGTAGACCAATATTGAGTAACGTATGGTGAGCGAAGAAAGACAATTGAAAAGCTTAATGATAAGAATAGGTTATGAGGTAAGATGGATATATAAATGCAATAAAGTTTAGAAAGGCTGAAAAATGAAAGTAAGTTGAGTTTTGTGTGGTAAGTTTGAGGGAAAAGGGAGTTTTTAGATTGTGAGGAGAGCTAGGAAGGAACGAAACTGAGACACCCAAGGCGGCAGTCGAAAATGAACAGGGCTCCCACCAAAACACCTCGCCAGGGAATTTCTATCTATCTGGCAAAAGGCCCCATGAATGCACAGCGCCCATATGTGTGATGCACAGAGACCACGAAAAAGAACTAGGAATAATTTTTTGAAAGGGAATCTGGGCACAGAGCCCAGATGCTAAAGGGGAATTGGATACCTACACACACAGTTTGCCAACTAGCTAGACAAACATCTGTGGAAGTCTAGATGCAAGGTGCTTCTAAAAGCATTGCAGGGGGCACATTCTTTCATATATCTACACACTGCCCTTGCTCAGATGTCACAACAAGGCAGATCTGATACTGCACACTGTTCAATCACTCCCACTTAGCTAAACAAACCAGGAAATCTCTGTCTGTGCTCTGTTTGCTATTACATCTGAACTGTGTTACCTGGCTTGTTCCTATGATGGTTTATGATTCTGGCTTCTTCGGAGAGAAACAAGCCAGAGATCTGTTTGAATGCAATGCTAAATCATGGGTGGAAGTTTCTTTGTCTGTCCAGCTGCTCCCACTGGCAGAAGAAGTCAACTAGGAATGATCAAGCAGTATGTACTAACATATTTGCCTGTTACAGAACTGGAGAAATTTTCTCATAGACAATGCTGAGTAAAGAGGCATTTTGAGGCAGTGAGAGGAGAGTCTTCTTACCCTCTTTGGTCATGGTAAGATTAATTGCACATTCAAGCTCAGGGCAGCTAGTATCTAATCTTGGGGCCACTTCACAAGTTTAGAGCCAAAAATAGGAGCCTTTCAAGTGTTATGGAAACATTGCAGTTAATACTTAAAAGGCACTATGTGTCTGAAGAAGTATGGTAAAAATGTGTTGGGATTTTCATCCAATCTTGGCTTCCAGGTTCATGGTAGGCACACTCCCAGTGGTCTTCACATGTTTTAAGATGCATGTTGACCATCATGGAAAGTCAAACATGCACGTATTTCTGAAAAATTACTGTAGAACAAATTTTAGAAAACCGTTTCAGAGCTCATACATCTCTTTGCAGATACGAATTACTTCCTGCCATTTCCTTTTTGCGTATTTCAACAAATTTTTGGTACTCCATGAAGTTTATTGTGTCTTTTGAATGTCATGTGAGAATCAACTAAATTTGCAATTTAGAAACTTGGCAATTTGTAAAGTGTTTAACTAGATTTCCATCTTCTGCTAACTTTATACTAATGTTATATCTATGCATACATCTATCTATAGGTACTTCTCAGTAACAAAGCCTTATCAGTAGGCTATGAACAAAAACTCTCCTAATACTAGTTAAGGCCCACATTAGCACAAATCTTCTTTAGAGTTCAAGGAGAAACCAATTTCATATCTGAAAAGTTGGGAAAAGCATTTAAAAAAAGACTTCATCTGACCTGACAATGTATTACCTAGAAGACTTGATAGCTGAGGCTGTCTCAGGCTGTCCTGTGACTTTGCTGATGAAACTGAAGATGTCAGGTTCGTAACCTTTTTTTGAGCCTGCAAGATTCCATACAGAAATACCACACATATAATTAAACATTAAAGGCCAGCAAAGTCCAAAATCCAACATATAACCGGTAACATATAAACTATCTGTTGGTCCAATTTTATTATTTTATACTATTTATAAAATGAGTCTTTGCAAATAGAAAATTTGAATTCATTTATGTGATGAGTCTGCACACGAAGATCCTGCCACCTTTTAGCCATACTATCAGATCATATGTGTAAGAATTTAATGAAAATGCTACTGCATTCCTATGCGTATTTGCCTGGAAATAATCTGAATACAGTTAGGAATTACTTTCAAGTAAACATGAATAGGGTCAGGCTGTCAGACTTTCATTATGACAGATAATTAGCTTATTGGTTGCATTTCTTTCTTTTCTAAGGTTTCTGTACTGAAACAGAAATGATTTCATCCTGTATGGTGGTTTGACTACAGAAAGAACATGCAAAAATTGTTTTCCATCTGGCATAAACTTCAAATGGAGATTTTGTTCTGCATTGCATGTTTTTTGTGGTAAGTTTGTGTGGAGTGTGATTTAAGTAGGCAAATCAATGGAGATTTTGGAGGTGTTATATAAAACTCAGGCCAACATATTTGAGCACATATCTACACCTTAATCTCTGAGTTAGTTCAGAAATAAAAATCTCAGGTTATCAGATCAAAAAGCAAACATTATGTCTTTGGTTTACCCTTGGACTACAAATGAAGATACGAAATAAGGATTAGATCCTAGTTTCGTATCTTGCTTTGTAGTCCAAGATAAATGTTTTATTAGTTCAGATGTAACAGGAAACTAATTCGAACAAATACCAAAATATTCAATTCTGGTATATTAGTGGAACAGGCAAATGGCACGAGGAAAAAGAAGAATGCAGGTGCAACACTGATTCTTAGTCTAACAAACCATGGTTTATTAAACCAAGACTCTTAATCTGAACCAGCTCATTGAGGACCATCATTGATACCACACCCACTCAAAAGTACTTTTTTCTAATGCAGCAAATCTTAAGATCAGCTTATTTGTTGTTGATATTAGTTAAGACAACATCTTCATTCATATTCTTGACATTCAACCAATTCTGTCCAATATCAAATCCTAAATTGCTCCAGATGTTTAGCTTAACAGTGAATAAGTAGTATAGACATACATAAACTAGAATCATTGTTCTCACTTAAGAATCATTTAAATAATTTGAAAGCCCTACTTCTCATCTTTCATTTTTTGTGATAAATTAAGCTTCAATCCACAAATTAAAATCAATGGCAGCCATAATCTACAGTAAGTTGTACATTTAAGATGCTTAGCTTAATGAGAAAAAGCTGAAATGACCCTTGGGATCACATGCTCCAGCCTTTCATCTCCTTCTCCAGTGTGGCTGTGAAGAGGGCAGTAGCTTTCACTTCCATTTTACATTAACAGTAGTTTAGCATTATCTTTGAATCTTAACATGTGGAAACAAGGCAGCTTCCTAACCTACAGCTTGCTCTCATCTTTAGTTTTTCTGAATGGCTTTCATAGCCTCAACTTCCCAATACAATAAGTGGCTTTCAGTTAACAGCTGCAATGGACACATTCAGATGCCATACTAAGCGATAGAAGTTGTAACAGCAGGCTACTTGCTATCACCCCAACTCTGCATCACAAAAAGGGTTTTACTGTTCTTAAAATTACACAGATAAAGATTTTGAGCTGGCATCTATTCATACCTGGCCAAAGGAAAACTGTGGTTGTGTTACTGAAGTGTGACTAAAGGTGTTGACAGCTTTGGAAGAAGAAACTGGAAGACGATGTGATACACTAACAGATAACTGCATTCTATTTTGCTGTGTAAGTTGATCTCCAGCAAAATTTCCTCCTGATGCCACAGACTGGACTGATGGACCAATGTTGGGATGTACTGCAGCAGAACTCACAACAGCAAATCGGTTGCTTGATGACATATTTGAACTTGATGATTGCCCAGGAGACATTGTTGTAAAGCCCGTTCTACCTTGGGAAATGTTCCCTTGGCTAGGGGATAAATGCAACACAGCAGGAGATGCCTGTTGTAGTGGAACCTGGCCACTAACAATTTGAGAAGTCCCATGGTTTACTATAACTTGGCTTCCAGGAGCTGCAAATGTTTGACCAGAAACTAATTGCACAGCATTCTGATTATTCAGCATCTGTCCTGAATATGACTGATTTGTTCTAAGCATGTTTGTGGAGTTCCTGTTCAGCATAACGTGCTCAGTGGGTACTTGGCTGGAAACAAGCTGTGAAGGCTGATTCTGAAGAAGCTGTCCATTTATAGTCTGGACGTGGTGAACTGAATTAGGATTTACTGACAGACTTGTGGGTATAAGAAACTGGTTTTGAGGTGCATGAGGCTGTCCCATAGGAGAATGAATAACAATACTACCACTGGCATTACTTACTGCTTGGGGGGTAACAGATTTTCTTGTATTTTGTTGACTAACAATATTAACAGACATATGTGGACCAACTACTGAATTCTGAGGCGAGTTTGATGAAGCAAAAGGAATTCCTTGTTGCACATGATGCTGCTGCAGTCCCAAGCTATTCACATTGTAAGTGGTTTGCTGGCCCATTGGAATAGGCTTTGGTTGAATATTGATAGGAACTTTGTTAGAATTTGGAGCAAGACCCCTCTGAATAATAATGTTATGCACAGGCAAAGATGCTTGAAAATTTGTACTGTTAAATGGAACAGTGACAGGTTGTGCTACTGGGCTTGAATTTGAGCTGCCAAACAAGGAGTTACCATTAGGAGTTTGCCTATGAACCAAGAGTCCACCGCTCATGTTTGCAGGTGTTTGCTGACCACCACCCTTCAAAATAATATGAGATCCTTCAAGATTATTGATGGTCATCATAGAAGGCTGATTACTAAATGAACCAATTAACTGTATCTGTCCAGAACCACCAATCTGACTACTGTTTGACAAATGCTGGCTGGGAACACTGATTCCCACATGTTGCATAAAGCCATGTTGCACACCAACTGTATTGCTTGCGAAAGATGCTCCAACTGGTTGCTGTACCACTTGAGTAACTCCTATAGGTTGCAGCGTCTGCCCTGAGTAATTAGAAACATTAGAAGCCTGAGTAAAAGATGCTGATGAGGAAGGATGAAGCTGAGCTTGTGCAAACTGTTGATTAGAGCCTATGTTGGCATCCAGATACGCCTCTTCTGCCAAAGTTTGTTCAGTAATATTAGCTTCCTGCAGAGATTTCTGAAGGATATCAAAAGGCTGATCTTCACTGAGATCAGGCAATGGAGAAGATTCAAGTTCATCATCAAGAAACTGAAGGCTACTTGGCAATTGTAGTCCATCACTAGGCCCCTCACCGAGCTGACCACCCACACCTTTGATTGATGACTTCGGATCAGAGCTCTAAAAGAAATGATACAATACAAATAATTTCAATTGGTTGTATGCAATGGATATTTTTTTCTCTCAGTCAAAACATACCCTAAGAATACTAGTACTAAAAGAGCCATTTTTACTATTGGAATAATAAACATGACTGCTATGCACCTCTGTGCAAGAGGGCTATCGTTTTTTTTAACAAGGTTTTCAGAAAACCCTCTTGGTATATTCCCTATCACCTCAACAGATGTCTTATTTAAGGTTAGTTAAAGCAAGCTAGTAGCCCCAAGCCCAACAGACAAGAAACAGTGAAAACCCCTCCACAACTCAGCTTCGCAATCACCCCCCTCCCAATGGAAAGCAGTGAGATGCTGCTTAGGGAGAAACTGGTGGCAAAAGTTTAGCATACAAATGCAAGGACTGTATTCTCCACCCTCCTCATCACTGACATAAAAGGCAGCAAATTTACAACTGCAATTTTATTTAGGGGTACTGTCTACATATTATTGTGTCTATGTCTTTACTGACCTTGACTCTCTTAAGCTATGACCAGCATAAGAACTTAGCCCTGAAAAAATATTCTGCTGCATTACTGAGAGGCTTTCATTTCTTGCTCCATGAAAGAACACCAAAATAGCCAATACAAGCTGAACATTCTTCTTTCATGCTTCCTTTTCTTTTTCCACCACTCAATTAATCCTGTCAGACACTGAATCTTAGTTCCCACAGCTTCCAGTTTAGGAAAATACATGTTCCATCTGTAACTCATCTTAATATGTTCTGGTTGTTGCTTTCTTCCTTCTGGGTGGCATAAAATAGGGACTTGAAGGGGAGAAATGGTATGCGGGAAGAGAATGACTTTTCCCTAGCTGAGTTCCAGACCCATGCTTGTAATAGAAATGGAGATGTAGAACCCCAGCTGGGAAACAGGAACGTAAGTTGCAAGGAGAAATAATTGATTTGTATATAATGGTGGCAAATCATATATTGTGTCCTGCCACCATTTTGAACAGGTAATCTTTAATCAGCCTGATTGAAGATTATGGACTACTCATGGATTAAACATCCCACAGTTTACCTACAATTAGCAGGTTAAGTAACCTAGACTTGCCACCATTAAGTGCAATTAAAGCCTTTATGTGTAGGCAGAATATTGACTATTACATCAGATAGTTTTCAAATCTGCAAGGTTCTCACAACAGTACCAAACCTGCAAACATGATACAGCAAGAGCTAACAGTCACTCTGGGAGCCCTTTTTGGCCGAGGAGTTGGAGAAAATAATAGTGAACATAAAACCAGAACAGCACATGAATGAGAATAGTGATATGTAGAAACAGAGAAGATGAACTAATGACAGACAAGGAAGAGGACTGAACTAAAAATGTTATAATAATAATAATAATAATAATAATAATAATAATAATAATAATAAGTGAGGGTAAAAGAGAATGGCACAAATTAAAGAATAGGTAAAGCAACAGCCCAGCTTTTACTTAAGATATATATTCAGAAAAAAATTAGTGCTGTTTGCTCAGGTTCTCAGCTGGAATAAATGATCTAGTTCCTTAGATAGGTCTGCTAAGTGGTCAGAATCCAGCCTGCTCCTTCAAATTGGGGACCTCTTCAATTGACAGTTCTACACGCCAAAGAATGTGTAAATTTGACAGATCCTCAGGCATGGAAGTCTTTAACCCTTGCCAGTCCAAATATCTCTGTTCTAAACTGTAAAGCCTTATGTAGTCTAGTTTGGGGCATTTCAAAGAACTTCCTATCTGAAAGGACCACATGCCTCCAGTTTCTTAGGTAATGTTCTGAATCCCTACTTTGGATTCCATCTTCTTTACAATTCAGACAGAAGGCTACAAGGAGCAAGACTTCATCTATCAAGGTGTTTGTGCTGTGTTATTCTGTCTGCAAGTATCTGGACCTATTCTTTTGTTGCAGGAAACTGGCAAAACTTTTTTATTTCACAAGGCCTTTTGGCTATTTTGTATTTTAAAGTAAACACCAACTTAAGGAAAAACACACACATCAAACAATTGTGGTGTGGTAACTTCTTTACTATTTTTGTATAAATCCGTATCAGTTCAACAATCTGAAAGGAAATTTACAGAACAATCCTATGTATGTGTACACAGAATTAAGTCCAATTAAATTCAGTGAAACTTATTTTCATGTAAGTGTGTATAGCATGGCTGGGGGATGTGTGGCCTTCCAGGTGATGGCGGGCTGCAACTTCCATAAGCCCTTGCTAGCATGTCCAGTTATGGAATTCCCTCCTCTCATCACTGAGGTTAACCAAAAGTTTGGAATAGTTTAAGAAGGGTCAGAAAACTTTTCTGTTGAGCAGGGAAATGAATTATTTACTTGAGATAAAGTATGCTGATGGTTTGTGTGCTATGTTGTACATTAAGGTTGTTACTATAATTATTGTAGCTATGTAGTATTTTAAATTGTTGCTTTATTGTATTTTGTGTGCAGTGCTTGGAATAAAGTGCTATGGAAAATTAGATAATTATTTTTACTATAATAAGTGTTGCAATCTAACAACTTCTGGAGGGTCACATTCCCCACCCTCTGGTGCATTGGATGGCTGTCATAATCATTCTGCTTCTACTTTGTTTCTAGTGCAAAATAGAAAAGGTTAAATATTGGATTTTTTTAAATGAAGGAAAGTAATGGAGACATGTAATATCTAAAATGAGAAAACATTATTCAAATTATATCTTTGCGCAGACATTTTGCATATAACATCTGAGAAATGAAATGTTAATTTTGTTATGTAATCCTCCATTTAATTGCAAATTCTTATACAATTACAACCATCCTACCCTTATACATACAGTCTCTATTGTATTGTTGTATACCAGCATACTGGCTTCTATAATAATCTAGCTGAAACAGAAGCAGAACAAAAGCAGAGTCTACAGAGACAGAAATCACTTACCTATTACTTACTGGACTAGTTCTAAAACTGGGTGGTAGTAAGAAAGAGCAAAGTGCTTTGCCTATGGTGGAGCTTGGTAATAACTGTCACAGATCCATGGGTCCTAAGACCACCATTCTTATCTACTTCCATTCCAATTCCATAGCTTTGATTTGATATGTATAGGGGATGCAGAAAGGGCTTTGCAAACAAATCTCCCTCTACTTGCTCTAGCTAGATGCTTCCCATGGCCTCAGTGTGTGAAATGCAATACCTAAGATTGATAGAGCCTACCAGACAAAATACCCTAGAATGCATAGGACAGCTTCCTGTTGCCACTGCACAGCCTGTTGTACAGTGTCAATGGTGTTGTGAATGTGTGCATGGGAGTGGTGGTATAGCTTGTATACATAGTTCCTTAAGGATCTCCAGAGCTTGTTCATGCACCTGAAGTTTTTCATATTTTGCCCTCCAAGTGTGATGAAGCTGAATCAAACCCAAGAATGTAAGACTATCCTACTGACTATCCGAAAATCACTGTTTAAATTCAGTACTATATATAGAGGTACACCATAACGGGGTCATACAGATCTTGTTTCTACTCCATTCACTTACATACAGCATCAACAGACTAAGAAAGAACTATTAACCTATAATAAAAGTACACTTTTCCTCCTATATACTTACACTGGTATTGGCGAAAATAGAATTTGAGTTGGCTGCAGAATATCCTGCATTAGTCAAGTCTTCATTGTTCTGTTGTAGCACAAATATAGAAAAATAAAATTAAACTACAAGTAGCACAATTAGTAAAATCAGATTTATATTTATCATAATATAATATGACTTACAGATTTACTGCCCGCTCCATGTAGGAAATAATTCAGTGCCTGTGCATCTCTTAAAAAATACAAACAAGAAAAATGAGATGGACCAGTCTAAGAATCTTCAACTTGCTAAAACATTCTAAAATTAAAAGTTCTTAAAATATCAGCTGACACACATGAAAAAAGTCTCTCTGATTTCTATCACCTGAACACTGATACTGTAATAACTAACTATATAATTTAGAGCATGCAACTGGAAATAAATACTGTGGTATGTTTTCAGCAAACCATGTCAATAGGGTAAATAGTGAAAGCCAGTGTGGTAAAGTGGATAAAGTGTTGGAATAGGACTTGGAAGATGTGGGTCCAAGTCCCCTTTTGGTCAGGAAGCTCGTAGGGTGGTTTTGGGACAATCACTGACTCTCAACCTAACATCCCTCACAGGATGGTTGTGATGCTAAAAAAGAGAGGAAGTGGAAGAGGATTCTGTAAGTGGCCATAGGTTCCTTACTGGAAAGGGAGTGGGGTATAAAATGCAAAAGAAATACTATATTTTAATATATAAATACTATATTTATTTATAAATAATAAATGTTTATGTCTATGTAGAGGGAATTTAATTGTCATAATATACTTTTTTAAAAGTTTCCATCTTACAATAATCAGAACAGTGTCTTTTTCAAATAGCAATGTATGCAGGACCAGATCAAGACCTTAAAAAAAAACCTTTTGCAAGAGACATGTGGTGTACCTCCTCTTACCAACACAAAGCATACTGACACTAACATCTAAGTCACTGAAGCTTAGAAAACAGTTTTACTTCAGTAATATGGAAGAGTGTAAATCTCCATATTGCCGAATGCTCTTGTTCATCATCAGGACTCTTTCTCATATACTTTACTTAACAAAGGGCATTTGGGGACAGACATCAGTGCATGCAAAATAGGTCCTTGTTTCTCTTTCTTTTTTGCCATTTCATAACATAGTGTAGGAACTGTACATTTTTATATCTCAAATATCACATGTGGCACACAGAATATTGCAACTGATAAATATAAACAAGTAAGTAAGTGATAAAACTTCATTCCATTTACAATGTAACTCCAATGTAGTTTTAAATTTTTTTATTTACTTTGTGGGGCTAGCTTGAAGAGCAGAGCCCTGCCAGTGTAGCATACAAGATTAAAAACAATACAAAATAGCAACATTGAATAACAACCTTTAAACACCAAGCTGGCAGCTCAAGAGAATTTTAAAGGCCAGCTAATAGGCATGATTCTTCAGAGCTTTCCTGAAGACTTGCATGTCAAACCACAGATGGAACCTCATTCCAGAGATGTATATATATATACTGTATATATTTTAATTGTCATTGTTTTAATGTATTTTGTATTCGATGTTGTAAGCCGCCCCGAGGCCTTGGCAAGGGGCGGCACAGAAATGTTTTAATAAATAAATAAAATAAAATGTGTGGCCACTACTAAATTGATCCCCCTTCCACACCAGCCTAGCTTCCTTTAGGAGCAGGTAAGTGAAAAGAGCCTCTGTTGAGCGAGACAGGCTTCACTAAGAACCCAAATATGTTAAGGCTTTAAAGATTAAAGCCAGCACTTTAAACTGGGCTCTGAAATGCACTAGCAACTGGTGGGGTACTGGTGTCATATGAACTAACTGCCCATAAATATATTGCAACATGTATCCTAAGCAAATTATATAGAATAAAATCCCACTGAGTTTAATGGGATTTACTCCTAAGAGAAGATGTATCAGATTCCAACCTTGCTTTCCTAACAATGACAGAGTTGAATTCTGCTATTGGTGGAGGGTGGTAAGCACCACTTCCTGCCCATTTTGTATTCCCTCACAACTCCTAGATGCTTCTGAGAGTTACAGATGACATTAAAAGCAGAGGCAATGTTAATGGATGGCTCATTAGGGCTGGAGCTTCAAATCATTCTTTTGGTGCCCCCAAACTCTGGTAGGCCATCTGCCTCAGCACCCATGGGCTCTTGCTAAAGTAAGAAGGCTCTTACTCTGCTCCAACTTGAATCTTTCTGCTTGAGGTTTTTTTTTAAATGTCCTCTTCTCCCCTGTCAATACCCCCCCTTTCAGGTAGGAGACAGGGTCCTTCAGCATATATGGAAATTATGTGCAACTTTTTCTTGTTCATATAACCTAATCTAGAATCTTTTCAGTACCTAGCACCACCCCTGATGGGAGGTGGCTACTGGGAGGATTGGATGAATTGCAGCAGTTCCCCTTTTGTACAACAGAAAGCCTGTACTGTGTCCAGGTTCCTTCCTTCTGTGAACAGAAGGACACCATTTTTAGGTAACAAGTTTTCCTTTCCAATC
This sequence comes from Varanus komodoensis, assembly GCF_004798865.1. Taxonomy (NCBI): domain Eukaryota; kingdom Metazoa; phylum Chordata; class Lepidosauria; order Squamata; family Varanidae; genus Varanus; species Varanus komodoensis. The sequence continues at coordinate 52,740,586 of NW_025335568.1, read as the reverse complement.
AGAATTTTGCATCATTATCCTTTAAAAAAAATCTTACCCAATAAGATCAAAGAGACAGGACTCATCATCATCATCATCCATGACAACTAAGGAAAAAGAAAAGCACTCATATATATATATATCATAAAGCAGATTTCTGATTTCCTTTCAGAAAAAGAGACTTTTTTTAAAGAATGCTTTTGAATAATTGCTAATTGTGTGGAATGTGTTTGTGTACCATGTATTAAATGTTACTTTGCTGTAACAGATGCATAAAGTTTTATTTAATGTTTAAACTGAAGTTTGCCATTCTAAACATACATTAAGAAATAAGATCTTTTTTAACTCGCTGGGACTTACTTCTGAGCAAATATGCTTTGAGTAAGGCTTAGGTAATACAGTATGAAATAAAATAGGTGTTCAGAAAACTGTACAGACAAGACAAATCTTTACATTCTTCTTTTCATTCTTCTCTTACCAGAGACAGTATTTTTATCCTCGTATTACAAATGGAAAATTGTGGTCAATTTTTTTGTAAAACTCTGGTGAGATGGGTGGTAGAAAGCCCAGTGCCTTTAAAACTACCCTGCAACCCATGGCTTGAAAGCATTCCCATGGTTTTCCTTCCCTAATAATGAAAATCCAGGCAGTGGCTTGTCAATGCTACCTAGTGAGTTCATGGGTGTGATGAGATTTGTACTTCATATTCTCAGCAAGTATGCTACTGCAGCTGTAGCTCTTTGTGAATTTTAAGAAATGGCATGCTTAATATACTGGTAGATTCACAATGCCAGAGAAAAGCTAATTTCAGATCCTACCATTTTTTAGTTCTAGCCATGTAAGAACCATAATTTTAGCCCACAGTTTTCAGAACTGAACATTTTGCCTTGGGTTACTTATTAAAGTACTAGAAGATGAAGAAATTAATTAAAATCTCCATTGATTGATAACTCACAAATTATATGCACCTGCAATGGCATGTTTTTATAATAGATCACACATTGCTTTACACAGTTTTGAATACAGAATTAAAGTAATACCTAGTGTCATTGTATACACATATGTCTTCTATATGTGCTGACAAATTTAAATAGGAGCGTACTGCTAACTACAGTGGAAAAGATGATATAATACTGAGCATGGTGATTTGCTCAGTATTTTCAGTGATTTGATGATCCTGAAAATCCCGTAAGGCAAAGATCAGAAGATTCTGCACATTAATAAATATATTTTTAAGTCTTCTAAGTCAGCATCTCATACATCACGTTACCTGATCATTTTAACTGGGGATACCAGAGACTGAACTAGGGACCTTCTGTATGCAAAGCATGTAGTCAACTCTACCACTGGGTTGTTCTCATACCTGCTACCTGACCTATTGCAACAATCTTCATCCATTATCACAATACACTGGAGTGTTCCATTAGAATATAGCCCAGAAAGCCTGTAGTCCAAAGGGTAGTTATCAGTGAGTTGACAGGACCCGAGGGATCTAGGGTCCTTCCTCACATTGTAAGTGTTCTTCAACATCATACATGAGCTTTTCAGAGCAAGTAACACAGAGAAAGGGAGGGTGCCAAAGTACACTGTGGTGTGCTTGTTCAACAGGCTGCTCCCTTATGTCCTGTAAAGGGTAAGATAGTTCCTAGATCAAATAACATGGAGAATTTTTGGCAGCCCCTTCAATTTGTTCAGCTTTTGTATAACTTACTTTTATTGCATGTCTGGCACAGTTTGAATCATTGAACTGAGTGATTATCCATGTCATGAAAATATTGTAAATGTCATCATGTATGTATGTATGTATAATAAAAGAAGTATCAATGCAACACTGGATATGTAGCATCAACTGTTCAACATAAACAGAACACATTATTTATTTTAGTCATTTAAGTGTAGATAGCCCGTAACAGCCAAAGCTTGACACTACTGGTGATTGCCTCTGTCATTTGTCCATAAATCCAGACTTAGCAGAGAAAGTCTCCCTAGACAGATGCAGGTCTGGCCTTGCCCAAATTTGTTTAGCTCATTTTCCTCCACAGTACATTGGATTAGTCCAAAACAGTTTATGAAGCTCTCTTGATTGTCATTCTACCTCATTAAGGTTCCTTAGCTTAAACTTGAAAGACTCCTAGGATGCTTACAGATGAGCCTTTATTATGTGCAATTGCACTGCCTCATTATGGAATGTTATGGGAGGTCTAGCACATATCTTTCATTTGTAACCCTCCCAGGTTTCATACCAGTTCTTCATTCTTCTTACCACAGAAAATAGGTCAGAGGTGAAGACTGAATGGATGTACAATGTCTTTTGACAGGTTATGTTATTAGAAGTGCCCTGTAGTTGGAATAGCACAGAATTAAAATTGGCCCCTAGTGTGACTTTTGTCACCATAGTGCAGGGGTGTAAAACCCAGTTTACATAGCAGGTCCAGAGGTGTGTTGTATGGCCCTCATGTTCTCTGCACCACCAAGTTCCTCCCCCATGACTCTGATCAGCACCTGTTTCCACACTGCTAATTATGATAAAGCAACATTTGGCAAGAAGTACTGGGAGAGCATTTAACTAAAGATGACATGTAAATAATGCAGGCAGTCAAGCTTAGAGCCTCATCAATGATCCCAAAGTAGCCACCCCAGTGAACTTGCTGCAGAATTGCTGGAATGAGGGCAAAGATAAAACCTCTCTTTCAACCATATTTCTGCAGGATCCCAGTGGGACAGGGGCAAAGTTAAAGTATATGCATATGTGTACCCCAGGGGACCCCAACAATGTGATGTGGTTCTCAGGGCCAAAAAGTTTGTGACCCTCCGCAACAGCATTACACCTAGTCTTCTCAAGGCTGCTTTTAAAGGTACAAAAGTCTCCTTAGGTTTGACCATGATACTACCATCTTGGCAATGCATTTCACAGGTCTGCAGCTTCCAAAGATGTCATATAAAAACTGGTGTAATGATGACCCTATTCATGTACTTTTAACAATATCCTAACATTAATTTAAACCAATAAAGTATATAACCACATGGCATTTTCCCCATCATATTTCATTTGCTTACTTTTCTGTGTCAAGTTATTCTTAACAGCCCAGAAAGACAGCCAGCAAGGGTAAACTCTTTCTCTGCCAACCACTCACAACACCTCCAATTTCTAGACTATGGAGCGACAACTGATCCTAAAAGGATTTCTGTCTTTAAAAGCTGCATGACTGGTAGAAATTTATCAATGGCAATGTTTGCCAACATAGAGCGTTTCAGGAAAAAACATGCCTGCTGGTTACTGTTGTTTTCCTGTCATGCAGGTTTTAAAGCAGAAGAGCACTGGTAGAAAAACATGGCAACTCCGTGTAAGTTCGCCAAAAGGTTCTTTACCCCAACTCCTTTCTTGAGCTCCACAGCTCCATCATCGTCTTCTCACATTGCCTTTATCAAGTGTCTTTAGTATAGCTTTCAATAAACCTCCTTTGCTGCCCAGTATTTCTCATTCCATCTGCATCCCTGTCAATATTGAGCTTCTGCTGATCTTGGGAACTATGTGAGGTGTTTGTGGGATTTTTACATGCAAGCATTACATCACATGCTTAATCAGTTGCCTCTCTTGTCTCCTCAGCACACAGTTCCATATAATGTCTTATGAATACCACTTGTTATTTTTATATGAAAACAAAAGGAAATTCAGTACTGATCTTTTTAGAAGCATTTCAAATAAGAATATATTATATTGCATTCACAAAATGAATTAAAAGCCAATTATGTTGGACTTGAAGTGACCACGTATCTCTGATCAGGCCAGTATTTACTGCACCATGGTATTGTAGGATGAACAAGCAACATAAAAAGTTTTGGACCTCATCCATCTCCATGTGGATATGAAAGAATGCTTGTAGGGGCATAACTGGATGTTTCCAGAGTTCCTAGTGTTAAAAAGCAAAAGGCATTTTGTAATTTTGCCATGATTCTTTGGCAGATTTTTCCTAGTACAAAAAGAGCAACAATAGGAAAACATGGGAAAACTACAGAATGAAGATGTCTTGATCCCTCCCATAAAATTTCATCAACTGGCAGTGTGTTTGCAGCATAAAAGCCTTGTCTGGAAGCACCCAGAGAGTTCCATTACCCCCCATCTGTTTAGCACATGTACACAGGTCAAAACCAGCCAACATACCACACCATTTGGGGAATGGAAGTCCATGAATACATCCTATATCCCCTTCTGGTTTGTTCTCATTCTCTCTCTCTCTCTCTCTCTCTCTCTCTCTCTCTCTCTCTCACACACACACACACACACACACACACACACACAACTTGTCCACTCAGCTCTCCCAATGAACTGCTCCAACGTGGTAGCAATGAATGCATCCATCCGTACGCAAACACAGCACTCATTTATTGGATAAGGACTTTTATATACTAAAAAAGCTATTTAAATCCCTGTAATCCTTCACTTATCTGCATGCCACAATTACATAGTAGATGCAAGGTTGTTAGAAGTCACTTTGCACAAAATCAAAGAGTAACTATTTTCCCTATTTTCACTTGTTTGAAATAGAAGTGCACTAAATTATTACATTAGAAAGTGTAATCATAAACCTATAATTTGGCCTATTTTGAATCTCAAATTTCTCACACAATTTGAGTTACATGGAGGATGGTGGTAGGCCAATAGCATAGCTGATATGATTTACAGAATTTCAATATAAGCTGGTCTTCGAGAATTTTAGTTTTTCAATAAAGTACTTTTCATTAAAACTGAGATCTGAAATTAGGATCCTGTTACAAAGTTCTTTGTATTATGTTTAGCATTTTTCCATTGTGCTGTATTCTGACAAAGTTGTGTATCTAATAAATATTCACTCAAAAACATTGATTGCCTTAATTCAAAACACCTTTTCTTTCTTGTTTGAAGTTATTCAGTGTTATCAAAATGGCAGAAAGAAGCAAAACTCCCAAAATACAGAATTAACTGACTCTCATTGTATTTCTATGAATCATTCTGTAATTTAGTATACACTTCAGTATTCAAGTAACTTATATTTGAACAAGGCAGGAGAATACACTCCCTAAGATAGCAAATATGTACCAACTCACAAGTAGAAAGAATCTTATTTGTTATTAAACTGGCAAAGATTTACTAAAACATTTTTCTTCCAATAAATCACTCAGGATGACCATCACATTACTCTACCAATCCTCACATCTTCCTACCCATGGTATGCAGCAGGGTAATTCATGGTTTCATGTACCATTTTGCAGGTGCAGTTAACAATTCTGGCCTAAGATTAGGTTGTTTTTGTATTTTAGAATGACCCTATTGTCCTTTAGGCCTTCATTCCTGCCTTCAAATAACTTAAATGGCAGCTCTATGTGAGGCAATCTGCCCTAGGAAGTTATCACGAGTGCATTCAGAAGCATGGCATTTCAATTTTTTAACAAGTGATGCTACAGAAAAACACACCTGACAAAACAGAATTTATCCACTGTAATGCCTCCTCATAAGGGAATACTCTTCACCACATGATTAACACTATTTTGGCTTCTTACAGTCAGTTTGAAAGGCAGCGTGTACTCTGACAACATTCAAGTCACTTCGAGGTTATCACTGTGCTTCTTCTCAAGAATTAATTGAATGAAATTAGCCATTTTTAAATTCACTAACTAGTTTAAATTAAGTTTGTCCATCTGGAACAATGTAAGCAATTTCTTGAAAGAAAACTGAGGCTATTAAGCAATAATGTTTTTGTCAGGGTTGTTCTGACAGTAATTTGTATTCTTGTAACATAATACACCAGGACGATTAGGAAAACTATTGTGCAGTTATATTAGTATAAAACTTTCTATATGGTTGTCCATGTACTGATGACTGCAATGAAGTCCAGTTTAGCCATAAACTTCAAAACATTCATACAAAATACAGATGGGCATATGCTTGGACTACTGGAACACTAAAGTTTCCTTCAGAGACTTTCTTATTTCATCTACTTCTCATTAGAAAAGATGGAAGTAAACAACGTACAAGTTCTTTTTGTAAAGGTAGGCATAAAAGTTCCCCTGGTGGAAGGGGGACTCAAAGAAGAACATGTAATTAGAAACAAAAATTTAAAGTATCTTACAATTTAGAAACAACTGGAAGTTTGATATGTTTCAAAAAGAAAATAATGTGGTATGCCGTATTTTGCCCAATTATGCTTTCCTGCAAAAATGGTACTGCATCAAAATGAAGTAATAATTTAAACGCCCACACAGCGTTAAGAGAGGAAAGCACAATTGACTTCGCGACTACCATAACATAAAACCCGGTGTCCTCCCAGGTTCACAAAACCCAAGATACTATTATCAAATGCATTTCTAAACTTAGGGAAGCACTGTACGGTGCTAAATTCAAGAGCACCTGCGGGGCTTCCACAATACACATTAGACTTTAGCAACAGGAATGTGTATTGTGCTCGCCAAGCCGTATTTTACTCCTTTACTAGGCTTGTAGCAAGAGGATCTACTGTAAATATGTCTATTGTAGGTCCTACAGTAACAAACGAAATTTGAAAGGCCGTCCAATGAATAGAGCCCTGCTCCTCCATTTTTCAGTCCCGTAAATCACGTACTTCTGATCAGTCACTTTGAGAGGCTGCCATAATACGGATTTATTACTGCATATGTGGTTAATTCATTCCAGACTCAGCTGTCCCCTCCGCCCACCTCAGGAGCAGAAACCAACCTGATATAAAGAAGCTGTGGTGGGAATGAGACAAGGGAGTCTGCGATAGGTAACATATAACGAAGTCATTCTCCCCATAACCGGGAAACTTTCCTAACGACAAGAAGGCTGGAGGAGCAGCTTTTTCAGACAAGGACTCCTCATTATATTGAACACGGAATTTTATGTTTAAACTCATTAAAATAAGAGCCATCTCTCATACTCCGTGAAACTTGTTTTCCAAACAATAGTTTCTAGGGTCGCGGGTTAGGAAAGCGTTAAAACCCTTAGGAAATAAAGATTTAAAATGCGCATGATGCAATGAGCTGTTTGGAAGGCAACGTTTGATCCCGAAAATTAAAGGAGGGTAACGCCCCAGCCAGAGGGGAAAGAGAAGCCGAGCGCCTCTCAAGATGGCGGCTGCAGCAGGAGCGGGTGCGGAGGGAGAAACTGCGCAACAAAACCTGGCCGGTAGCCAGGCAGCGCCATCTTCTCCGAGTCCCTTAGATACGAGAGCGGAGCAAACCCCACGCGTTAAAGCAAGCAAGGAGCGAGGAAATACGAATAAGCAGCCCTTTCCACAGGACTTTGGAAAGGCGCTATTACTTATGAAGTTATCCAAACCATGCACCGGAATTAAGTATTTTTGCATAAACACTCTCAGAAAAAGCAAAGGCCTCACCCCATCTAAGATTTGCCCGTCCTTTGCTCAGTAATAGGGGACTATCTCACGAATTTATGTGTTTGCATTTATATAATCTATATTATTATATTTGGTGCCACCGAAGTTTATTCCCCACCCATCCGCTCGCGGCAACGTAACTCCGACTGGATTTAGAGGGAGAAAGGTTAATTTTAAAAAACACCATCCACCTCCCAAACCAACCTTTCACACATTTTCAAACAATTCCTTATACAATCCCACACATATAGCGAAACCATAACTGAAACTCAATTGACAAAAAATTACTTTGTTGGAAGACTATTCCGATGACAGATACAGGTACAAATTAATCCAAAGGCAAAAACGAAAGCGTTAATACAGATGTAGAATATTTATTCTTGCACATTTAAAATAGAAATTACAGCCGATTATCTCGGGAAAAAATGTGTTTCTTTATCCTACCGACCTAGAATTACATGTACCGAAACAATCACCATTTCCATTCCTCGTAACAATGACGCACAGGCAAGAGATCGGAGGAAACTGCAGACAAAAACCCGAATAAACAACGAAAGAAAATGCCCACACAAACAAAATTAACGGAGGGGGGAAAATCCCCGTCAAAAAGCGTAGCCCATGCTAGGAATGCAGTGAAAATTATTACGAGATGAGAAGAGATGGTAGAAGAAAACAAATCCAAGCAGGAATGCAAAAGAAAAAAATCCTTGGCAGCCTCACGTTCAGGAGAGAGAAGACGAAGCGTCTCCATTTTCCTGAGGAGGAGGAAGAAAAAATGCTTCACACACCAGAGAGCTTTAGAGAAAAGCAAAGAAACGAGGGGGGAAAAAAGAGGGAGGAGATTTGAAAAGATTATTTTTCTTTCTCCCTCACACACACTCTCGATCCCCCTCTTCCACATGCGCATACACACACACACAGAGTCGGTCACACATAGGGACACACACACATACACACACACCTCACACATACACACTCCTCTTTCTCTCCCTCTCTTGATGGCCACCAAAGGGGCGGCCAAAAAAAAAAAGCACGAACAAAACAACAACTAATTTTAAACCGGCTCAATCAATGAGTCATTAAAAGAGGGGTTGTTGGATGTTGTTGTTTTTTTCCCTCCTCTCCTAAATTTGCATGGCATCAGCAAGCGAGGGGGAGAAAAACCCACCCCGATCCTCTCCCCCTTGCTTGTAGCTATCAGCCTAGACCTGAAACCTTATCTGTCCTCCCTCTCGCTCGCTCTCCCTCCTTGTCTGTCTCTCCCCCTTTTAAGAAACACATTTTTGGAAGTGCCCTCAGTAGCCGCCGCCACAGCCTCTGACTGCAAAAGAAATAAATATTCCCCTTCCATGTGAATTAACATTTGCCCACCAAGCACCACCCGCGCAAAATCGCCCTCTTCTTCCTCCTCCTCCTCCTCCTCCTCCTCTTCTTCCTCCTCCTCCCTGTGTCCCCTCTCTTCCCTCTCCTCTCTCTCTAGATATATATTTATATACATAGCCCCAGAGCCAATAGCTCTCTGGGCTGAAACCTAATATCCTGGTTTTGGCAACTCCTGGTTGTTAATTTGCTCCTCTTTCTTTTCTGTCTGTCTGGAGATAGATTTTCCCCCCTTTCTCTCTCGCTCTCTTTTCCCTCCCCGAAGGAAGGGAGGAAGGAGGTTGTGTGGGTTTTTTTTCCTTGAAATTTTTATCACAAAATTATAATACACTCAAAGGGAAACTCACCGTCATGAAAAAGCAGTGCCTTGTCAACGGGGTTTCTTCGCCATCACATCAGGGGCTGGCAGTGTAAGAGAGAGAGCGAGAGAGCGAGAAAGGGAGGGGGGAGAGAGAGGGAGCGAGCGAAAGGAAGAGAGAGCGAGCACAACAAGCACACAGTGCGGGAGGACCAGCCGCAAGGAGAGCGGATAGGCACAGCCGGGAGAAGCACAGCCACCCATTCACATACATTATTGCGATCGGCACGACCGAACTTGAGCTAGCTGCCTGCTTTTACCCTGTGTAAAGTAGGTCCCTTTAAAAGATGTTCTTAGTTTGTTTCTTAAAAAAGAGGGGGGATCAACAACCACCTTCTATAAGAGCCGAGTTGTAGACTTCAAAGGTACCATCTACTGCGCGCAAAAGAAAACAAACAAACTTTTTGTGAACCGCGAAGTGGCGAACTGGCCTTTCTAATAGAACCAGGTGAATTATTAACCAGTTGCATATTTTGGAGCGGTGGGGGGAGGCGGAGAGAGAAAGAAGTAAAGCGCTGTTTTATTGTCTCATTTATGTATTTAAAACTCGACCTTTTCCCTCCCTTGCTGTCACCCGAGGGACAGACACAGTGGAAGTCAGGAAATCTGGGAACTTTTTGAAAAGATCTGCGTGTCAAGATTGTTTCTGAAAATAGGCAAAGTCCTGGCCAGGCAAAACTCCAGGGCTTACCGTCATCTTTATTAACATACATTAACATGGTATTGCCAAAGCTGGATAGTAAACTGAGGGCAAGTGAATTAGAAATTTGTAACAGAGTAAATTGGTATTCATAACATTTTTTTTCTGTTTGGGCAGGGAAAATCCATTTATCAAAAGTTCATAGTCTAGCATTCTTAACACTATCCCCCTAACTTCGTCTTATTCTACAAAATGTTCCAATGTGGTCTCTTGTGCAACACGATTTCTGCTGCAAGCTTTTCAAAGAAGTCAAAATGTCCAGTTTGTTGTTGATAAATCTAACTTTCTAACGTGTGACTGTACCCATTGTTAGTCTTACTAAAGTTCGGCCAGTGAAATGAATGGGACTTAAGTTAGACTAAAATTGGAAACAATCCATGCTTTTAACATTGCACAGCCTTCCTTACTGTCTTGGGAAAAGCAGTGTATTCACCTTTTTGGGTGTAGGGGAAATGTTAATTTTTCATGGGAAACATTTCTTTTAAAAACGGGGGACAAACTCCTATCTCATTTGCTTTATTAAGGGACAGTATAGACCATGTATGCTTTCTTTTCATGGACTAATTTACCGGGTGTGAAGGAGTGGCACTGATTTCACACATGCAGTTTAACTGCTGAGCCTCTCTTCTATTGCTATGCATGAGTAAATGACACGTGCCTTCACTGATGGATATGGTTGTGTATATTTACAAGCACATTTTAATTTCCATCTATTTGGGGGTGACTTGTGAATGGTAAATTCTACTTGAACCACATTGTTACTGTTTGTTTGTTTTCAGTTGGTCTCAGGAGCCACATTTTGGGAGTTGAAAGGACCTGCCTTCACCCATGCTGTATAGTGGGCCATTGGACTATTGGGATTCCCAGCTCCAGGGTCAGAAAATCACTCTAACCTTGGAGCTGGGAATCTGTGCTCAGATTCCTCTCCCCTTCCTTGCAGCCACACCAGCTGTTTCTCCAAGGTCATACAAACAACCTCAGGGGTTTTGTGGACATTCAAGAGGCTGGGTAAGGAAGGAGGCTGGTGCCACCAAGATGTGAGATACTCTTATAGCAACTTGGCCTCCTACCTGCTATGTGAAGAAGCATATTTAAACAGCCAAAATCTGTTGTTTCACAGAGCAGGAGAGCACAAAGGTATCCTCTTTGGATAGTGTTCTAAATTTATGACTCCTCAAAAAATTCAAGGCATATTATTGCACTTTTTTGTGCTCAGTCCTTCCTTCATCCCACATGATGGAATGGCTGAATGGGGTTTGTGGGATAGAAACCTGTCAGTTTCACTAATACCATTTTTTTTCAAAATGGACCCCGTCCCATCAATCTCATTATGCTGTAACCATGCTGCTATTCTGAGGAGGGGGAACAATTTTTTTTGTGCCAGTTTCTTCAGAAGAACATTCATGTACACCTGAACTTAAGTTCATAGGAATACTTTTAGTAGTACTATGCTATGTGTATCTAATGAGATGTTCTTCCAAATTCAAGGCTATATATAGCCAGATACGTGTGTATAAGATCATAAATTAAAAGAGCTTTTAAAAAAAAAATCAGCACAATATGGTGTCTTCCAAGGCTCATGGAATGTAGAGCAACAGAATGTTGAAAAGATCCGTTGGTGGATTGGAAATTGGCTAGCCTGGGTCCCTAACAGCGTATAGCAACCTGATGAGACTGAAGGAGATATACATACCATGAAGCTAAAACACTTCCCTCTTGAGATGTTTTGGGCTAGGAGGCCCCATGATCTGTGGTCACTGGGCACATTGGTGGGTAGGAACTGTGATCCAAAATATCTGAAGGATATCACATTTGGGAAGGCTGGCTTATGCTCATTTATCTCTTTATTAATTGCATTTCTATCCTGCACAATAGTCAAAGCTCTCTGGGTAATTTGTACTATTCCAGTTGAGAGCCTAACGAAGGATCATATCAGTATGAGCCCTGAGAGATCCAGCCCAATAAATGCTCCAACAAAGCTTATAAGGAAAGAGTTAAAGGTCTTTTTGTCTAAAATATGGTATCATCATGCAATCTTATATATGTCTATGTAGAAGTAAGTATGCAGTGCAGAGGTATACTGCTTTGGCATCTGAGGATTCCTTTCAATAAATGTACTATAGAATATAATTTTGAAAAGCAATCTACACCTTACATGCATGTCTGTGTAACAAAACCCCATTGGCTGGGTTCGGAAATACCAGTTTCAGAGAGAAGTGGTTTTTAAAGAGGTATGTTAGCACTTTCTCTGCCTGCACTTTTTCCAGTGCATCTCCTTCCTTCCCCAAACCACTATACCCCTGGTGGGATTTTAAAATGAATATCCAAGAAAATCTGGATTTAAAGGCAGCAACACGGTCGCTCATGAGCTTGTCAAAGATGTCAATGGTAATTATATGGCCATATAGGAGAGAGACCCAGGATGAGGCCTAACCTGTAACATAACCACTTCTCTGCTCTCCACCTCCATGTACAGGAACCCAGGACTTCCAGCCATGTAGACCACTACTGAAGGCTTAGCATGAGATACTGTCATAGTTCAGTGGAGCAGCAGCATATCCATATACAAGAGAGGCCAGATTCATTTCTTGGAGAAAGAGTGAGAGAATTGTTCTCCCGCCCCAATGCAGTGCATTATAACCAACCAGAGTAACAGCCCTGAGGACCAACAGCTTGGTCTGATTTTGTTAAGCACCTCTGGCATACAGACACAGAGACATTCTCTCCCACTCCACAGCGTTCCTTATGGACATCGTGTCTACTGGTTATTTTTCTAGTACACCTCATGATCCATCTTCTCTCCCACCCTCCCCCGCATTCAGCTTATGGCAGTGTCAGTGCTTGTCTCATTTCACCAGAGGTGGGAAGTCAGGAGTGTGTTGATCTGTTCAGACCTCTTCCATCACTGTTGCCTATATGATGGTGGCAAGTCCATTGGCAAGAAGTGGAATCTAAGCCATGGAGAACTCAGTGCCTTGCTCTAAGTCAGTGTTCCACCATGGGAATCTCAGGGGAGCATACAGACAGATCTCTGTTCTCTATTCATCATAAGAACAGAGACATAGCAGAAACAATCACCACCTTTATCAAATAGCATCTATTACCAAGTATATTTTGATAGTCAGCAAAGAAAAATGAAATCCACCCCAGTACAGGATCCTGGTGCATTTAAAAATTGTGTATCTTACAGCTCATTTCCTAAGGAAAGACACAAGGCCCTGGGAAGACAAGCCCTTAAGCTGCAGCTGGCTTTTCATTGGTCACTGCTGCTGTGGTCAGATACCTTTTGTGGTTGGCATGGCACTGGGTGGAAAATAGCTTTGCCTCTGTGAGTACTGGTTGGCTGAGGAAAGAAAGAAAAAGAATTAAATAGCCTCATATGACGCTGAATCAGCAGACAGTTCCTTGCTAAATAGGTCCTTAATTTCTTTCTTAAATAATAAAAAGAGAAGGGGGAACATTTTACAGCAAGTTCTTCGAAGAATATAACTTGTTATGGATCATTCTTATGCTATCTTGTGCACCTTCTCTAAGTCTTCAAAAATACTAAGCTTCTGCTAATGTATTTAAACCCCATACTGGGTCATAGATCAGCCTAAGGTATGCAATACTAAAGTGTACAAGTAATACTTTTGTTGCAGGGTTTTTTTTTCCAAAAAAAAAAAAAAATAAAAGTACAGCAGAAAAGAGGAGCATGGAGAGTAGTTAAGTGGAAACCAAATGTAGGAAAGAAAAGAAACAGGAAAAACAGATCCATATAATAAATAAAAATGAGTGCCCAGTTTGAAAAGGATGAAGACTACTGATCTATAGTTAAAGTCAAGACTATGCAAACCAACCAATGAAGTTTTATTCTTGGGGTCACTGCACAAATTATAAAAGCAACTTAGGTCTGCCACCACGTCATCCCATTTGACTCTTAGATGAGTGAACCAGCCTACATGAGAGATGTTTGCAAATATTTATCATATTGGCAGTCTTCATTTTTGGATACTCCTATGAAATAGCTTAAATTGCAGTCCTATACAAACTTTCCTGTAAGTAAATCCTACTGAACTCAGTGGGACGGACTTCTGAGCAAATGGGCACAGCACTGTTCTGTTAGGTGTGCATCTAAAAGTGTAAGTTAGGGGGGGAAACTTTTGTTTTGAGGTTACTCTAGGTAACACAATCTAATCCTTACTGTAGATTATGTTTTCATATATGGAGAAGTTGAAGCACCACCGTGAGACCAGCCTATTTTGACAGAAAGGAATTGTTCTTCTATTTTACAAGAAAGGACACCATCCAATGTGGCTGCTGTAACTCTTTGAACTTGGAAGATTTCAAGCATTCCATCAAGTGCAGGAGAAGTGCAGATTGTAGAGATCCTGATTTTGGTTATCTATGTTGTTCACTCTATTTGTGAGGAAGATGGGCTGAGGCACTGCCAGGATTCTTTGTATCCCAGCAGAACCACACTCCTCCTCTCCCTGCCTCCTGAGTATGGCAATCCCAGCATTGGGACTGAAGTCACACTTGCAACTTTGGACCTGCAGCCAGCACAGAAAGGACTGTGCCAGCTAAAAGGGTGGAGGGAAACTGTTCCGGAGTCAGAGTTCCAGAATGCATTTCTGAAGTTGAAGCTGGGATTCCAGACTTCTATGGCTACTACGCAGCATCAAGCAGCCACAGAATTATACCCTAACATACACATATTTTTATGGAAAAGAAATAGTACAAAGCAAGACAACTTTAGTGGTTTTTATTATAGTATATTGCATTCTTAATCATGCATAAGTAAATAGATTTAAAATATAACACTTTGCTTCCTCCCCTTTATGGGATTTTTCTGTTCTTGAATGCTTTGATTCCATGTAAGTTTATCCCCAAATTGGTTCCATTATTAAAGAGTTAAAAAGAAGAAAATCAGCATTTTTTCATGTTTTCATGATTCAGCATGGTTCCTAGACAGAGGAGCCACTGCCAATCACAATCTTTTTGTGTTCTTTTGAAGGCCATTAGCTTGTGAGCATTGAGCCAGCTAAGTGCGGTAATGCACTAAAACGACATTGCCCTTCTGCATCCCAACCAAAGTAAGCCATTACATCTTCTATGCTGGTAATCAATTATACGAAGGAAATTGAAATAATTTTAGTTACCATGTTCCTATCATTTTTGCCTCAACGATGACTGTGATTCTCCTGCAAAGTAAAATGCACTTACTCTATGTCATCCGTTTTGTATGGCTTAACATTCATAGTGGTAACAAGCCAGTAGCTCCTCCACTTGCAGGATACAGAATAGTTAACCCTTGAAGAAGCACTGAGAAGCAAGCCATCAAGATACATGGTAATTTCCTTGCTAGATTTTCTTCCTTTGCACCCTTTTCTCTTAGGGTTCCTAAAAACTGATACTACAACATGTAAGGTTACAAAACTCCCTAATGTCTAATACTATAATTTTACATCTGACATAAAAGGCAAGCAGAGACTATCTCTAGACAGAAAATTACAGCTTACAAAAGTTCAAATTCAGGCAGTTACTCCACACTGAGAGCATAAGAATGAGACATTTCCACGCATCTACAGTCTGTTTTAGCTGAGAAAAACAGGGCTGTTGTTGTCATTCCAAGGAGACAAGTCCATCATATATTCTTCTAATATTTCACACCTCAAAAATAGGGTAACATCTAAGTTTTGAAGCAGGAGCTAATGTTAATTGATTTATTTATAGTATATATAAAGTTAAAATGAAGCCACACATTCAATCATTAGATAAGGATTTTTTTAAAAAAACTGGATTTTGATAACATACCTGTTTTGGCTGGTTTTACAGGTTTATCTAAAGTCTGTTTCAGATGTTTGCCATTTCCTCCAAACAGAACAATCTGAGCAGCAGCTCCAAGTATGTAATCATATGTAGAGAGCACAACTGACTTGGTACTTCCCTAGTGGTTTTTCTCCTGTCATTGCATTATCAACATTATTATTACTACTATTATTTCATTTCTATACTGCTAAATAATTAATGCTTTCTGGGCAGTTAACAGCCATTCATAAACACTGGTAAATAAAAATACAAATCTAATACATTTTAGCATAAAGTTTCCATATGGAACATTAAAACATTAACTGCCCCAGGAGCCTTTGGGCTGATGTGGGGGTTAGAAATATAATTAATTAATTGTTTAAGCAACCAAAAAAAATCAGTAAAAACTAGATCTGTTAAAACAGCCAAAATGTCCAGCTTAAGGACACTTGAGAGTAAAGGGTAGCCAAAAGAATGACAAAGTTAAACAAGACTAAGGCATTCCCACAGCGCAGTCATGCTGTAATGGAGTAAAATAGAAGGGTCAACAAGAACAAGCATTTTCAGAATCTTGAAATAAAGATTTGTACTCCACCTTTCTTTGAAGAAAATGTGAGAATCAAAGAAAAAGTGGTAAAACAATGTGATTTAAAAATACAGACAGAATATAAATAGCACCTGACCCAACAGACGTGCCAAAGGTCTGACTGAGTAAAAATGTCTGCCTGCCAGAAGGACAGCAAAGAGGAAGAAAGCCTAACCTCTTTCAGCAAGGAGTTCCTCAGTCTGGGAGCAAGCACCAAGAGGGCCCTTTCTCATTTCAGCATCAAATATGAACCTGAAAGCAGCAGCACTGAGAAAAAGACCTTCAATGATATTAAAACTTGTCCAGCCCCAAACCATATAAGGCTTTATACATCTTAACCAGCCTTTTGAATCATGTCCAGAAACAGACCAGTAGTTAATGAAGCAGCTGTAGCGAGGGAGTCATGTTTATCCTGAAACCAACTCAGGCCAAAAGTCTGAGTGCAGCATTTTGGACTAGGTGAAGTTTTCAAACAGCATGTCCAAACAGTCCAAACAGGATTAAGAGCTAAAGCATATCCTATTCATTTGAATTGCTGTCACAATATGGCAGCTATAACTAGGACTGAGCAATTTCTATCCATTAGTTGAGGCCCCTAACCCCTGAAACAACAGAGAATAAGTGTGCAACCTCTTTTGCATGATGACACTTAAACTGTTTGAAGACATCTGATATCTCCTCTCAGTCATATCACCTCCCACTACCTCAAACACAATATTTTTTAACAGTGAGTTTACACTTCAGTAGTGACTCCTTGTATGCCAAGTAAGCAAATAATGGGAAAACTATATGATCTAGCCCTACAATAACAAGAATATGTAAAAAGAACTGAAGTTCAATCAATGTGATCACCTCAGCATGCAACACAATGTAGGAGTAAGCCTTGGACACATCTGTGCCTTCCTATGTAGAGTGCCAGGACTTTCATGACTTGCCAGTTTGTGTGATCCATCCACCCATGTTTGTGTCCGAATGATCAACATAAGGGACATACACATGCAAAAAAGTACAGCCTGGTGTGTCCATCACACCTGAGGCAACTGCAGGAGTTTATTCCTGTGGCTAACATGTAGCAACATGTAGGTGGTGAGGAATGAGTGAAGAAACATTACTTTTGCGGAAATGACCTTGTTAACTTAACCAGTGACTTATCCAGTCATTACGAGGACTTAGCTATCATCTCCCACAGCTATAAGTTTGGAGCATAGGAAGTTACCTTGGCTGAAAATATTGGCTCATCAAGCTCAGACTTGTCTGCATTGACCAGGTACACAAGGGGGTTTCAGCCCTACTTTAACATCCCAGAGGGCGGGGTGCGATAACTGCTCCCTGCAGCCTGCAGGTGCCCACTTGTTTCCCTCTACCTATAATTCTAATTCTTTACAGGGGTCTCTGGGCTTCACACCTATGTGTGCTGTGCCTGCACAGTGCCCCATTCGGAAAGATTCCTCTAACTGAGCCTAGAATTTTTGGTGGGAGCCCCACCTCCCCTTCCCCATTATATAAATAGGCAGGCTCCAGCCATTTTCTCATTTCACTTTCTACTGCCATTTGCAGTGCCTTTGGATCTCTAGCTATACAATTACCTAAAAATCTTTCTCATATTTGAAAGCTGCCCCTCATGATGGCTGTTTTGCTATTTTGCTGTCATGTATCCCACGTTTATTATTTTATCTTGCATACCTTTTAATGTCACTGGCTTTGGGATTTGTGCATAATAAATGCCATGAAATATGGGACAGGTTTTTCAGGTTGCCTTATTTTTGGCTTTGAAGACAGCCTGACAACCCATGCCTTGCAGCTTATGTTTATATCCTATCTTTTTTTTTCCTGCAATGAACCCAAGCCTACACAATCCACCTCCTCTCCAATTTATCCTCACAACCCTGTGAGGTTAAGTTAGGTCACCCAGTGAGCCTTACGTCAAAATGGGGAGTAGAACTCAGATCCCCCGAGTCCCAATCAAGTATTCCCACCACTTTGCCACACCAGCTTGAATTGGGTCTGGTTGACCTACCACGGATTGTTGTGTCATCCAGAGCTTTCGCTATTGGGCAGTAGAAAAATTTAATAACAATGTAAATAGAAATAAATCAATGAAAATTTTTTTGATGAACCACAAGATTCTTTATCGGTTTTGCTGCATACATTGATTCTACAATTTACGTCTGAAGACGGAAGCCGATCACAACGCTAGAAAGAAAAACACATTTAGCAGGGCCACCCACTTCTCTTGTACACGTTTTACTCCAAATGCGCCGCACGTCGTTCAAATGAGCGCGAGGAACCCTTCACCTAGAGCCACGCCCACCGAGGCACAGAGGGCGCATGTGCCTCCTCTCTCGAGGCCTCCGCTTTAAGAGACGCAGAAGCCGCGCCCACCCGCTCCCCGCAGCTTCCTCACAAATCACAGGCGAGCCGGTGTACGGGACCAATCAGCGACGCTCTTAGTTCAAGGTGGGGACAGAAGCCGCGCCTGCAAGCAAGGACGGAAGATGGAGGCTGTTTCTGAGTCCATGGTGCCGGCGGAGAACGACCACCTATCCAGTCTCACCCCCGTAGTTCCCGATAGGCTCCAGCAGCGAGAAGCGGGGCGGCGGGAGGAGGTGGAACGGCGGCGGCGGGAACGCGACGCGCAAGTGGTGCAAGAGGAGCAGAGCGATTTCTTCACCGCCGCCTTCGCTCGCGAGCAGGAAGCCGCCGAGGCTTTGCTGGCAGCGGCGGTAGAGGAGCCGGGCCAGGGCGCCGAGACCGTAGCTGAGGCGGCCCGGAGGCTGCAGGACTTGCAGCGGCTGCTGACGGACTCGGTGCGCTTCTTGCCTCCATACGAGGTTCGGCAGGCGCAGGCGACACTGAACCGGCTGCAAAGCACTCTGGACGCGCGGCGCCTCCAACTGCAGCCCAAGAAGCGCTTCGCTTTCAAAAAGGCCCTCAAAAAGGAGCCCGCCGCGAATCCTCCGAAGCCTTCCGCTCAGCCGTCGGCTCGGGAAGGCCGCAATGAGGCGGCCTATTCTTCACCGGCGGATCCTGGCTGTGGGTTCAGCCGAGCCGAGGGACAAGAGCTGGAGATGGGACCGGCCGAGCTGCTGCAGCAGGACGTGGTATTGTCCCAGCTGAACCGCTGCCGAGTGCGCCTCCGCGGCAACCCCAACACTCTTCTGGTACGCGACTGCCGGGATTGCATGGTGCTTTGTGGGCCCGTGTCGACATCGGCACGGGTGGACGGCTGCAGCGGGTGCGTCCTGGCACTTGTCTGCCAGCAGCTCCGAACACACTGCACCACCAACTCGAGCTTCTACGTACAGGTGACCTGCCGAGCTATGCTAGAAGACTGCAGTGACGTCCGCTTCGCCCCATATACTTGGAGTTATGCGGGCATCGACGCCGATTTCGAGACTTCCAAACTCGATAGAAGCAGGGACAACTGGAACCTGGTCGATGACTTCAACTGGCTGGCAAGGAATGAAGCCTCTCCCAACTGGAGGGTGATCCCTGAAAATGAGAGGATTATTGACTGGAAGTGACCTGTCACTGCTTTCTCTCAAAGGGCCTCTGTGTTTTAGAAAAATAAATCATCTTAAGAAGAGATGGAACTAGAGTTGCAATAAGAGAGACCTGACTGATACCTTTAATGTTCTGTATCTGTTTCAGCAATGTAATGAGCTTGCCAAAACACTTACACAGTGCTCTTGCTAATGGATGAAATGTGCTGGTGCTCATTTCTTCTGTTTTGTGGGCTCTAAGAATAATTTGGGTCTGTTTTACAGCTTTGTTGCAAAATAAAAACACTGTCATTGATGTGCAAGTTTGTTTTTAGTTTCAGTTATCATGATGTATTTCAAAGGAACGTGACTCTAGGGCAAATTTAAGAAAATGCAAACCAAACTTATACATGCATTCGGCATAATTCTAT
The DNA here is from genome assembly GCF_004798865.1 of Varanus komodoensis. Lineage (NCBI taxonomy): Eukaryota > Metazoa > Chordata > Lepidosauria > Squamata > Varanidae > Varanus > Varanus komodoensis. Next base: position 52,720,510 of record NW_025335568.1, on the reverse strand, counting down.
GAAAGCTTAGCACTTTAAGCATGGGAAAGTTATGCATATGAGTTATTCCCCTGTTGATTTTAGTAGCCTATAACAGGTCTGAAATCTGGCTAGATTGTGTCAGCTGTTAAGATTCCTCTTACACTTTATATGAGAACTTGCTTTCACAGACTTAGCAGAATTTCACATTTGGGTTGTTCTTGTGCAAGTGTATACAGGTCCAGGCATTTCAATAATATACTATTTTTGCAAATGTCATATTTGATAAAAGCAGTTTGTTTCTCATTAGAGGCAGTATCTTTCTCTGCTTGTTAGTTGACATCAATGTTGTTGGACTACTTAAGTACATAAAATTGGAGTTCATTATTGTGCACCATCAAAAAAGTAATTTCCAGTACCAAAATCCTCTCCTTTGTAGTGATGTATAGTTTTGAAAATACTCATGACCCTCAGCCTCTGTTCTACAAAATCACATTTTTGTTTGTTTTTTACTTGTTTTTCTTCCAAAATATGTTGTGTCTGGTAAGAATAACTAATGACTTCTCAAATTAAAAAAGTCATACTGAAGGCTTTGTTGTGAATTTGTTTAAAAAGTTGATATCAGGTTATCCTGGGACCCTTCCTCTCTGTGCCTCTGTTATAACATCGAAGTAGGGCTGTTGAATTTAGGCTCTATTACTGCTTCTGCCAGTGGTAGGGAGGAATTAGCATATATCTTAAGTACCCAAGTTTTTAGTTAACTTGTATACCACCTTTCCACCAAAAAATGGCATTGCTACTCATTTCAGGTATCAGTATGGCTGTGAAAGGCGAACCATAAGGAAGGCTGAGCGCTGAAGAATTGAGGCCTTTGAATTGTGGTGCTGGAGGAGACTCCTGCGAGTCCCTTGGACCGCAAGGTGATCAAACCGGTCAGTCCTAGAGGAGATCAACCCTGACTGCTCTTTAGAAGGCCAGATACTGAAGATGAAACTCAAATACTTTGGCCACCTAATGAGAAGGAAGGACTCCCTGGAGAAGAGCCTAATGCT